>NC_133319.1:13310804-13652630 GCF_012295235.1 Primulina huaijiensis
TATATAATTCGTTTAACCGATTTCAAAATTTTGAAAACCGTAATCGAACCGAATTAACCGATATAACCAAATTTTTTTAATTGAAAAACCGAATTTCCGAAATAACCGAACCGAATTTCCGAATTGGTTCGGTTCGGTCGGTTAATTCGATTTGATTTCGGAATTGGTTCGGTTCGGTCGGTTAATTCGATTTAACCGAAATCTTGCTCACCCCTAATCATTGCCCACTTGACCTTCTTCAACTATTGATTGTGTTATCTTATCCAAATATTCACACTGCTTAGTTAACCCATTGCAATATGTTATGTTAAATTATAAATAATATCACTTTTTAACCAAACAATATTGAGTATACATTACCACTATAACTATAATATTATAATCAAATTTATAATCACAAAATTAAATACTACACATAAAAAAAAAATTATTGGAAAAGTACCCACAGTTCAGCATTAATCTTCTATTTTGCTCTTCAATCCTTGTTAATGAAATAATCATAGATGAACCATTCCTTTTTATCCCAATGTTGTCACAAGGAAACAGTATGTCAATGATGCATTGATATTTTAATCCAAGAAGTGAAAGAGTTTATACCCTTTGGATGTGAACAAACAAATAAAATACAAAACTTACTTGTGTGGTCAAAACAAAAATGGAGGAACCCTGTAATAATTTTCCAGAAAAGGTCATTTCCACAGGTGCAAAAAATCTCCAAGCGCCATCTCCATGGTTATAACCTTTGATACCTGGAGCTCTTATAGCTAGGAATAGACTGGAAAGAACTTTCCCTCTTCCGGCCACCACCACGAAACGACAAACATCCACCCCCCTTCCTGAATCTGCCTTGATCCCAACAATTTGGCTCCTCCCTCGAAATCCCTGGTCCATTCCGATCATCCCTCCAACCTCTTTCTCGGAAACCAGTAGACCAGTCGTTTGACTGAGAATATCCACAATTACCCCAGTTCCTGAATTCTTGATCATTAGAATTTCCACCACCCCAATGTCCCCATCCTTCTTGTTGTCCAGCCACACCTTGATTAGAAGGCTTGGCGTTATCAGGCCACACAGCCCAACCTGAAGAATCATTCACACTTCTCCATCCATTATCCTTCAAGGAATCAGTAATTTTATCTTGGCCTTGTTCCCAAGGATCATGATACTGCTTCCATCCCTGTAATGTATCTTTGAAACTGGGAGAGTCGTGTGAATGATCCTTTTCCCAAGGGTTGTTAGTACATTGGTTTGTATCATTTGGTACTTGAGCATAGTCGACCTCTTCATTTATGGTTTCCAATTTGTCAACCGTGTGGGATTTATCTGGATTAAAATAAAGGGTCTCGATATCTGTCATCAGTTTAGGATCCAAACATGGGTTCCAATCAATTTCATCAATGAACATATCAGGGTCGGGTAAAGGGTTAACACAGGGTAAGCCATTGATCATTGTCCAGTATCGTTGTTTCGCGTTATGGAATGCTTCTTTTCCAGCAGAATCATCCCAATTTAGTACGGTAGGATAACAGTAAATGTACTTTTTGGAAGCCGAAATCTTATACCATGGAATCTTCAAGGAATTGCAATAATCAACTTCCCATGACGGCACCCGGTTATCTCCAATACCTTCAAGATAATGATGCAACAAACATCAGAATCCATATGTTACAAGGAAAACCAGATACAATATAGTAGATGTTACCAAATTTAGTAGAAAGTGAGAAACCAAATAAAAAACAAAATAGTTCATGGAAAGTTTTATCAAAATATGCACGGGCAAGGAAATAACTTCAGTTGTTATAGCAGCAACCAATTAGTCAAATAATAGTCAGTTGGTTTCCTGGGAAATCGCTTTTGAATTCAAGTCACACAAGGGGTGCATGTATGTTAAAAAATAATATATAGTTATTGGTTTGGATAGTGTATTTGCCCCTTTGAAGGTCAGCCCTCTAAAATCCGTATAAAAGAGGAGAGGAAATTTGAATATGTCACTAATAATTTATTTAATGTGAGTTTCCAAACTTCATTAAACTAATAAAACTGCCTAGGAACTGAATGTTATTCCAGGAAAAAGTGGAAAAATGTACGTGATAGCAATACATGGGAAAATAGAAGTTCTTAATTGCAAAACTATGAAGAACAATTTGAGAGTAAAAAACTGAAGAAAAGAGGATCAAACTAATATAGTAGAAATATGGTAAAAGTAAAAAGATTCGTGTAAAATAATGTCTTAGCATATTCAAACAAGCCTCCATTCAATCCTCGTACTTCACTATTTCTTTCTTAAGCAATTCGTCATATTGACTCTTGAAAACGGAACCAGAAGTTTCAAGGTTTATGCAGGCGAAGCGTTCGTGCGAACTACTACTCAGTGGAATTTAAATATGTCTAAAACAACATAAATTAATAATAGAACATCAAAACTTCAAGAGAACCGACTCACAGCTACTCTGCAATTCCATTTTTGTACTTAAAAGAAGGAAATAAAATCAAAACTTCATTTGAATCACTGCTGGTCAGATGAATAGACATACTATTATGCATAAATGACAACTGAAAGTATCATAATAATGAAATCAATGCCAAATCAAATCATGATAGTTCATAAACTCAACCAAGTCAATTGTCAGTGAGATTTGGCAACAAGGTAATACAATTACAGCTGAAGCCTCTCGCAGTAACAAAATCAGAGTAACAGTTTAATGAGACTCATCAGTTTTGAATCGCAGCTCATAGAGCTGATCCAACAAGCCTACCACCTCGGTCAGATAAAATCATTTTTCTCATCATGTCAGAAGCGGCTTAAATATAATGGTGCCATCAGCTTCCAAAAATATCAAATGGCAATATCAGGTGATAATACAGGAATCAAGAAACAACTGTGCTATCTAATGGCAACTAAACAATACAGAAAAGATAAGAACTCAAATCCTCGACGAAAATACGCAGCTGGGGATTAATATACTTATGTGAATCCAAGCAATTTCTAAAGCTTGGACGAATGGAAGGAACAAATTTATAAAAATTTTGTTCAAAAGATCAAAAACTAAAGGATAAAACGGTTGAGCCCAAACACAATATTTAATCTCAAACTAAACAAACAGGTATTGCAAGTGCAAATTAGGGTATTTTTCGAAAAGCCCAAAAAAATTACTTAGATAAGGAAAAAAAAGTAAATTAACCACCATCAAATGATAAAAATTGAATGAATAAAATATTTTGGTTCAAATGCAATCTTGAATCTCAAAATAATTAAAAAGATAATGCAAATCACACAATACAATTAAGAAAATTTGGAAACCCAAAAAAAAATTGTTTTTTTTTTCCATGCCAACCCAAAAAAATAAAGAAATAAATAAATTTACCCAGATGAGAAATAAAACAGTAAATAAACAACCATCAAATGATAAAATTGGATTGGATGCATAAAATGTTTGAGACCAAAAATAAAATTCTGAA
Source organism: Primulina huaijiensis (assembly GCF_012295235.1). NCBI lineage: Eukaryota > Viridiplantae > Streptophyta > Magnoliopsida > Lamiales > Gesneriaceae > Primulina > Primulina huaijiensis. The sequence goes on from NC_133319.1 coordinate 13,314,264, forward strand.
TCTCAAAACAAACAAACAGATACTGCAAATCACATAATACTAATATGGAATTCAAGAAACCAAAACTACACTTAGATAAGAGATAAAACAGTAAAAACACAACCATCACTCTGAATCTTAGCCGAAATCCTTCATTCAAATCCTAAATTTCCCACTTCAAAAGAAGAAACATAAATCCAAGAAAACCCACAGACAGACTTGTAACTTTCTTCAAATTATGTTCAAAATTCTATCCATATTCGCAATCCCGAATACACAAAGGAAAATTTTTAACACAGAGTATAAACTTGACAAGAAAAAAGTTAAAAAAATACACGAGTGAAGCATGATAACAGTCATATTAACAAGAAGATAAATAAATACCAAAATAATTTGATTGGGTGTCGTAGGATCTTGAAGAAGACGGAGCGGGTTCTTCATACTGGCCGTATCTGCCCTTCTTCCTGGGCAGATATCTCCGATTCCATTTGCCCATTTCAACAAACCGATGAATTCTTACAACAGCAAAGGACAAAGGCAATCTCGAAATGGGGTTGAATCCGCGATTATGTACTTAAAATAGTGCTAATCCAAGGTTTCCTGGGATGAGATTCGGGACCTCGTCCAGTGGTCGAGGCACGTGTTCTATTTGTAAAAGTGGAAAAGATATATATATATATATATAGATATATAGAGATATATATATATATATATATATATATACATATTTGATAATTTTGAATTTCTAATTGAATTAATAAACGTTGTTAAAATATATTAGTCATTTCGGAGCTCAAAGACTAAAAATATGCTTAAATGAAGAATTTTTTGTTGGTAAAATTATGAGTTGAATGAAATTCATGCTCAACTCCTTAAAAAAAAAATTATATTTCATAATAATGATTCATGATTTAGTATGATTGGTAAATTCATATACCAATATTATATTGTCATGTCTTTACCGGAACAGGCTCAAACATGAATAAATTTTCGACTCAAATTCCACGAATTAACGATGGGAATGATGATACATTAATTAATTATGTATCTTTGTTTACGTCATATTCAAGTTTTACGAATGATTATAACTATAAATCATTATTTTATTCATATATAATTATATATTGATTTATCATTCTTATAATAGAGCTTTCATATTGGTGGGTGTTATAATACCCACCACCTCCACAAAAAATGTGGCATCCACACGCCACTTGCCACGTTAACATTATATTAACATTTAGATTTTTTCATAGTCATTTTAACATTAACAATTAATATTTATGGGTCTCCTTATTCACCAATCCATTTTATTTTTATTTTACATAATAAATACATTTTCAATTTTATTTACATAATTTAAATGATTGTTATTTTAAATAAATAATAAAGTTTTTAAATTTTTTTATTATTTTAAATTATATCTTGCATACAATAAAATAAACAATATATAAATTAAACGTTTGGAAATATGTAAAATACTAATTCACAAATGTATGTTGTATTGTGTCCAAATATACTCAGATTCAAATACTAAAATTCATGGAAATTTTATTTTTTATATATAATTTCATTTTTTTATTTTTATTATTAAAAGTTGATACAATTTTTTTTAAAAAAATAAATTCCACAATTTTTTTTTAAAAGAAAAAAAAAATTTTCCACAAGTCAAACAGTGAAGTATAATAAGCTAAACTTGAGATCCCAAGCTCGGCTCACGAAGTCGGATTGAGTGTACCAAATCTGTTAAAGCTCTATTTAAATGGAAGAATTTGGATTCAAATCCTTAATATAAATCTATTTAAATCGTTTGGCTAATTTTCAAGTTAATCATCTTAAATTTATATCTTAGCCAAAGCAAGATTTCCAATCCACAATTGTTGGAGCGATTTCCAATCCAATATTGGAGCGAAATACTCCAACCCAAACGTAGCCTTGATGAATATGTTCACAGGGTCAAATAACAAATTTGACTTGCGACTCCAAATTTATATATAAAATCAGTGTTAAATTTTTGTACAATATAATTATATATATATATATATATATTGATTTATTTCATACTATTAAAATATAAAAAATATTAAAACATTATCTCATAAACAAGATTTGAGCTCCAGTCCAACAAACAAGATTTGAGCTCGAGTCCGAAAAATCGCAACCTCGATTGAGCTCAAACCAAACCAGCTCAGTAGGCTAGTTCGATCCAGACTAGTGACCCAGCTCGACGCCCTTTACACCCCTAATAACACAACTAATAAACTCATTTTCAAGATATAATGATCCCCATAAGCATGGAACTTAGGCAACATAAAAAGTAAAATTTCACTAACTGAGAGTAACCAGTTGATACAAAACACCCAAATTCAATTACTACATAGTTTTAATGGTAAGCCATGAATTTACAAATGTTTCAGCTCCTCTTCTACGAGTTCGATACAACGATATAAGACCAACTCCACGGGGTTCAGGGCACATACTGCATCAGATACTAATTCATGATCCCAATTTCTCTGGGTTTCGGCCTCCATAAACGATACTAAAGTACGAAGAGGTAGAAACCATTCGTTGTAGGCCTTCTGCAAGATGTCTTTGGACAATATCCCTGTGTAGTTTGACTTCCCTATCACACAATCCCAGCGATATCAATAACCAATGTCACTCACCAAACTTTAATATTTTATTCATTCATGAATCATGATGCTCTATTTGAATTAAAAGTTCAACGATCCTAAAATCTAATATGTTGTTCGTATTAACTTTGTCCAAGCTAACTTTGGCTTGTCTTTACTTTGAGTTTACATTTATACTTCCTCCCCTTATCGTATGGATTTTGTTACATGTTCCATAGTGACTCTACAATAAAATGTAGAGTGACTAATAAGGTTGACAGCCCTCTCAATAAGAGAGCTAGTTTTTTGGTATTTGGGCCTATTGGATAGGCCTAACATTGGTGTTTTCATCAAAGTCGACGAAGCAAAAGAAGCAACATGTCAAGGAAACGTCTTCATATAGCCCATGTTTACAACACGTGCTAGGATTAAGATACTGAAAAGAGTTTAAGCTGTTCAAAGTGGTATTGCATGGGTATTGACTTCTCAAGGAGTCGGCAATGCAACATAGACAACATAAGTTCCACGATATAATGGGGCATGAATAATGAACCTTTTTGGATTTGGGTTTGCTTATTGGGACCATGACCAAATAGATATCTTTCTGATAATTTCCTTTTCACCTCTAATGTTTCTTCTCTGACATGTTCCATTATAACTCGAAATACGGATGGGTAAACTCATAGCATCACTAAGTACTGAGGAAGTAAAAGTATGTCTCCTATGTTAGTAAAACACAAAATATTTAGGACTAATAGTTTATCTTTCCACCAAAAGTTAAACTATTGCTCCCCCAACATGAATAATTATTGATCCCCCAATGCTGGAATAACTAACTATTGATCCCCCAATAATCCATTTCACGATAATTACACTACTTTGTAACCTGTGGTAATTGAACATCTGATATTGGATTTGATACTAATTGTAAGAAAGAGCTTTTGTTGTCTTACTAAAGCCGTAAGAAGTGATAATGATACATCTCAAATTTTTTAGTAAGTACAAAAGCCTCAATGCCATTTTCGTGCGCTCTCAGGACCAATTATTACTCCACAACATAATAAGCAATTGAAACACTCTGCGTAGCACACATGTATAGTTAAAGATCTATCATTACCTGTTGACTCTGTAATCAAGATAAATCTGTAAAAGTTAAGGGCAGATAAAACCTGCAGCAAAAAAATGATTTTGTATATTACTCAAGTGAGATAAAACTCATCCAGAATCAAGCTAACAAAGCGGCTACATCCAAGATTAGCACAACAACCTTCAAGAATGAGGTTCAAATTCGGCATACATAATCACTCACATTAATTTCAGCAAAAGATGCAAAGGGACTAACTACAAAGGTGTTACCTAATAAACATTTTCTATACACAATGAAACTTTTGCAAACTTCTTAAAGTATTCACCATGACAAAAGTTTGGAAAATCACAAAATTCTATATACAGGAGAGATGGGGCATACCAAAATCATTGAAACTAGGTATTATATTCAAAAATTTAAGAGCACAATTACCCCTATCTCTCATTTGTTTGTCCATGAATAATAATAGTAACAATAATATCAGTAGTAATGATGATAATAGTATAGTAGTGTTAGTTTACAACAACAATAACTTTATTCAAAAGAAATGTGACTAAAACATGTACATCCTCTATCTACGCAAAATACATGCCAGGACATCAATCGATCTAATAGTGCACTTCTCTAATAAGTTATCACAGCATTCTGCCAAAACATTCTGACAGGAGACACTGTACGCCCATAAAAGTTATGTGCAATTGTTATACATTTTACATATAATTGTATCACAAATAGTCTTGCCAAATCAAATTCCGAGAACAGGTGGCAAATTGTTTGTGAAAGTCTAGCACAACTAGACTAGATATCTGGAACTTGGGTGGCCTGCTCTTCCTTTTTTTATGTTGAAAAAAATATACAAGTATTTATAAAATTTAACTCAGAAAAACCAAGAAAAAAAACTGTGGTTAGAAGTAGAGATGGGATCATAAACCAGCTGACAAGCAACACCAAGTATCTATCTTAAATTCTCAGTATACCTTCATATCACTGATGGGCCTAAAAAATTCATGCATCTATATACACAACTCATCAAAGACACCATCAAGCCCAACTTCTAATGTTCTGGCTCAGTCAGCCACTGACAGCAGGATTTATAACAACGTATGTCCTAGCAAGAAAGAGGATGCCACTACAATGTCACAAAGTAAATTGTCATGCAACACAAAATAAACCAATCTGAAGCGCCTTTGAGATATCGTAGAGGCTCGTGAAACGGAAAACATAACTGAATATATCAGGAGATGCAAACTAATAAGCACAACAAAAGATGCAAGATATGAGTTAAACTAACTATAAATTAAGGGATAGAATAATAAAAGGGGGTAAAGGGAAATAGAGAGAGAGAAAGAGATTTACTGCATCACTGTACTCAGGAAGGGATGGAGGTCCGCCTTTCAGAGGTCTGAGAACCATCTCTACCAATTCAAGCACAGATGGACTCCAAAATGATATATAAGAATTTCTATCAGTTGTTTTTCCCACGTGCATTTCCTCTTTAACACAATCTAGAAGTATCGCAACCTGTGGCACCAAGTAGAAATTCTCAACGAGAAGTCTTTCTAGTTCCTATATGCTTAAGAAGGTGCTTCTGAATCAGGATCAAAAGCTTACCATGGAAGAAGAACCAGCAGACTTTATCAAAGCCCTTAAGACATCAAATCTTACAGAAGTTGGAATGTCTGAAAGCACCTGATTTTAGGAAACGTTGGGTAAAACAATACATGGGAAATTGAAAACAAATGAAAAAAAGTTGTCTTCTGTGCTTGCTTTATGGGGACAGACATAAGCTTTCAATAATAACAAGCGCAGCAAAAAGAAAGGTTTGCGATAAACAATTTTAAGGAGGTTCGCGGGCCTAAACAAAAGAAGGATTGATCGTGTTTTACATAAAAACTCAAACAAATAAATTATGAGAAAAAACTGGACAGATATTAAAGGTCTCTCAGCACTGGGTGGACTCCATGATTGCAAAGCTAGTTAACTGAAACTGAATGGAAACAATTGTTTTTTTATGGAGCCGTATACCTCCTTGCTTTTTTCTTCCTAGTAAGTTAACATTTGATTCAGTTCCAATGATCTTGCTAAAGCACACGGTGAGACCCAAGAGAAATGCCTCCCGTGAAGAATTCAACCACTAAAAATATTTGTCCGCAATGTTGAATATCCTGAACACTCAATCATCACATGCAAAATTAACAATCGTACCCTTAAATTTAAACAAAAGCAAAGGATTACTCTCATTTGACGTCAGACATAATCATACAGATACAATAAGCAATCATCCCTACCTTATCAGCCAGTAAAACATATACTGAAAAAAACAATAATAGAGTAAGAAATTCATAAATATAAAGGAAACTATAACTCAAAGCATCTAGCACTAGAAATATTACCTTTTTGAATGCAGCAAAAGCATTTCTTCTTGACATAGTATCTGGAGCATTCATAATGACCATTTCAATAGCCTAAGAGTGAAAAATGAACGTAATTGACCACATGAACTAGAAGGCTATCAAGAAAGAAACTAAAATGTTGACAATTAGCCCACCTGCAAATTGACATAGAAAGCTGGCATATATGTTGTGTAGTCCAGATGGTCATCATAAGAGTGTGGTGCAATGCCATCCATGATGAACAACAGGAATTCAATAGCATGCGTTTTCAATTCTAATGGTAGATCAGCATATGTGAATATAAACTTCAACATGCCGATCACTTCAAATCTACTGTTCCAGTGATCTTGAAGATTCTGTTTGACAGCAGTCAAATCAGCTTTGGCGGACATGGCAACCTCAGAATTCTTGTATCCCCAAATTACTGGATAAATTAATCAATGAAATAATAAAGTTAGTACTTGGGCAGCCAACAACATCAACAAAGAAGTATAAGTGGTCAATTACCAACCTGCAAGTGAAGCTCCAAGTTTGACATGCGAAAAGCAACTAATACCATCATCACCATCATCTATAATTTGACAATTGAAGCTCAAATAAAATCCCCTCTTTAAAGAAAACGTTAATTCCTTCTCGATTCATTTTTAAAAAACGATGACAAAGAATAACACAGCATGTAGTTAAATAAAGTTTTACCTACAATTACAAGTTTAGAGATCTTAGCAACTTCACATCCTGTTATCAAACCACTATATGACAATTTGCAAGAATGAAGGATTTCGGATAACTGTACCACCAAAAGAATACATCTCGATATTTCACTTCTCATTCCAATTGAAACAAGGGCCTGCAAATTGAGGATGAGTTATTATCACATAGATAAACTCAAGTGACTCAAGAAGCAACTGAAAATGGCTGAGACTAGGATTTAATTTAGTAAGAAATATCCACCATGAGCTGCAACACATAGAGGCCCAATATAGCATGGAGTTTGAAGTTGTCACCTTCCTGATCAAGGAAGTGAAATTAATTTTGAAAACCACTTGACTAAACCAAAAAAGAATGACAAGCACTGCCACTGACCAATTTTACACAGATTGTATGGATAGAGCAAGCAACGTCAGTTGCTGCTCTGAACAATTCCCCATAATCAGTATCTTCATAGTCAGATGTGGAGGAGAAAGTCTTTAAGATATTAAGAACTACCGGAACTGCAGCATTCACTTGCTCGAAGTGCCTCCTCTGAATTAAAACCAGAACTGTAACCAGAAAAACATGAATGTTTATTCATCTATCCAAATAAGATCCTCTAATCTCTTTCTAACTGACAGAAACGTATCAAGGAACATGACCCTGAGTGCGATTGCACAATTACTTAAATAGAGTTAACTCATGTGTGTGCTTTTACTATCAAACATACAAGTTAAAAAAAATGAACGAAAACAACTGAAAATGGTATCATGAACCTATAAGCTTTAATATTCCTATTAATGTAATCCACATACTCTTTCAGTCACCTGATGAGGTGCATTTTGAGATGGCTTGATTAAAATTTGCTTCCACTACCTCAGTAAAAGGATTTCGATCTCTCAGTGTGTTGGATTTAATGGTTATTCATCAATTCAATATGAAATGCTACGTGCAAATTAGTTCATTTCTACAGGTACACGACACAATCTACCACATTCACAACCTCCAAAATAATTGCAAAAAACTTATAATTTTAAGTTGTCAAACAAATGGTTTACAGCAAATAGCATACATCCTCTAAATGCATCATACTTCCTATAGATGAATTAAACTCCAGAATATTATGTTGAAGAAGAAGAAGATGAAGAAGCAATCATGCCCATTCAATGATCACAAATAGAAGATGGGATTATCATGAATAATACTAACAGATAGGCAAAGATAAAAAGTTCAATTAATAAAAATAAAAAAATAAAATAAAATAAAATTTTCATTTCCAAACTTTGTCGCAAAGAGAATGGAGATACAATAACGTTATGCAAGATACAATAAAAAAAAAAGAATAAAAGGAAAGAGACAACTAGAATGGACCTCGAAGAGGAATGTGCATAACCAGTAAGAAAAAAGTCCACCCGAAGTTTTGTGACACATAAATTTCATAAAAGAGAAATTAAAACAATGTTGAGAAAAGATGAAGAGAACAGAATCCAAGCATGATGCTAGGTAAAATTTATGCAAACATATAAACATACAAAAATTAACATAATGAAATTATTATGATAATTACGTGCGGAGTTACGCGACATCCTTCAGAGTAGCGGAACAAGAATTGTTACAGTTATCAAAACACATGGAAGGAAAAGTCATGTTTAAACATATGTATAGGATTGAAAATGTACAAATTCGTAAAAAAAAATAATAATTAACCCTTGGACACCGAGATTCCTTGCTAGAAAGATGTGCTTGAGCACATAATTTCTGAGTAAAACTGGAAGATAAACACATCTGCAGCCTTAGAATGAAAAGGTGGCATGGCTTTTTTCTTAAAAAATAAGTAGGAATTTTACCCAGTTAGTAATTAGTTGTGCTTTCCACTCCCAGTACATAATTTTCCACACGTTTTAAAGAATTTACAGATAAAGATGGAAAATATCTAATTATGTTACTGAAATATTACCTCTCTGGTGCAAAGAAAAAGAAAATAATTACTACCTTTAGCAAGCCCAACGAGAAGCGGTACAAAGTAACTGGGAATTACGAACAACTCGCTTGGAGAACCTAATGCCTGGGAAAATTTCAAATTAACATTAGTAAAATCAATTGAAAAATTGGTAAGCCGTAAGCTATTCTATAATTAAAGAAAGGCCAGTTGCAGATTTCCTCGATTTGATTGAATCATTGAACCAGAGGTGATCAAACATGCCTCACAAGCTGAGCCAGCATATTCAAATAAAATACATGTGAGCAACCATAGACCATACCATTAATTTAAGCATGATCTGTGATTTACTGGTAATGGACATTAAAATTTCGACATAAATCGAAGACGGTAGTTATTTTTATTTTTGTGGGTAGAAAATTTCTGACTGTATCGATAATTTTTGTGGATAAAATTTTATATTTTCAGTTATACCTTGACTTCCAATCTCTACAATATTTGTCATGGTTGTAATGGTAGTCTTACCAGGTCAATATCAAGTAAAGGATGGAAGGAAATTAAGACTGTCTTGTTTCATCTTTTACGTGTTCTTGTCCCATGGATAGGACAATTATACCATATGAATGGCCAAACATTTGACAAAAAATTGCAAACTCACTAGTACATGTGGCAGGAACTTCCTTGTTTTTTAGTCACGCATTGACAGTTTTATTTCAACAGTCTCAGCAGACCTGCCTAAATGAACAATTGAAGAATATGGAATGTAAAATGTTCTCTTAGATGCAAACCAAGTATGATGCTCCACAAACTAAAAGTTAAAAAAAAAAAAATCAAATTTCATTTGCCTCACCAAAATTCATGAATCCACACTATACTGACTCCACAAGTGACTGGAAAGAAGTAGAAAGGCAATATTTGGTCCCACAGGGTCATCAGACGAAGAAATAATAATTTTGAACTTTCATTACCATTTATAAAGGAAACTCATACTAGTAGTGAGTGCTGAGAAGTATACCCAGAGACAATGAAGCTTCTTCAAGCAACCACACAAAATAAAACACAAGTAATGCTTAAAGTACACAAAAACAAAAGATTACAATTTTGTCATGAACAGCGGACATGGCATCTTCATCTAACCAGAACCATATATACACACACACATACAGATTCATCAAACCTCAAATTACATGCAGAAATTTTGGCAATGACATAAGAGAATCAACAAAATAACTAGTCAACAGAAATTAATTCTCAAAGAAAAATCATCCATAAAAATTAACTTATACAAGCAGCATTAGAGCGAGGAAAATCTTGAGTCAGAGCAAGGAAAAACTTGAGTCAGAGAATGAACCTCGCAAAAAATAGAGAGCATATCCCGTGGGCTGCAGCGACCAACAAACCGGTCAATAATATTCTTAGTAACCTCAGAACACCTTTGTGATACACAACCAAGCTTCGCCACGACCTTCGGTAACTCAAACGCCAATGTATCAATAACCTCCTAAAAAGATTTCATTTGCTAACTATTAACAAGAAAAAAAAAAGTAATATGAAATACTCCAGATAAAAAGAAAAAAAAAATCAGGAAAGAGAACGAAAAAGAAGAAGAAGCAAATACATGCACTAAACCTGATTTAGCGAAGGTAACCAAACGAGTTGATGAATTTTTTCAAGAGTTTCAAATGCAGTTTTTCCGGATTCCTCCGTATCAACTTCAGATATAATAGAGTTGGAGACTGAGTCGAGAAAATTTGCAAGCTCTGATATTGCTTGCTCTGAACTGCTGTTAACAACCGCTTCAATCAACTGCTAGTACGCCAAAATAGGGCAGAAATAGTAAATTAGTTAGATCACTACTTGTGTAGTAATGTGTGAATACATACAACAAATATATAAGTAAATGCATCCAAATCTTATGCATCAAATGGGGAACAGGAGTTTATGGTTCAGTGAAGAGCTCATAGTTGTTGATAGTGAGCGCTACACTCGCTTTTGCGTGTAGCAATGCGAAGCGAAGCCCCTGGCTACGGGGCGCTATGCGCAGTGCACTTTGAAGTAGCGAGCACTATCGTCGCTATCGTAAAGCAAAGCCACACAACATTTTTTTTAAAGTAGCGCATGTTTTGTAAGCCCATTTTTTAACAATTTCTAGACCCATTTTGCACAATTTTAGGCCCAATTCTATTTCAATTCAATGCTGCTTCTCATCTTCTGTTTCAATCTTCTCCGCTTCTCCAATCAACCCTAACATAAACACTACAGTTCTCCATTGCTTCTCCTCTTCTGTTTCTCGTGGATCGTCAGATCTCGGGCCGTCGGCCGCCGGACTTATATAAATAAATGCAGCCTCATTCCAAGAAAAAGAATAGATTAGAGCAAAAACACTTGAATGATTTGGTGTTCATTAAGATAACAGAGCTCTAAGGCGTAGATACGATAGTCGTGATATGATCGATCCTATCATATTGTGTGAAGTAGATGATGACAATGAATGGTTGGTAGGGAGACTAGAGGATGAAGAGCCTGACTCTGTTCATGATGGTGATGATTTGACTTGGCAAGATGTTGCAGATGTTGTTGGAGTAGATGAAGGTCCTTATACATTGAGGAAATCCAATGGGGCCTCGAAGGCGACCCCTACATCTACGCGGATATCAAAGGTGATCACATCTACACCTACAGGAAGCTCGAAGGCGGCCACACCTACAGGAAGCTCGAAGGCGGCCACATCTAAGTCTAGAGAGAAAAGGCCAATATGAACATCTACTACACTTAATCTTGTAGATGAAGAGGATGAATTCGACTTTGATGAAGAAAGTGCATAAGATAATGATGCCGAGCGTTATGCAATTTCAAATGAAGAAGATAGTCTCGATCTTGATGAAGAAAAAAAAGATGAATTTTGGATTATGTTTTTCCAATTTTATAATTGAGGTTTAATACGTTTTAAACTTCTATATTTGTCATTTAAGCATGAACTGTTGAATTGATGTTACTATATGTTATATATTATATATTTATATATTTGTGCCACTTTGCTTTCAAATAGTCCTCGCTATGTGCTATAGCCACGAGCAACCTTTGCGTTACGCGGCGCTACGCACGATTGACAGCTATGGAAGAACTTGAATTAACCAATACTTCCCACTCTGCAGATATGAAGAAATTTCTGATTACATATGAGGGCTACAACTTACATCATGAAAAGGCCCAACCCACGAGTCATTACCTCATAAGAGACCACTTATTGCGTACTCAGTGGTACTAAAACGTCAATTAATTCCATTTGTTTTCTCACGTTTGAGAGGAGAGAAGCTACCTTCCCAAAGTGGCATAAAAACTACGTGTGAAGACTACAAAAGGTGGTCACTTGAATATAGTACTTAGCTCCATTTTCAGAGCTTGAAATGTTGCTTCTATCTAATTTCATATATCCTGGACTTTTAATCTTAACTGATAAAATGGGACCACCTCTGAAAATGCCATCCAATCCACCTATCTATCGAGAAAAATTCTTTCAATCTTTTATCGATTTTCTTTTTGCCCTCTAAAAAAAGTGTGAGCACTTTCTCTTCAAGCCATATACTTGGTTTCTGTGTGTTGTTCAAGCTCCACTGCGTCACAAATACTACAGAAGCGAAAGAGAATCACTTCCATACGATAGAAATATATATATCTATGAGAGTATGGTCCATTACTTGTGTGTCAAAGTTTCTAAAATTGACCTTTCAGATTACCTCACAAATCCTTGTGTACATCGTCGATGAGTGCTTTGCCGTCCACTGCCGAAGGGCTGGCTGTGTCTGACCCTGTGGACGAGATGATAGATCAACGGAATTAACCCCAGTTTTCGCTGTGAGTGAAGAAAAGGGTTTTAGCTTGATTCCAGTGGGATTGATTGGCAAGCTTTTTACTACAAAACTTGTTAAACAGAACACAAAAACTACACTTGTAAATGGGACATCATTGTGAGACAGCAGCCTCGGACCCTGACTCAAAATGTTACCTGATTTGAATGTAAATAGTTTTTGTCAAGTATCTTATTATAAAGTATATGTTGATTGGACCAAATCACCTGATTTACAACAAGACGGTTTCAAAAAAGGTTTTTTAAAATATCTTATTTTAATATTATATTTATTTATGTAACTTCACATTGTTTATTTAAAAAGGAGAGGATAAAGTGTATATTTGAGGTACGGGATTATTTATAAGCTATGAAGGTAAAATGAGCTTGTAGCGAGTTTACCGACTATGCTACTACTTGGTGAGATAAATTAGTGTTGGGTAGGAGAAGGTGTGGAGAGGATAATATTGTTACTTGGGATGAGATGAAAAAAGTGATGAGGAAACGATTTGTTCATGATCACTATGATAGGAGAGTGCATGGCAGAGATGGACGTGACTTGTATGAGATTTCTTTGGCATCCACATGACGATTCAACACGGAGGAAAAAATAATGGCTAGACCAATTATGGATTCAAAGTTGGAGGTCACCAAACATGAATATCAAGGTACATATGAAATTTTCAATACTTGTACTTGTGATATTACATGTTGTTGGTGTCTAGATAATGAACATGACATTAGCTGTAATGATCATGAGCCATTAGACTGAACCAACATGGGCCTCGACCCATACACATGTACAACTACTGATCATGGGTCGTTAGGATGGTCCAGCATGGGCCCTAGCCCATGCCCATGCACCGCCACTCATAGAATATCCCACCACTGGAAAGTGGTTTCTTTCGCCTCCCCCAACACTCGAACTCAAGACCTCCAGGCATAAGTACCTAGATTCCTAAAGTGTTGGTACCAGTTGAGCACTCGAACCCAGGACCTCCAGACATAAGTACCTAGATTCTTAAACCCACGACCTCCAAGAATAAGTACCTAGATTCTTAAAGTGTTGGTACCATTTGGGCGTCGGTACCAACACTTTAAGAATCTAGGTACTTATGCTTGGAGGTCGTGGGTTTAAGAATCTAGGTACTTATGTCTGGAGGTCCTGGGTTCGAGTGCTCAACTTTTACCAACACTTTAAGAATCTAGGTACTTATGCCTGGAGGTCTTTGGTTCGAGTGTTGGGGGAGGCGAAAGAAACCACTTTCCAGTGGTGGGATATTCTATTAGTGGCGGTGCATGGGCATGGGCATGGGCTAAGGCTCATGCTGGACCATCCTAACGACCCATGATCAGTAGTGGTGCATGGGTATAGGTCGAGGCCCATGTTGGTTCAGCCTAATAGCCCATTATTGTTACATTAACCAATGCCTAAGTGAGGCGGTGAAGGTGATGGGTTCTCAAATGAAAATTCTAACTTGCGAGTTTAATGGATTGTTACCTTTTTTAGTTATAAACAAAGTTTTATGAACATTAGAATGAAGAATTTTGGCAGTAATTCAAGTTTTATGATATTTTTTATAATTTTTTTTCTCTCCAAAAGCTTTGATTTTGTTTACATCTTCGTGTATTCCTAAAACCACTTATCAAAGTTTCATATTTTGTGGCGTTTGTTTATTGTTCCTCATGAGTATTGTCAAAACGTGTTCTTTGAAGGTTCTCTTGAGATCAATTGTTCTTATTGTGTTATTTGTTACTAAATCACGTCGTTTAGGGGTGTCATGTTGCTTATTTCAAAGTTACAGATCAGGATTACGATAATTCGTGTTGTTCATTGAATTGAGGGTGTAGTTGGGTATATTTCGTGTTTACCTTCATGCATAACCAGATTCACATCATACATGTGTGTGGCCCACCATATTTTGTTAGTTTCCATTAATTTGTCTTCAACTTCAAGGAACTTCAAAGATCCTATCGACACCTGACAATAAATGATGTGTTTTTTGCACCGTAGTTTCCACAAAGTACGTGTACTCTCAACAAAACTCAAGTCTAGCAACTCTAACCGATTAATCAGTCACAGATGTGATCAAATCATTTTTATCCTTAAAAATAATGTTTAGATATTGCTCTCATTTGTTTAGATTATAAAAGTTGGATCGCAAATCAGCAAGTACACCAATAAAATAAAGAAGCTCCTCTGCGAATACTTCATCAAAAAATGATTGCATCTTAGACTTGCCTGACATAAATGGTGCCAGTTTTCTCTGTAACGTGGCACAAGGTGGTTCACGTGATGACGTCCCCTCATCAACAAATCCACGTATATTCTTTTCTCTATTATCATTTATATCATTTTATTCATTATTATGCTCTTCTGAAGACCCGCCATATGACATCTCTGGTTCAGTATCACTCATAAAACTATAATTATTATTTTCGTCATCATCTAAAAAACGAGCCTCGACATCAACTCAATGATCAATTGGATCCCAAACTGTTTGAACATTTTCAGCCCAAACTATTGTTGTATTTGACCAAAATGTAGGATTTTCTTCAGACATGCTTGTGATATATTGATACCACGATCCTCTTCTATGCTCCAAATTTATATCGCTTAACTTTTCAGTGACCTATGGAATATATGACTCCGGCTCATTAAAACCCCTGTACGTAGAAGTACCGGCTTGGTTTTGGAAATCAACTTCAGCGACTTGTGGAATATATGATTCATGTTCATGCCCTTCCGAAATCAACGTTCGTTGGCTCTATTTCCACTACAAATGTAACATCAGCATATTTTGGCTTACATTATTAACTCTAAAACTTCTTCATCAATAATGTTGACATGTACTTCATTCCAAGATGTTTTTCTATGAATAAATATTTATTTGACAATTTAATAGTAAACTTCATTGGATCGATGTTTAACTTCATACACACAACTTGAATCATCTCCAACAAACTAATAGATCGTAATACTCGAATCAGTCTCACATTTGGGATACAATATTTGACCGACCCGTTCCCAATAATAATATCACCAACACAATATAAGATAACCCAAATTTTATCCATGAAACATATTGGAAAAATTGGAAATATAGAATAACATGTCTAAATATTTAGAGAGACAAGAAGATGAAACTGGAAAATAGAGATGTAAAATTTATGAAACTGATATGAAATGTTTGAAAAAACTAAAAAATTTATAGCAAAGGCCTAAATTTTTTTCAAAATTTCCAGAATACAAAAGTCGAGAATTTTGCAAAGTTAAAGCCTGTAATTGCGGAAAGCTGATTTCCAGGAATTGTGTTGTAGCGTCTCATGCAATACTGTATTTTTAAAATTTTGTTTTTTTAAAAAAATCAATTCACGCATCTAAACAATTCCACATATTTCGGACAAAGTGTGTCCGCTGTGTTGTGGACATGGACTACAAAGAAATAGGTCTGTGTGGGCTTTGGTAGCGTTCACTATTGCCATCGACGTTTTGCTGTATTTTTGTATTATTATACATTATACTGTATTTTTAAATTTTATTTTCTTTTTAAAATTAATTATAAAAAAAACTTACATTTAACTATGTTGTTAGTGATTTAAAAGAAAATCTCCCTAAAATAACGGAGTTTTCAAGAGGAGTGAATATTTTATAGAATTTTTTTAATATAAAAATATGTTTAATTGATTTTAAAATAAATTTATCAAAATATATGACAAAGTAGGTGTAAATTAATAAGATGAATGTTTGGAAAAATTGAAAGGTAAATTAAAATTTTTTGAATAAGCTAAGTTATATGAAATCCATTAACTATATCCCAAATCAGTCTCATTTTAAAATTTCAAACGAGAGCCAAAACCTTTTTTCCAGTCAAAAAAATACAGTGGATAAAAGTAGAAATCACCAAACCTATCACTCATACCTTCACTGTATATATTTGAGTATGTTTTCGTGAGATGTGAGACGAGTCAATTTTACCGTTGTTTGATGACACGATAATTTATGGGAGGTAAATTTTATCAGAGTAACACGATCGTACAGCCCAACCAACAAACAAAAGGATTATTTAAAGAAAATTGAGTTGGATGATCTGAAATCATGGAGATTGTGAAGCGGAGAACGGTGAAATCATTGGTCACGAAGATGGGTTCTGTATCGGAACAGACTCGTATCGAATCCATCTACGAGCTGCGTTTGCTTACGAAAAACGATCCCGACAGCCGCCCCATTATTGCGGAGGCGAACGCCATACCCTTGATCGGGGAATCCCTTTATTCTCTGGTGAAAATTCTTCAAGAAAACGCCACCACGACGCTATTGAACTTGTCTATATCCTGCAAAGAGTTTCTCATGTCTTCCCATGTTGTTCTGGATGCCCTCTCCCACGCCCTACGCAACCCGGCCTCCTCTCTTGGCCTCAGATACCTTGATCATCTTCCCGCTGGCTGATAGCAAGGTCAGCATTTCTTCGATGTCTTTAGAGAAGCGTGATAGGCCTTCAGTCGGCAGATTTAATAGATTTCTGAAATACTCTTCATCAACAACCATAGAATGATTGTTGACCTTCATTTGTATCTTTCTATCGTCAGTGACATTGCTGGACTCATAGATGGATAAGAGTTCTGGAGAGTAAATTTTCTGAGTTGCCAGCTCCAGAAATTGACGAAGTTCAGTAGATTCAATCTTCTAGAAAACACTTCGAACTGATTCATCTTTGACGGAGAAAATCGATTCGAAATAAATAGCAACAATGTTCCACAAGAATGCGGGAGTCTGGGTTGCCATTGGATTGAAGTTGCTGCAAAAATGAAGAAATTTGCAATATATTTGCTTTGAAGATTTGAGAGTTAGAAAATATTTAGAAATAGTAAAGTAAAAGCTGAGTAGGGCGGTTACTCAAATATGTTTCGTGACTTTCAAATTTTGGACACGTGTCAGTTCGTGAGTAGTTTGACCATAAATTCAGGTATTTCAACCATTTTATTTATTTTGGAAATTGAAATTAAGTAGTTAAGCAATAAAGTGATTCAATTTAAATTAAACAGTTGTGAAATAACAAATTTAAACCAATCACGAATCTCATTTGTAGAACTTAACTGAATTAAAATCAGTTAACTTATTTGATAAGATCAGTTGGTTTGAGTACCGAGTGGTTAGTTTGAAACTGAATCAGTTCAATTTAGGAACAACTGAAGAGCTCCAAGATGAGCCCAATCTTGAATGCGATCCAAGGAACTTAAAAAAAAGCAATATCTAATGTCAATTCATCCAAATGGCTTGAAGTCTTGCACTTCGATCTGTACTCTATGTATTCGAACCAAGTATGGTCCTCTGCAGATCCACCTGAGAGAATTGTTCTCATATGATACAAATAGATTTATAAAAAGAAGCTTGAGGCAAATGGGAAAGTAGTGATCTTCAAAGTTAGATTGTTAGCAAAATAATATACTCAAAGGAAATTAATTGACTATAAAGAAACATTTTCTACAGTCGTAATGTTCAAGTTTATTAGGATACTGCTAGCCATAGTAGCATGATATGACTATGAAATATGAAAAATATATCTGGAGACAACGTTCCTTAATGGTGATAATAAAGAAGATAATTATATGTCTAATTCTGAAGAATTCACATAAGTGAGAAATGAGTATAAAGTATGCAAACTTCATATATCCATTTATGGACTCAAACATACATCAAGGATTTGTAACCTCATATTTGGCAATACTATAAAAGAGTTTGATTTTGTGAAGAATCCTAAAAAACCTCATGTGTACAAGAAGGTTAGTGGGAGTGCAATGACATTCCTAGTATTTTATGTTGATGACATACTACTAATTGGAAACGATGTAGAATTTTCGCAATAAAATAAAGTATGGTTAAATATTAAATTCTCCATGAAGGACATGGATGAAGCATCCTATGTACTAAGAATACAAATCTATATGGATATATCAAAGAGGATGCTAGAGTCCACCCAAGCCACTTATATCGATATCATAATAAGGAGATTTTCTATGGAGGAGTCTAAGAGATGATATCTATTAATGTGTCATGATGTGACTATATCCAAGTCTAAGTGTCTTGAGACTAATGATGAGATCGAAACCATGACATGTTCCTTATGCGTCTGCCATTAGTAGTTTTATTTATGCTATGATATCTATTTGATCTGATATAGTCTTTGCACTAAGTATTACAAGTAGGTATTAGTTGAATCCCGGTCCATTGCATTGGAAATCCATGAAGGATATTCTTAAGTTTTTAAGAAGGAATAAGAACTTGATTATAGTTTATGGGGTTGCAAAATAAAAACTCGAAGGCTATACTGATTATAGGTTCTAATCAGATATGGATGATTCAAAATCAGCCACTGGATTTCTGTTCAAACTCAATGGTGGTGCTGTCTCTTGAAGAGTTCCAAGCAAGACACCACATCAGATTCAACCACTGAAGCCGATACATGGCTGCATCCCCTGCCAATACCATTGTTTGAGAAACATCGTGAAACAATGAGTTTGAGATCTATGAGTAGTTGGTTGTAGTGCAAGCGGGATATTGTTAGAGTATGTATCTAATGAGCTAACTTGAGGATTGAACTTTATTGACTCTCATGTAAAAACAATCTTTATTTTAATAATATTTTACGATTTTATTCAATTATGACATTTACTTTATCTATATACAAATCCAAGTAACATAGATAAAGTTCTTGAATATACTGTAGTAACATGATGTCTATCTCGTAACGTAGATCATGAAATCCATTAGGAAGTGTACTCTATATTCTAAATTCTTTCCCACTTTATTCAGCCTCCTAAATCAATGATAAATGTTGCTCGAGCTCGAGACTAGCATATGTGATGTAAATGACATGTTTCATTGGTAAGGGCATGAACATGTTCATTCATACAAATGAGTGCTCATTGGATGAGGTACTGAAAACCCTCCCTCAAAATTTTCAAGTGGTTATCACTTATCGAGTAGATTAGTCCGCAGTTATGGTTGTACGACATTAGTACTTTGACCTAGGACAACATGGAGGCTCTACGTACTAGCATTGTTCATTCATACAAATGAGTGCTCATTGGATGAGGTACTGAAAACCCTCCCTCAGAATTTTCAAGTGGTTATCACTTATCGAGTAGATTAGTCCGCAGTTATGGTTGTACACAATTAGTACTTTGACCTAGGACAACATGGAGGCTCTACATACTAGCATTGTACTTTGATTCGTTTATCGGCTCCATGAGGGTCATCAAGTAGTGAGGTTGGGTGTAGTTTGGACATACATAAGAGCCAATGCATGGTAGTCGGGGGATTCACCGCTCACCTACGGGTGCTGATATTCTATGTGATTTGATAAGTTAATAGTGCAATGAATATTTGGCCAGAGTAAGACATGTGTATTATGGAAACTTGTTTCCTTAGTTGCACATATGATGACACTATTATTACTAAAAAATACATCACATTATTATCAAATTCATTTGCAATTTTTTATATATCAATAGTTGTAGATTCGATCGAGATATATGTGTTGAACGGACCGTATTGTACGTTAATCATAACCTACTGGTTCTTTCAGGTACTATCAGTGGTACCTAGTGGATCATGAGACGATGCTACTATAAACTCTTACCATGATCTGATGAGTGCAATTAGATTTGAGTTCTGACGTTCTTAATAAAGAGGTTGATGAAATAAGTACAAATTTTGTCCTGAAACATTTTAAGTTGTGAACGTGCGGCTAGCTGTATATCTGAACCATTGAGGGTCGCACATGGAAGTTGTGGAAGTTAGCATGACTGCTAATCTTGTGAGGAGAGTGCAACTGCCTAATTTAGTGAAGGAGCTCCAAAATAGGCAGCTGACCAAATTGTGAACAGTGGAAAATTTTGACCTTTGTAATATTCATTTTTCATTAAATTAACGATTTTTGTAATCTCGTCACATCGGTGTTGTCTTATTATCGATTGGAAATTTAATTAATCCACAATCCTAAAATTTTAAAACAAGTAAACCTTTAAGCCTTCACTAAACAAGTTGTTACATTTCAAATTGAATTATAAGAAATTTTTTTCTGGACTGCCAAATTAAATATTTCTCAAGGGAAACCGTCGACATCTACCATAGACTCTACATTATCGCACACCATTTCTTTCATTGGCTTTCACCATGGTGGGGCCTCGGGCTGAAGAGGGTAAGACCTTCCTATATCTAGCTTAAGAGGCAGCCATCTAAGACGACCATAAAGGAGAAAAATGGAAAGACTCCTCCTAATGACACACTCCAAATAAGGGATCTCGAAGCATATGATGATATGATACCTATGGAGGATTCTAGGTTTCAATAGCTCTGAAACTCTTGAATTCCAGAGCACCGCGGGTTAAGGCAAACGTGTGTGAGATTAGAATTTCAAATCTATTGTCCCTTAACCAAACCCCATTTGCTCATGATTTTTAGGATTTCATGCACGGTTGCCATATTCAGGACAGAAAAACAAATTAAAATAGAACGAGAAAGAGAGAAAGAAAGATATATGTTTATTTATCTCCCTCTTTTGGATGATTATGTTATTTTATTATTATTTTTTTCTCGTATTTTTCCTTCTCTTTTCTTGTTCTTGACTAATTTGATTAATATTCTTTATTTAAATGACCGATTACACATACCTTTGGTTTTTAGTATTGTAGAGATCTAATCTTCTGTCAGTCCTTATCTTTTTTATGTCACATCAAATATTCTTATCCACTAAGGTCCGTAATGATATATCTGTGTTCAATGATGTAGTATTGAGACTTATCTCCAAAGGTATGACATGATAGGTGGGGGACTTTAGATTATTTAGTTGAGCGATCTTTGAACTACGAGAAGAGTGCTTGTTCAAGACCAAATGATGAACTATTATTAATACCTAAGGTATCATCACCCAATATAGCTTGACGTCAACGAGTGCGAAGAGGAGGCCTGTCTCATTTGGTTTTGAATATTTCCTTACCCAAGAAGAAAGAAGAGATAAGATCTTTTTTAGGAGCATAATAATGGCGGAAGGTGTCTTTTCATTGGTTACCTTTAAGATCCATTACATCATCNCTAATTTTTTTTTTTTTTTTTTTTGCTTTTGACACTATTCTTCTGCCTTTTGAACTTCACAATTCTTGGAACAATCATCTATATTAGGAAAAAAAATAAGATTTTTGCAACTTATCATCACTTGAACTTCACGTGGTCTTCACAAATTTGAGATAGAAGAAGAGTTAGCAATATTGAAGGCGTGATGAAAAGGGTTGAAATCTTGGAGAGAAAGATTGGAAGTTTCAAAGAACATGCATCTAAACCGCTGAAATTTCTTTTAATTCTCGTTATTATGTTTGCATCTATAGATTTAAACATTTTTTTTAATTTATGAAGTAGACTTTTGTAAACTGAGGTCATGTAGGGCCGAGACAAATTATTTTTCATGATTTGAGTTTGATTTGATTTAATTATTTGTTTCAATTCATTGAGTGATGTTGATTATCATGTTTGCATTTAGTATAATCTTCTGTTTTTATATGAACCAATAAATCATGCAATTTATTTCAATTGATGTTGATTATCATGTTTGCATTTAATCTAGTCAGTTCATATAAAAACAGAAGACTATACATTAATATTTGTTTCACTACATTAATTTACATATAGTAAAGTTGACTAAGAATACATTCATTTTCTATATGCGATTTTAGATTGAAAAATTTGAAATTTCATAGCGACTTAAAAGTGGTAAATCTAATTAAATTCAATTTAAAATAATTGGAATGGTAGATTTAGTTAAATTTATTAACTCGAATAATCCTTTAACAAATAATCTAGGGAAATTTATCGTGAATTGAATAATTAATTATTTGGATTTGAATTTGACACGTAGATTATAACTTGACTTGATACCGTTGTACGCCTTAACCATTTTTAAGAATTAAAATTTTCCTCGCAATTTCCCTCGTCGATTTTAACACCAACAAGGGTGCTTCAAACAAAATATTCTCAATAAGCTGCAATAGCTCGTGTTCTAAGAATGTTAACACCGATTAAATAAATCGAGTTTGGTTTTTACACCAAGCAGAAAATACTCGAAATAAGCCTCCGTGAATAAAACTGAAAACATTAAGCTAGGATTAGTTGCAGTTTGTATCAATTAAGTTATAGGAAGAACTGAACTGATATTAGCTGAACCAATCAGTTGAGTTTTGAAATAGTTGTAAACAAGTAAATACACGGGGGTTTGTTTATGGATGTTCGGATACTTTAATCGCTCCGACGTCACCTCTTCTACCTCTCGGATAGGATCCACTAACAGACTGAAGGTAACACCTATCAGTCGGCACATTATTTAACGTTTCATATGCAGAGACTACATACACAAGTTTAACGTCTTTGTGCAAGACTCATTCAACTAAATCTATCTCTCTGTATATGTGAGTGAATTGTGCTTCAAAATTAAGCTGATAACACTATGAAGTGTTCCCTAAAATCTGGACTGATTTGCTTCTTGTAAGCTGATAAGACTTTAAGCCTGTTCTCTGTGTATGTGTATATCTTGGTATCTTCTTCTATGGACGATCATACACTTCACGTTATACACTTATTTTTATTAATGATCTTGATCTTGTATTTATAGATGCAAATTGACCATACATCAAGACTCATCAATTATGTCTGTTTCTTTTTGAAATCGTTCCTTGAAATTTGTATATGTACTTTCTGACAGTCATTCTGGACGTATTGACTTTAAGATCTGCTGCAACATTCATTATTTTCCTTTTATCGGACAATTGTTGTTACCCTTATGCAAAGTTGGAATCTTGCTACGATTTGCGAATTGGTATGCTCCAAACTGATGCTTTGAACTGGTCTTAAACTGGTCTGGTGAAATCAGTTGGCTCGTCAGCTTGACTGATTTCACTGATTCAGTGGAACTGATCTTCGATATATCAGTTGGACTGGTTTAGTTTTGGGCAATCAGTTGGCACTTTCAGTTTGCGTCTCGATAGCTTCAGTTTTGACTTGTAAACTGATCAGTTTAAAGCCTAATCAGTTTCAGTTTCTGCGCACTTAGGTAAACTCGTTAGAAACAAAATAACAAGTTTTGTTAACATCAAAATCAAGATTGCGAACATGAAATGTTCTAACATTACTGATTAATTTCTTGTTTTAATTATTTTATTTTAGTTTTTTCGTTTGATTTTAGTTTCAATGAATTTGACCTCAACTCACTTTAATTCAAAATATAATTTATATTTTATTATTTAAATATCGAAGTACGACGATTTGATTTATCATTCATTTACTCATATATGACTTGGTCCATCTGCTAGGCTTCGTTTGATTTGTGTGATGAGATAACTGAGTAAAAAATATGTAAATGAATATTTATACAAATATAAAGATAGTTGATATAATGTGATTAAATATATAATGTTTGGTATGAATGATTAAAAAATTGAGATAAATAATTGAGTGTTTGGTGTGATTGATTATAAAAGTAAAAAAATTAAAAATATTCTTTAATTTTCCAAAATGCCCTCAATTGAACCTTCTTTCCATACCTACGCACAAGAAATCACCCAACCCTTTATGTGTCTCCCAGGCCAGAAGAAAACTTCATTATCTCTTCAAAAACCTTCGCATAAAAATATTTACGTCTTATTCACAATCACTTCTTTGTCAATACTACCCCTTATAAAAAAATTATTGCTACAAGAGCAAATTAGTATCCAATAGTAGGAGATAAAACCAGAAGGTGGAAACAATCTTGAAACAAACACTATGCCATTAATATATACAATATTCTAAAATAAATTTAGATACACAATGGCGATAACTGAACTTTGAAACAAAAAAAAACAAGTAAATTAAAGCACAAAAAAACAGTTCTTATGTTTGCCCAACATGGTGTATCGACATATCAGAGAAAACACAATAAAAATTTTGGGCATTTATTCGAAAAAGAGGTTATTGCCAACAAATGTTTCGAAAAAAATATAGACAAAATAATTATTCCTTAAATCAATGTAGAGATCTCCATCTTCAGAAAATTAATTGTTGGTCGATGTTCATAACAACAAACTTCAAAACAAAAAATGGTTAAAATTCTTGAAGAAACTAAGCATTGTCATGAAGATCGACACACTTACCTTGGTCGATGCTTGCTACACCTTGTGAAATTTATTTTTCTTCATTTCATCGTACAGTAGTCATGAGAGGAAGAGGGTAAAATACATCTTTTTTTCCCTGCAGAGAAAATATTGCCGCTTCTCACTCTTGTAAGGTTTATTGGGAAAGGGGTATTTGTGTAAATATATTTTCTCATTTTTAATATTGTTTAGTACTGGATACTCATCACTTAGGTGGATAAGGATCTCTTCTCCTCCCAACTTATCTATTTATCACATGCCCAAAGATTAAATTGGGTCAGTCAATCAGTGAGAATAACAAATGACAAATAATGATTATGAGACAATCCACTTTTTATCTGACAAACTAAACACAGTCTTAGAGTAATTTTAAACCGAAAATATCTACCAATGGGCCACAACCATCTGAGCCCCAACAACCAAATCCAATTGTCTATGATATTAAACCATGAGCTAAAAAATATAATTTAACCCCAAAACAATATTACAATTATATTCGCTAATTTTAAAAATTATAATTAACTCATTAAAGTTAACTAGAGTTGTTTTTATAAATCTCATGTTTTTTTTTTAATAATATAAATCTTCTGTTTTTGGGTTGTATTGTGAAGCGTATTGAATTATCCAAAGACACCACCCATCCGAGCAAAATCTCACTCGTCTCCTTCGTTGCTCCAATATAATGCAAGCTGCCATCTTCTCATTCCACACTTCACCTCCATCTCTCCCCCTCTCTTTCAATACTCGTCAACCGAAAAGTACTCTGTTTTTCCATCCCAACGTTAGGGACAGACCCTCTTCTCTAACATTTTCAAGAAGGCTGTTATGTAAACCCCCTGCTGGGAAATATCTCAGTGATGACTATCTTGTGGTATCTATCTGCACCTTTTCATTTCGTTTCTTGATATGGGATTTCGTTTTTATTTGAATTTTTTACTTCTTCAATGTAAAGTTTCGATTTTTTCTTTTTTCGTTCTGGGATTTTGTGTTTTTTGCTCTTTTTTTTTTTAAAAAAATTATTACTGGCTGTCGGGCGGAGTGAATTATGTTGTTTTTGAGAATGGAGTGCAGAAAAAGATGGTGATTTATCTCGGAGTTTTTTAATTTTTTTGAACATAAATAAATGCTTTCTCGTGCGATTTTGCTAGATTTTTCTTTTTTGTATCCAATATAAAAGACTTTCAAGATGCCACTAAAATCAATTTTATTTTTCTTTTCTTTTCAGTTACAAGCCTAATCTCAAAATATAATTTTTAATCCATTTGATTTTCGGTCGAGTAAATTTTTAATCCCTTTGTTTTTTAGTATCCACTAGAGGTGCCAGGTTCATTAAAGTGGCAATTTCCCACATCAAATAATATCATTATTTTTTGTGTTTGTCTAGGTTAAAATGTCCGGTTTGTTCTCTTTTATATGAATGTTTTGATTTTTTTGCAGAAAAAGATATCCGCAGAAGATCTCCAAGAGCTGGTGAAGGGGGAGAGAAAAGTACCACTTATCATCGATTTTTATGCCACATGGTGTGGTCCTTGTATTTTGATGGCTCAAGAACTGGAAATGGTATGCTTTGGTTCTACTTGATATGAGCAGAGAATTTTATCTTGAATTATGTTTCATTATGTTTTTTTTCCGTGTGTAATGTGTAAAGAGTTGTTTTAAGTAGTTGGAAAGAGTCATTTTCTAAGGCTACACATGTTTCTTAGATTCTAAATTTCTTTTGCTTGAAGTAAGTGGTTCCGTACTTGAATTAGAAATAATGCTGTTCATGAATCTGGATCGTAGATTAATGAATCTCTCTTAAGAGTTTGACATAATCTCATGTTACATCTTATCGTATGGAACTTATTTCTACAGAACTAGTTGTTTAATAATTTACGAGTAATGAAACATTGTGACTTTGAAGCACTGGTGTGGTTGCTTATCATGCTATTTTTGGTGGAGTAAATTTGCCTATGGAGAAACAGGAGAATAATGTCAATTATAATTATTAAAACTGTCACCTAATTAGCTTTTCTTTTGCTTTGAAATAATTTGTGTAACTAGCACGAAAAGCGAAGGAACAAGTGCTTGTTTATTCTTGGTTTCTTTTTTTTCTGGGTTGGGTTTGATTTGTTTATAGCTTGTTGGAGTTCGGTTTGTTTTATAGAAGGCAAGTTTAGGGCACCTTTAAGTTCATAAAATCTTGATGCCAGACAAACTTGGTTCAGTAAGCCAATAGTTCCAAACGCAACGCAATTAATTAAAGCACCACAACTTCAGCTCAGATCTGGCTTGTTCAAGAACTTGTTGGAAATCGTTTATAAATTTCAAACATTATCTCATGCTCTGTCGTGAACGATCCAGCGCATAGTGAGCGCATGGTGATACGGTCCGAAACCTACGACATCATATATCAAATACCGAAGATTCACATTTGGAAATTTCGAGCTGTTGCTTAGTCAATTGGAGTCATCGGGACAGTGCTTATCTTATCCATTTGTTAGTTGAATAAAAGAGTTTATCCCATGTAGGTAATCCGTAAGTTTCAATTTGAATAAAAAGGTTTATCCCATGTGGGGGCAATCCATTAGCTGGACAGTTTTATCTTTCGAAATTCATAATTGATGTTTAAATAACTCTTTCATTGAAATAAAGAAGCAAGCTGTTAAATTTTATTTATTTTTTTATTATTGTGGAGATCGTGAGGTTCTTTCAATCGAGCCTCAAACACTCGTTCAAAATAGGTAGATACGGAAGGAAACAACCAAGAACAAGAATAAACAACACTCTACACTCGTGTCCATCGGCCCATAACTCGATCCTTATCCCGCTCACATAACATGCTCTCTCACACGTGATTACTTGGTTGTGTATATTACTTTGGTAGCCCCTTGCATTCTAGCCATGTCATTGTGTTTGCTAAATAAGGAGTGAAACAGCCTTGCATAAACAATCCATATTGTAGAGCAGATGAGTATTTGGCTGCTGTACATGGAAAATTCAGACCAGTTTGATCTTCATAACTTACGGAAGTTCAAAATTTTCGACCATGACCAGAACTTCTTGTGCATTTAGTTATTGTGTTTTCTCGTTGTATCTCGTCGATGTGTTGACCTTTTCTTAACGTGGACAGTTATATATCCACCCTATATTGAATTCATTTTGGGTTAATAAATTTACTTTTTAATTCTCAAGAAACCTCATGTGGACATGACTCAATCAATGGCTTATGCATGGTTTTTGAGACTCGAATTAAACAATTATAGATAAATTTACTTTTTAATTCTCAAGAAACCTCGTGTGGACCTGACTCAATCAATGGTTTATGCATGGTTTTTGAGACTCAAATAAAAAAAATTTGTGGAGAAAAAATGATTGTCCGATGTTGTTAGGGCAATGCCAAGAGAGAATATAGATTGCCAACTTTCAGGCTGCTAGTTTTGAGAATGGCATATTAAACATGTTTATATTCTTGATAATGATGCTTGAGGTCTTCAGTTGATTTTACTGTCAATTTGTGTACGTCAGCTTGCAGTTGAATATGAAAACAACGCATTAATCGTAAAGGTCGATACAGACGACGAATATGAATTTGCACGTGACATGCAGGTACTCTACTTACTATATGTAAGAGTTTTTCTTAACTGCTTAAGTTTGTCCATTTATCGAAGTATATTGTTAGAAAATAAGTAAATAATTTATTCTTCGATTGTTCAGCTGAAATTCCTGAAGGTGTGCCGTCTTTTATGTATCAATTATGTTTGTTCTTATGAATTATCCATATGAATGAGCGGTTATATAGCATAGCTTCTTCAGGAAGAACATA
The DNA here is from genome assembly GCF_012295235.1 of Primulina huaijiensis. Lineage (NCBI taxonomy): Eukaryota > Viridiplantae > Streptophyta > Magnoliopsida > Lamiales > Gesneriaceae > Primulina > Primulina huaijiensis. The sequence goes on from NC_133319.1 coordinate 13,342,796, forward strand.
GCTGAATAGTTTGTTCTCATGAACTGCGATCACGAAGAAATAATAGAATAAGAAAACAATATAATTTGTTGCAGGTTCGAGGATTACCGACAGTGTATTTTCTGAGTCCGGATCCAAATAAAGACGCTATTAGAACAGAAGGGCTCATCCCGATACAGATGATGCGTGATATAATCGATAATGAATTGTGAAATGACAGGGTGAATGTTCCTCCTTGCTATCATCGCAGTCCTCTTTCTCGAGAAGTCGAAATTTTAAAAAAATTCAAGAACAGGTTTCAGCTGAGAAGATTGTTAAGTCCATAACCATATTTCATGTATGCAGATGAAAGACAAGACTGAATTTCGATCATTGAAGTTGCTTTTAGGGGTGTTTAACTAAGGTGTTAGGGGTGTTTAACTAAGGTGTGGTTCGATTTTAGATAAATTATATTTTATCGGTTTTACAAATTTTTCAAATCAAAGCAAACCATTAATTATTTATTATCAAACCAATGTATTTTGGTTTGGTCTGGTTTGAATAATTAATATTAAATTTTGAGTTTTATTTGAAATATTGTAACTTGGAAAAAATTAGCAATTGACACTTGATAGAAGTTATGTGAACATTTTATTTGATTATGGACTAAAATTATTGGACTAAAATTATTATAAGTAAAATATAATAAATTAAAATACTTAAACAAGTTATAGAATTATTCAATTTATTTATAAAAATAACAAATTTTTTTAGAGTTTTCGTTTATTTGTGCTAAAATATGAAATAAGCAAATTCTCAATGTGTAATTTGAATGTAGAAGACAAAAATCAAATAAAATATTTATGTATGCTTTTGGGCTAAAATTGTGTAACCCGATAATATTGTGCAAGACCATAAGTTAAATTTATCGTAAGATAAAGAGAGCTCAATATCGCTCAAAACAACAAATTTTTGCAAATTTCAATCTTAGATATTCAAGCATTAGTTCCATTTTCATGCATTTCGCGTATTTGTGATTCCAGATTTCAACAACTTTACTATAATTTTTTTAAGTTTTGTGAATTCTTATAGATTTGTTTTTCTTTTTAGCGTGATATTTATTTTTATGTGAGTAGAACTTACAATTAAATTTGGTTCTTACGTCATTTGAATTACTAGAAGTTAGATATTTACTATTTTCACTCAACTTGTTGCATTTACATCTGACATGACGCATATTACACCAATTTTCTTCAAATAAAAACCCAGTAAGACCATAAATATGCCTTTTAAGAATGAAAGAGAATAACAATCCAAAAAGTATGGAGTCTCAGTCAAACCAGGAGAAGACTCAAATTCCACTGTCAGCGCAACCTAATGATGAATAATAAAATGACGAGTTAGATCAGCATCAGGGTCTTATTTCATCTACAAATGCTCAAGTTTCAAAAAATTTGATAGAGAAGTTGACTGCTATGAATTGTCCAAGGCAATGTCTGATGCTGCTCTTGCTTGCTTGAAGACTTTCATGGGTGAACATAATTGATCCACTCAGGAAGAACAAAAGACAAATGACAAGGAAGTAAACCAAGGGAGTAATCAACTTAAGGAACTTGATCATGGATTGGGGAGTTCAAAGGCCGGTGATTCTCACCGCACGATGTTTACAATCTCCAATCAACATGAAGAAAGGAATACACACCACTACATAGAAGAGAAGAAGTTGTCAGTTGGAAAGTTCAGTCATACCTAGATAATAACAGGATGGGGAGTTCAAGGCAAGTATATAGTGTAACCAATCTTGTATATCAACCTAGAGCATATGAAGTGTCGGGGATTGTATATCTCGCATCATCTACGGTACAGCAAAAGTTTAAATTTTTTGTATTTCATCATATAAAATATTTGGATGCTCTTTTGATCAATTCATGCATACTAATAGACATCTATATGGAGTTTAAGAAATATGCCTCTTAACGATTCATGTTTGGGATTGACACCAACTATTCCGGTTTTAAGTGGACATAACTCTTCTTTTAAATCCCTACGAACATATCTCCCCTTTTTGATCCCCTTGTGAACTCCTCAATCAATTCCAATGTTGGATTATTAGAGTTGGTGTCCAGTAGGCCAACTTATTGCTTTAGATTTATTGACTCTTATATAATAATCAATATTTATTTTAATAATAACAAATTATGACATTTACTTTATCTGTATACCTATGCAAATTGCATAGATAAAGACCTTGAATATACTATGATACATGAGGTTGTACATGTCACGTCGATCATGAAACACATTTTAGTTACCTTATATTCTAAACTCGTTCTTAGTCGATTCGGCCGCCTAAAATAAAGATAAAGATCGCTCGAATTCGAGACTAGCATCAGTGATGTTATGCGCGATCGAGCTCGAGATTAGCATCAGTGATGTTATGCACCACGTTTCATTTTTATGAGTATGGATATGTACAACAATACAGATGAGTGCTCATATGATGAGTCACTGAACAACCCTTCCTCGAACTTTTCAAATGTTTATCACTTATCGTGTGGATTAGTCCGTAGTAATGATCGTAAACCATTAGTCATTTGACCCTGAATAATATCGAGGCTCTATGTACTAGTGCTGAACTTTGACTCGCTTATCAAATCTGTGAGAGTCATCAAGTGAAGAGATTAGGTGTAGTTTTGACATACATAAGTGCCGATGCATTGTAGTCGGGGGTTCTCCGTACACCTATAGGTGTGGATATCCGATGTGATCTGATAAGTTAATAGTACAAGGAATCTCTGACTAGAGTATGAGTTGTGCTTTAGGGGAAAGTGTTTCTCCAGTTGCACACACGATGACTCTATGAATACTCAAAGGTACATTACATCGTTATACATAATCATAATCTACTAGTTTTTGAAGGCATTATCAATCATATTTAGGAGATCATGGAGAATAGAAGATCTTACCATGATCCGATGGGTGCTGTCAGAAATTTGTTATGATATTCTTATGATCAATGAGTTGATGCATAAAATGTGTCTAACAAGGGTAAGCACGTATAAGAGATAAATGTTATCTCAAATAACATGAGTTGTGAACTCATGGCTAGCTGTATCTCTGAACTATTTAATGCCACATAAATATTGGATTATATGTTCTCGTTGATATAGTCAAATTCAAGGAGTTGAATTTGGTAATTTAGTTTAATGAAGATAAAACATGACTTATAAATGTGTTTATAAGTAGATTGTATATTTGGAAGTTGTGAGAGTTGGCATGACTATTAAATTTGTGAGGAAAGCCTAAAATTTGGGAAGAATTCCAAAATTGACAGCTACAAAAAATGAACTTGTGGAAATTTTGATTTTTGCGAATTTTTAATTTTGCATTATAATAACGAGTACCCTTGTCACATTGTCAATGTCTAATCGTCAGTCAAAATTATTATGAAACCACAATCATGAATGGTTTGATTGATTAAACATGGAGTTTTCTAATCAAACAATGATAAGTAGATTTCTAATTAATCAAATTACCCAAGGGAAATTTAACCCCAGCCCCATAATAAACATGTCCCGAAACCCGGTCCCATATTAAACCTACACCGAAACCGGTCTACAAACGGGTTAGGGTCCAAGGCAGGTCTTGGTATTTAATGAACCCATCCCACCTCGCTTATTATATATATCTATATATTTATATAAATATACATGTATATTATTAATAATCTAATTATATTTTAAATTATATTGAATAATAAATATATTAATTCCTAATTTTAGTTCATCATACTTTAGGGTTTAAATAATTGTGTTTTATTATAATATGTTTAATATAAAAATTTATAATTATAAATTTTTTTATTAGTTGAACATAAAATAATGTATTTCAACATGTGATAATATATTTTTGTTATTAGATATTATTAATATAAAGAAAAAAAACAAATTTGATTACTTATTAATTTTTGAACATTTTATTATCACATAGTGACTACCATTAAAAACTATAATTTAAAAAATAAAAATAAAAAATTTTAGTGGGTCCAATCCGGATTGTACCCTACGGATAACGTAGAGGGGTGAGTCTAAAGTGAGGTGAGATGGATCCCGAGTTTGGCCAAACCGATGTTCTAAAAATCTCTAGACGCTAGTTGGGTGCCAGACCAGTGCCTAGAGCTTAGGCCGCCTAGGAGGAGACTAGGTACCGCTAGACAGATTGCACGATATCTAAAGACTTATAATGATTCTTAGATTAAATTTCAGCTCAAACTTTGTCAAAATCCAGTTGACACCTGGTTCATTTCTCCTACTTCGTTTGCTTAAGACAGATAAGAGACAATAGGAAATGCAAGAGAAATCAAAATAAAGAAAAAACTATATTTAAGGCCTGATCGATTTTCTTATGTGTGCAGAAATAAGTAGACAAAGAATATGAGAGTGGTGTGTTAGGACAAGCGCATACCAAAAAATTGTTGTTTTAATTTGGCTTTCAATCCCAAAATTTTTTTAAAAAAAATCTATAATTATTTCTTTTGTCATGTTCTGGTTGAAAGCTCAAAAAAAATTTCCCAAAATAACTCCAAATGCCTAGGATCGCCTAGACCCACCTTGGCGCCCTTGCTGCCTTGGCTGGCCGCCTAGCACCTTTCAGTGTGGTTGGGCGACCATCTAGCCCGAGTTTTAAAACACTGGGCTAAACTCACCACATAGTCATCCCTACTCTCCACATGTATTAGAACAAACTTTTGATTCATTTCATAATCTCGATCGGTTATCCGATATCTCGATGTTATGACTATAAATAGCTTGTCATTATGATATGCTTTTTGATTTTCGACCCACTGAATACTTTCAGGGCAATTGCCAGCTTTGGAATACTTTGCACAAATTAGGCAGTCTAGCTATTAGTTTACAACTCATTATGATTTAGAATAACATTTATTTTATTTGGGCTCATATAATTAACCTTATTCTATGCATCAATTTCTTGATCATAATAATTTCAGAACTCATTTTTGATTGGACCTATTGAATCTAGGGAAGGTAGTTCGATGAACTCATCCTATGAGCACCCATATGTGTGTTTGAACATCTCTATGTCCATATCATACCATCAGCATAATCCATCTCAATTTCTTTTTTTAAATTCAACATCTCTTAATGCTTTTCTCCCGATGAAACTGCTTTCCAGTCTTTTCCAACATCGACAGAAGCCATTGCTGAAAAGGGATCTTTTTCAATAGCCATCAATTATTTCTTTTCAAGAAACATAGGTACTCCCTTACTGATTTTCTTCTGCAAAAATTTTTTAAAGACTCAACACAATTTAGTAGCATGATTATATAAATTATGATATTTACATTAATCTCGGTCTTTCGGCTCTTCCTTAAATGAAATTCAAAGATTTTGTAGAAAGGTAATGACTTGTTCTTTGGCCAAGAAATCAGATATTTCCTCAGTTTGGGAAACATCAAAAGTATACATCATCTCTTGTGTCGGTTGGGCATCCTTGCTCTCTAATTGAGCTGGCATCTTTTTTAGCAACGAGCTCACACATGTACATGTGGTATGGACTTCGGCAAGTGCAACTCCCTCTACTCCCTGGAAACGAGGCCATGTTGTAATTTTTCCTTTTTTTGATAACTGCATGTATTCAGCAATTTTAGCGGCTAATTCAAATAAATTCATGAACTTTTTCCCTTGAAACTTCTTTGTTCAAAGCTCAAACCTTCCAGGACAATTTTCATAAATTATATCTGAGGCAAGAAATTTTTAAATCTACTCCTAATCTTTTTTAAATCTATCAATATACACATCAACACTCTTCATTCATTTGATTGATTCTATATAGATCAACAATACACACTTCTGGATCACTTTTATAAAATTGTTTGTGAAATTGTTTTTCCATTTCTTGACATGTTAAAACATAGTTTCTTGGCAACGAGGCATACCATGCAAAAGCTATACCGGTAACTGAGTTAGTAAATAACCTGAGTATTAAATCAACAAAATTTTTCAAATTACCCTACTCCCAGCATTATATAGAATATGACTATGTTCTCCACACTTGATTGTCCATCTTCCTTATAAATAAGCTGAAATAATGAACTTTGTATCCTATTGGATATGGATTATCTTCTTCTATCAATTGTGGGTATAGTTTGTGAAATTCAGGGTGGCCTATTTGTCTGAGATCTGACCCATATAATTCTTGAATCTCTCACCATAGACATATCTACCATTTCTACTTGCCTTAGAGGAAGAGAACAAAGTGGGTATTGTGCCCCCGAGAATTTTGACTAGTATTCGACCCTTGGAAACCATTGTACATCATATCATCAAAAGCATCATGCTTATATGATGGATTAATTATTGAGTGTACTTGGTTCATTGGTTGCTTTGAACTCCAAGTACCATTGTTGTGTGGATTTGGATTAATCCTCAACCCAATAACTTTTTCCCTTCTATGGGGTGGTGTGTACCTTTCATCGTTACCAGGGAATACTAAGAATGAGATGTGGATGTCACCTGCTTTAGAACTCCTTGAGACATGTTCCACAACTTTGATTTGGTTTGTCCCATGACTTGCACTTTCAAATTTGCTTGTTTGACTCATCACTGTCTTTACATAAGCCGAGATACCATCAGCAATAAGCTTTGACGTCTCTTCTACCTCTCTTGCATTTGTTTGAGGCTCGTTAATTGAACGTGGCCATTGTGTTGGACTTCAAGCTGTTCAATTATGTCTTGAACATAAATTTTTTGTGAACATTTTTCAACCATATCTTCGTCAAGGTTTAGTGGAACTTCCACTCACCTCTGATCTACAAAGAACCCCAGAAAATTACTTTCTTTAACTCCAAAATCACATTTAAGTGGATCAATTACAGGAATTTTGCCTCGTTGGCCCAATTCCTGCGGGCATTTGTTTAGGTTAAAATTGTGTGAGCCCAATAAAATTGTGCAAGTCCAAGCCTAAAAGTTAAATAACAAAAAAATTAAAAATATCTTGTCATCCCGCTAAAAAAATATTATTAACTTCCGATCATCCATCATCCTTCCTCATGAACGAACCGACTATTCAAATTTCCACGATCATGATCGGTCATGGTGTTAGTTGGTGTTAGTTCATATACACACATAGACATGAAAGTGTTTGACAATATAACAAGTTTTCCTTTCTTGTATATAAAGCTCACAATTGTATATAGACAGATAGTGTGTGAAACAAAATAAAAAAAGAGATTTTTCCTCCACATAACAGTGTTCAACGTGGTGTCAGAACCCGAAATAGATGAATGATCAGCACACTTCTGAATTTACTTGAGATTGAGTTCAGGAAGTTTTTCTCCGCTGGCTTCACGATTGAATAGTGCAGAGGAATTTCAATATGAGATGGCTATGAATCCTAATTTCAATGATATGCTATTCTTTCATCCCTCAGACACTCCAGATATGAATCTCGTCACTGATCAGTTGATAGGTACAGAGAACTATGGTGTGTGGAGTCGCGCGATGTTAATTGCGTTGCGTGGAAAGAATAAAATCAGATTCATTGATGGCACATGTAATCGTCCGATCTCTAGATCTCCTACAGTGCAACAATGGGACAGATGTAATGCCCTGGTCCTGTCTTGGATCATCAATACAGTTAGCAAAGATATATTTCGAGGCATTGTGTATGCCACTGAAGCATCTGTGGTATGGTCTGACTTAAAAGAGCATTTTGATAAAGTAAATGGATCGCGGATTTGCTTTGCATTTGAGAGTACAATCTCAGTCTATTTTTGCAAATTAAAACAATTATGGGATGAATACTCCTCCTTACTAACTCTGCCATCTTGTGAGTGTGCAACGGCTCAGAAATATCTTGAACATGATCAACAACAGCGACTACTTCAGTTTTTTATAGGATTAAATAAAATCTATCTTCAGATTCGAAATCAAATTCTCATGATGACTCCTCTACCGACCGTGGGACAACCATTTTTGATAATCTCCCAAGAAGAATCTCATCGAGCTATGATTTCTATAGAAACTCTGCGGTATTTTTTCCTAATCAAAGTAGAAGAGATCCACAGCAGAATGAAGTTCTCAAGTGCGACTATTGCAATTGGAATGGTCACACGCAAGCTACTTGTTATCGGTTTAATGGATATCCTCCAGGTCATAAAATGTTCAAGCCTCAAGGTAAGGGTGTTCCTCAGAAAGTCATGAAAAATAGAAGGCAACAATTTGATGCGAATGTGGTTGAGCGTGACTCATTTGGCATACCAACAAAAGCAACTCATGATGCTCCATTCTTCAGTCAAGCTCAATATGCTGAGATTTTGAAGCTACTGGGAAAGTGTAATACTGAAACTCCTCATGAACCTATGGTGAATATGGTAGGTACAGGGCAGATGGGCTCATTATTATTGTCTCATTTCCCAAAGGTCCCTTGGATAATAGACACTGGTGCGAATGAGCACATGGTAGGAGATTTATTGACTTTGCAAAATTCTGAATCCATAGCTGATTCCTCTGGGACAGTTGGTTTGCCAAATGGCAGTAAGGTTTCCATTAGTAGAGCAAGTTCTGTAGCCCTTACAGATTCAATCATGTTGAGAAAAGTGTTGCAAATTCCTGATTTTAGATTCAACCTGCGTTCTGTTTCTAAACTCACCAAAGAACATCAATGTTATGTTACATTTTACCCCCACTTTTGTGTGTTTCAGGACCTCAAGACTAGACAAATAATGGGGATTGGTAGAGAACGGAACAAACTTTATCACTTGGACAACACAAACAGTTCACATTCTGGTTTTTTTTCATTATCTCATGTTTCTACCTCTAGTTTTAAGTTTCAATAGTAATGCGTTGACACTTGATAATACACTAGTTCGTTCCTCAGTAAGTGATTCACTTTGGCATCAACATTTGGGTCATATATATGTGGATATGATGAACTTTTGCCTTTCATATCTACATGTGATTCTATGCCTCATTGCTCTATATGTCCACAATCAAAACAAACTCGACTTCATTTTCCACGTGCAAGCACTTCTAAAGCTTCGTGTCCTTTTGAATTATTGCACATGGATATTTTGGGATCCTTCAAAACGAAAACATAATGGAGAAAGATATTTTCTCACCGTAGTTTATGATTTTTTTAGAGGGACTCGGGTATTTTTTATGCACTTCATACTTTATATCCTACGTATCCTTGCTCATACTAAACCAATTTAGCATGTCAGTCAAAATTATTCGCACTGATAATGCAACTGATTTCTTTAAGTTGTAATGCACAACTTTGTTTCAATCTCTTGGCATAATACACCAAAGTTCTTGTCCATATACACCACAACAAAATGGTGTTGTGGAACGAAAGCATAGACACATTTTGAACATAGCTCGGGCCTTGAGATTTCAGTCATCTGTTCCACTAAAGTTTTGGGGTGATTGTGTTTTGATAGCGGTCTATCTAATTAACTGCACTCCTACTCCCTTCTTAGGAAACAAAACACCTCATGAAGTCTTATTTCATAAAGTTCCCTCATTTAATGCACAACTTTGTTTCAATCTCTTGGCATAATACACCAAAGTTCTTGTCCATATACTCCACAACAAAATGGTGTTGTGGAACGAAAGCATAGACACATTTTGAACATAGCTCGGGCCTTGAGATTTCAGTCATCTGTTCCACTAAAGTTTTGGGGTGATTGTGTTTTGATAGCGGTCTATCTAATTAACTGCACTCCTACTCCCTTCTTAGGAAACAAAACACCTCATGAAGTCTTATTTCATAAAGTTCCCTCATTTAATGCACAACTTTGTTTCAATCTCTTGGCATAATACACCAAAGTTCTTGTCCATATACACCACAACAAAATGGTGTTGTGGAACGAAAGCATAGACACATTTTGAACATAGCTCGGGCCTTGAGATTTCAGTCATCTGTTCCATTAAAGTTTTGGGGTAATTGTGTTTTGATAGCGGTCTATCTAATTAACTGCACTCCTACTCCCTTCTTAGGAAACAAAACACCTCATGAAGTCTTATTTCATAAAGTTCCCTCATTTAATCACCTCCGAGTATTTGGTTGTTTGTGTTATGCTACCAACTTGACTATTCAACACAAACAGTCTGCTAGAGCATCGTCATGTGTGTTCTTGGGATATTCAAATACACAAAAGGGATATAAGTTACTTAACCTTCATAATGATATGATATTTTTCTATATAGATGTGGTGTTTCATGAGGGAGTATTTTTTTCTGAGCCTGAACATCAATCCTCAATTTTTCCCTATGATCCCATTGTCTAGCATGATCTTGTTTCATCATATCAACCCATTGTACCTGAGCCAGATCCCTCACTTCTTCGAAGATCATCTATACACACAACACCACCTATTTGAACAAAAGACTACACTTGTCTGACCTTACCAAATAGTCGTTTAGTTAAGTCCAATTATCCTATTTCAAATTTTCTTACATATTCAAGATTTCATCCAGCTTATCAAAGATTTTTGGCCTCGATTTCTTCTGAAAAAGAACCTCAATACTATCATGAAGCAATGACTGATCCTAGGTGGAGAAAGGCTATGGATTTGGAACTTGCAGCCCTTGAACCCAATCATACATGGAATGTTGTTGATCTTCCTGCCAATAAGAAGCCGATAGGGTGTAAGTGGGTGTACAAAATTAAACACAAACCTGATGGAACTGTGGACAGATTCAAGGCAAGGTTTGTGGTAAAAGGATATACACAACAACAAGGATTTGATTATCATGACACATTCAAACCCAAAGCCAAGATTGTGACCATTCGGATCATGTTGAGCTTGGAAGCTATTAGAGGCTGGAACTTACATCAAATGGATGGCACAAATGCATTTCTTCAAGGAGATTTAGATGAGGAGGTATACAAGGATATGCCCTTGGGTTATAGCAGACATGGGGAGTCCAAGGTTTGCTTGTTTAAGAAGTCCTTATATGGGCTAAAACAGGCTTCAAGCAATGGAACCATAAGTTTTCTAGCATTATGAAGGATGCAAATTGTGTTCAGTCACGACATGACCACTCCTTGTTTATTAAACAAACTGTCAGTAGCATAGTCTTGTTACTTGTGTATGTCGATGACATCATAATAACTGGTGATAATGATGCCTCTATCAAGGAGCTGAAAACTTTTCTTCATTCCAGAATACATATCAAGAATTTAGGTCCGTTGCGATATTTTTTAGGGATTGAGATTCCCAGGTCTCGTGAGGGAATTTCTCTATGTCAACGCAAATACACACTGTAATTGATTTCTGAAATGGGTTTGAGTGGTGCCAAGCCGTGTGCTACACCTATGGAGCAAAATCTTAAGCTTACAAGCCATGAACTTGATTCGATTATTCAACAAGAGGCTTCACTAGATGTTGTTGATTCCTTGCTGTCAGATTCCAGTAGTTATAAAAGGCTTGTAGGAAAGTTGATATATCTTACTGTCAGTAGACCCGATCTTTGCTATGTGGTGCAGAATATCAGCCAATTCTTACATTCACCTACGAAATCACATATGGAAGCTGCTATTTGAGTTGTACGCTACCTAAAATCCATGCCTGGTTTGGGTATCTTGCTGTCTGCTCATAGTGCTCTTTCCTGGTCTGCGTATTGCGATTCAGATTGGGTTGGTTGTCATATGTCTTGAAGATCACTTACAGGCTATTGTGTGAAGCTAGGAGATTCGTTGGTGTCCTGGAAGACTTAGAAACAAAGCACCGTTTCACGATCGTCTGTCGAAGCCCAGTACAGGGCAATGGAAACCACCTCCTGTGAGATTGTATGGATTACAGGATTGCTTCGAGGTATGAATGTGTCCATGACAGAAATAGCTACCTAGTATTGTGATAACATGGCAGCTATGCAGATCGCTGCTAACCCACTTTATCATGAGCGCACGAAGCATATCAAAATCGATTGCCATTTGATACGGGAAAAAATTCAAGCCAAGTTGCTCAAGACTTCTTATGTTCCTACAGGTAATCAGCTTGCGGACGTTTTTACCAAGAGCTTTGGAAAAGATCAACACACCTACTTGATGTCCAAGATTGGAGTTTTAAATCTCCACCAATCTTGAGGGGGAGTGTTAGTTGGTCTTAGTTCATATAAAACACATAGGCATGAAAGTGTTAGACAATATAACACGTTTTCCTTTCTTGTATATAAAGCTCACAATTCTATATAGATAGATAGTGTGTGGAATAAAATAAAAGAAGAGATTTTCCCTCCACATAACAGTGTTCAACACATGGTATTCATAGTCTTTCTTCTTTTTCAGGTAAAACTCGAACTCCATTACAAATATGGTAGTATAGGGCTGAGACGGTAATATCTATCAAAATTTCTCTCCACATAGCAGTGTTCAACACATGGTATCCATAGCCTTTCTTCTTTTTCGGGTAAAACTCGAACTCCATTACAAATATGGTAGTATGGGGCTGAGACGGTAATATCTATCAAAATTCTCGTTGAACTAGAATTAGTCATAACAGGATGAGAAGACAACAAAATATACGGGAAGCCCATCAAGGATTTGAAGCAGTTTGAACATGTCAAACACTATGAAAGAATGAAGAAATCGTGAGAAGATATTGTGGAGGAAAAGAGCAAGGAGTTGGAAAACGGCCCAAATTAAGCAAAAGAGATCGGCACACAGAAAAAGATTATTTGTGTCTTATATATTCAAGCATGCATTTTCAGTTTCTAGTCTATTTTTCAAGTATTATGTGTATTTGTAATTCCATATTTCATCAACTTTTTTATATTTTTTATGTTTTGTGAATTCCTATAAATTATTGTAAATACAAAAAATCATGCAATTTCTATTCCTTTAATTTCCTTTGGTTTTTAGCATGATATATTCTTAGGAGATTAGAACTCAATACAAGAAAAACAACATTCAACGATGCACCTACGACAACGGTTTTAGTAAAAACCGTTGTCGTATGCTTTTTAACAGCGGTTTTCGTTGTCGTATGTGTGTTTTTTAAGCAAAAGATTTTGGGGGTAAAGACAACAGTTTTATAAAAACCGTTGTCTTTCGGGGGTCAAAGACAACGGTTTTTAGGGTCAATGACAACAGTTCTATAAAACCGTTATCTTTGAGCGTTTTTTAGGGTCAAAGACAACGATTCATAGAACTGTTGTCTTTGAGCGTGTTTTTTTTAGACAATCGACAACAGTTTTAGACAAAGAAAACCGTTGTCGTTTAACGTGTTTTTTGGACAAAGAACCCATATTTAGCGACGTATTTGCTGAAACCGTCGCTAATTTAAAAATAACGACGGTTTGGCTTAAAATCGTCGCTAAACTTAAAACAGTCGCATGTATTAAATTAGCGAAAGTTTTTCTAAAATTGTTGCTAATTTTTACCGTCGCTAATTTTAAAATAGCGACGGTTTGGCTAAAAACTAAAATCGTCGCTAAATTTAGCGACGATTTTAAGTAAAACCGTCGCATGTTTTAAAGCAGCGACGGTTTTTCTAAAACTGTCGCTAAGCGACGATTGTAAGCAAAACCGTCGCATATTTAAAACATGCGACGGGTTTGCAATTACCGGCGCTATTAGCGACGGTTTAACCAAAAAACCGTCGCAAATTGTATATAAATATCTGCATTTTCGGTCCATTTTCCTCCACACCACTTCACAACACTTAAAATTTTTATCCCTTCCACGATTTTAGTTTCGATTTAGGGTAAATTATTTCGCTTTAATTTTTGGTAAATTTTTAAGTGTTAGTTAAGATCATTAATATTGTTAGTATAGTCAAATTGTAAGTTTTTTTTAGATTTATTAAATTATTAAAAGTATTTTTTTATTTTACTGAAAATATTAGCGACGGAAATCATGAAAAAACCGTCGCTAAAATTAGTGACGGACAATTAGCGACGGTTTTGAATCAATCCGTCGCTAATTTTATTAAAAACCGTCACAAATCGTAGCTGCAACAACGCATAAAAACCGTTGTCTTTGAGCGCACCATTTAACTACAAGGCCTTTAACAACGGTTTTACAAGACCTACGACAACGGTGAAAAACCGTTGTCTTTAGCTTTTTTTTTTTGGTAGTGACTTACAATTAAATTTGGTTCTTACGTCGTTTGAATTTCTAAAAGTTAAATTTTTACTATTTACACTCAAGTTGTTGCATTTGCACCTAACACCCGTATATTACACAAATTTTATGCAAAGAATATCCAAGAAAAATCAAAATAGATTTAAAAAAAATTATAATTTTTATATTAAAGTAATCAATTTGATTCGATTTATTTTTATCCAAACTTTAACCAAATCAAAATTTTCGATTTGATTGATAATAAAATTAGTTCAAACCACGATTGACTCAAAACCGATCAAACAATGCGGTTCGGTTAGGCTCGGTTCGATTTCTGAACACTACGTATGAGTTTGTCTCCAAAAGACGAGATAATACATATTTTCGTCGCTATAGTTTAGAGGTTTTCTCGATTAAGTACTTTTTATTTTTTATCTAATAAAACAGTCCTTTAACTTTGGAAACGTTGAGCCATTATAGTCTCAACGTTAATTTTTGGCATTAAAATTAATGGAATTAATAATAAACTTACAAATTTTTATCCAGTTGGTCCTTGAGTTTCTGGATTTCTATCCAAATTTAATCTTTTACAGGTATTAATTTTATTTAATTAAAATCAATATATGACTTCAGCTGGATTAACAACAAAAGTCAATTCTTAATCCAGTTGGGTGCATCAGATAAACAGTGGTGGATCCACTCCCAAAAAAATTTTAATTTTTTAACATATATATATACTAGAAAATAAATATATAATTAAATGGACACCCAAAATAAATGAAAAGAGTGTGTGTTTTTGTGGTAGACCTGACTTTAAGGATTTATAATATCCAAGTTCAAATCCCNGTAGACCTGACTTTAAGGATTTATAATATCCAAGTTCAAATCCCATTATTACTAAAAAATTTCCCCTTCAACATTTTCTTCTTCTTCTTCTGTTTTTTATAATATTTATATTATAAAATAATAATATAAATAAAAATGACAAATAAACAATTAATAAAAAGAAAGAGGAAACTTTGTTTGATTCTTGATCAATTGCAATGTATCGTGAAATTTTTCTCTTCCCGAAAAGCAGATTAAACGGAAAAGGCAAGGGAAATCGGGTGACGTGTTCATTTAAATTTTAATCACAAATTTCACAACATTTATAAATTATATTTTTGGTCATTCAGGCTTGTTTTTATGAGAAATATTTGGTTGATATTATCTGAAATCTTGAATTGAAATATGGGTTATGTTATATATATATATATTCTTTATTCACAAAAAGTATAGGAAGAAGGGATACGGAGTATCATATTGAGATAAACGCTCTTTCACATCTTCTTAACCCGAAATCATTTTAACATAGAACAATTACATTTTCTATAAATCGCCAACAAATTCATCGATTCACTCTCCTTTTTCTCGTGTGATCTCCCAAAAAATCTTGATGCGAACCCAAGAACTGATCGTTAATGAGCTGCAGGGAAGATGGTCAGGGCCATGAGAACCACCATGATACCCACCGGAAAAAGCATTAGCAGCATCGGCGGAGGCGCCACCGCCGGCAGTATGGGCGGCAGAAGCAACAGCCACACGGCCACCACCACCATCCACCACCCATTCACATTCTTAACTCCGATATTCATCCCTATAATATTCTACTTTCTCTGCTGTTTTAATGATATATTAATTATGTGAGAAAGAATCGACTTGGTTTACATGGAATTTATAGTGTTGAATATATTTATTTCTTTTTTATTTATTTTCTTATATATATATATATTATATATATATATATATAATAAATATAAAAGGTGAAACTTGGAGTTTTGTGTGACTTGCAATGAATGCACGTTGATTTATTAATGAACAATAATAATAATAATAAAATTTTGATTTTGTTGTAATATAATATTGAGGATCAGAATCCGCCGAATCCCAATAATACACAGCTTAGCCAACTAATTGTAAGGTATGATGTTAGTTCGTTTGCAGAAATATATAAAAAAATCAAAGATTAAAATTTTAAAAAAAAATTAATTAAATATTTTATGATGATTAATTAAATACATATTTAAGATGCAAAACCTTTGTTATTATTTTTGAAATTTATAATGTATTATAATAAATTTTAAGATCTTTAGATTAATATAAAGTTAACAAGAAAAGTTTATGCAAATTTATTTAAATCCAAAGACATAAGTATGACATTGGGAAATGAAAAAGATTGGATAGTTGGCATTATAGTCCATACAAATAAGTGTAGC
Source organism: Primulina huaijiensis (assembly GCF_012295235.1). Classification (NCBI taxonomy): domain Eukaryota; kingdom Viridiplantae; phylum Streptophyta; class Magnoliopsida; order Lamiales; family Gesneriaceae; genus Primulina; species Primulina huaijiensis. The sequence continues at coordinate 13,359,097 of NC_133319.1, forward strand.
ATAATTATGAAATCAAATGCAATGTATCTTAGCTCATACACACATGCATTTGATATAAAGATCCACACAACACATTAGTTATACTTCTCTTTTGAATGAGAATATTTGAATTAAGAAAATTTTAAATTTAAGATCTAAATCCATCACACACTAAATCTTTAGTCTTATTTATTATATATTGAACTCTTTGCGATTTTGATAATCTATGTTGTCAAAATTCAGTTTTAATCATGTAACTTTCGTAAGTACTTATGTGACACTGCACATATCAGATTCATATTGATACCACATCGGTGTCAGTGTGTCACATAGATGTCAAGTCTGAAAAACGAATACAATTGCCAAAAACAAATATAACATATTAAAATCGAAATTTGACAATGTAAAATATCAAAACTTGATACTCACGAAAAATTTAGGGTCAGCTTCCAGCAAGTGTCACTAGTTCAGACGCAGGTTTTTGAAGTTACTCTGAGCCTGAAATCACGCATAAGATCGTTAGAAGAGGAACAGGAGGGTGTCCCGGCGTAGCCCCTCCGACACTCAAGTCAGAGACTAAAGATATATAGGGAGCAGCTAGGGGTGCTGCTGAAAATAATATAGTGAATGAATTAACTGAACACTCAAACCTGGTATTTATAGGGGAATACATGGGCTCTTGATGGGCTTGTCTTCCATTTGATCTAGGGATGAACCAGTGGTAGTGGGCGGCACATCCATGTGGTATCAAAACCGTAAAAAGATAAATATATATGACAAAAAATGCAAACTTTTCTTCTCAAATTCATTTATTTCAACATATTTAGGCGCATAAGATCTGAATTTGGGAAAAAACAAAACAAAACAAATTNAAAAAAAAAAAAAAAAAAAAAAAAAAAGACATTTGGAATTCTTGAATTGACAAGTATAGAATTCTCTCAATTTTATTTGTATTCGTTTTTGAATTATAATGAGTTTCAAAATTATCAACAAATGAATTCCTTGAAAATTTATCACTGAAATTATTATTTCAATCCGAAATATTAGCACTTTACCTGTTTTCAAGGCAATTGAAATGAATTGAATTTGGACAATGGAAACGTAATCCCGATGAATGGCCATATTTTTTTTGATGATTCGGCCTATAATTCTTGGGAACTGAAAACAATCTTTGAATCCCATTATTACCTTTTATTTAATATTTTTTAATAAATTAAATAAAAGCAGATAATCTATCTTGGTCGCGTGATTGGATTTTTGATTAAGTACCATTTGATGCGATTTGATGAGATTTTTTTCTATTTTTTAAAATCTAATTGCTCTTTAATATTTCAATTAAATAAAAAAAACTCAATAGATCAATCATACATACACCTCTGATGTGACTTTGGTTTCAGTTTTGAAAGTTTAATGTTTTTCTCTTGATAGTATTGTATTTATTAAATTATTAAGTTTTGTTTTTCCAGACTATATATTTTTATGATAAGAACTCTATGATATTATTCTTTAAAAGAGTTCATTTTATAACAACATCCTGATGTAGCTGTAAAAGCAAGACGTGTAGGTGGATTCGTTACAGTTTGCTTGTCCACTCACCATTCTTATTTCCATATCTTGTAGTATTATTTTTATGAAATAAATTTTAGGACAAATGAAGCATATAAATAATCTAAGATAGCAGTTGTGGAACACGTGGGAGATTGAAGATATCAATAACTTGTCATGAATAGTGAAATAATTATATATAGCGCACAACAATACTTCTTACGAGCGACTTGTTATATATATTTAGATTCTAGTATCAATCCTTGATTATCGGCTCATGATTTCATGCCTATTCATATAAATTTGTTTACTCGTATTTATATATTGAGCGATATGATCGTTCACGTTCTTGTTTTTATCTTGAACACCTCGGACACGTCTCAAGGTGGACGGATCTGACATAGAAGCAGTGGATGAACGAGACTCAAGTTCCATCATGAGGGGCTCATCCATTTAGTTTTTCGGACATTTTTTGAAGTCATTTGATACGGTTTAACAATTAAATGTATTTCCATATCCGGAAAATTATGGTTGGATATCTATTTTAAAAAATAATATATGGTTTAATAATTTCGTAATTGCAATCCAATCGTTCATATGTGCATACAAATAAAATTTATCAATTATTTAAAATAATTAACTTTCAGAATTTCAAATATTTTCTACATAATTTTTTTTTTTTTATATATTTGAAAAAAAATAATAAAATAAATATGATAAAAAGAACTCTACCAACCCAAACCAGTTTTTAAACAGAGGATATATTTTTATTTCAACCCAATTAACAATTAACAAGACGAGGCTGATACCACACAACACAGACCAAAATAAAAACATTAAAACTACAACTGAATTTTGCCATTTTTCATAATATTATCATATCCATATTTACTCAGAACAATATATTACAATACAGAGCCGAGCCATGTTATTGCTTTCCCACTCCTTTCTCAAGCAGCCATCCCTGTGCTTAGTTACTCTACCGTTTCATTCACAATGTTTATGGGAATCAACTCGCGAAAGTTTGTTCATCTTATACCAGCTGTTGAGTGGCCACTTTTCCCTTGGAAAGAGTCGAAAACCTGAAGAGCGAAAGCAATGCTCGAAAATGTATACTCGCAACGCTGGTTCGGCCCAGGCTAGCTTTCTTCAAGAACGATGTCAGCAGGATCTCCAGTCCATGGCTTACCTTCACGCCACTGAAACTTAATCCTCAACTTACCATTAGCATCCACTCCAACGACCGTGCCTTTACTCGAAGGAGTCTCCATACCCCAATCCCAACGGGGGGTCACCAATCCGTCTTTAATCCTCACCTTATCTCCCACTTCAAATGGTCTTACCCTATACATCTCCCACGATTTACAGAGCCATAGCCTATCCATAAAGCAGAATGCTACCCAAATATCATCATCTTCTAAACGGTGCACCACTCCAATACTTGAATGGCATACGTCCCCCCACTGATGAGTAGGACTCGAAACATTTGGTTTGACCCTAACCCAGTCTTTGACACGAAGTTCACGTTCCTCCACAATTTCTACTTCTGAAGGATCCAGCATCCAAGCTTTGGAGCCGGCAGGTGTGTATATTCTAAGCTTTCCATCCACATCAATGGCTGATATAGTCCCTACACTTGCATGGCTGTGTCCTGACCATCCAAACCTTGGTTGCTTAACCGTGTTAGCAACTTTGACTCGCTGCCCAACTGCAAGTTTATTAACTCTATCAAGATCGGATGGATTCCCCACCCATAGTTCTTGCTCTCCACAGAATCCAACAACTATGCTTTTATCTTTTTCATACCCAATACCTTGTACAACACCAATGCTACCAGGCAAAATAGATTTCCAACTAGTTCCATAATCTCTCAATTTGACCCACTCGCCCACTTCGTAAATTTTCTCTATTTCTAAATCTGAAGGATCCCCTCTCCACAACTCTTGTAAACCACTGAATGCAACTCTAACCTCACCATCGGCATTGACATGGGTAATAGCACCTCGAGAATCAGGCCGAGCACCTCTCCAGCCCCATCGTGGCTCAACGAGTCCAGTCCGAAAACTGACATGTTGACCAACTCTCAACCCAGGAACTTTTTCAACATCACTATAATGAGTGAAAAGCCTTCCCTTGCGAAAACAACAAGCTAGTTCTAGATAACCATTATCCTGTACGCTATGCACAATAGCTAAACTTTCTTTTCCTATGCTGTTCCAGTCATAGCTTGGTCTAGCACCCAGGCTTGGTTTTGAACGCACCCAATCACCTACTTCAAATCCTGGAAGCCTTTCTGCATCACCAGGAGAAACTTTCCACAAACTGCGTCTTCCAGAAACTTTGGCCTATGAAAAAGGTAGTTCAATGTCACACTCTATCATATGGTGAAAACTTTGAACCACACACAAATAACATTATAATCTTCGGCTAGAGCCTCTCAAAAAAATTAAAAGTAGGATACTATTGCTCAAAGGCAGCCAGATTTTAAATCAGTAGTAACAGAACGAGAATGAAAGAAACAACACCGTTTTCCTTTCCAGTCATTGAGAACATCAAAATTTTCTTTTAGCTTCAAGGGATATAAAAAATGGACTTTATAAATGAACAATCCACTAATTCAGCAGAGTATCAGCTTTAGAGCAACGGGGTCCCCTAGGCTCAACCCAGTGTAAATAGATACATTAGAATATAAAGCTTACATTCAACGTGCCATCCATGTCGATCCTCACAATTTTCCCAACAGTGGCCGATGTTTCGTTTGACCATCCAAGCCGAGGCTGAGTGACAGAGGGGATGATGTGAATTTCTTGCCCTAATTCAAACGGAGGAAGCTTCTCCACATCTGTCACCGAACAGGAAAAAAGTTTGTTCCGGAAGCAAAAGGCAATTCCCATATCACCATCCTCCTCCAAACTATGGACTCTACCGATACTATTCCTTGTGACATCTGCCCACCCATATTTTGGGGAGGAGACAGAAGCCTTTATTCTAACCCAGTCCTCAACCTGCACAAATTAAACAATCATTGGACAGTGAAGTTAGTCTATAATTAATAAATTGGACCGTGAAGACAGTAACTGAGAGCATTGATATTTTAAATCCAGGCATTAACTACCCGATACAGATATTACCTTGAAATCCTCCACCTTTTCCATGTCAGAAGGATCAGCCTGCCATGGAATGGGCAGGTTGGGAATTTCAATCCCCAATAGGCCATCATTCTCTATCTCGCAAATTTTTCCAACACTATGATGCGTTTCTCCACCCCAGGCATATCTAGGCTCCGCAACAGAACGCTTAACACAAACCCGATCACCAATCTGAGAAACAACAGAGAAATGTGGAAGCCTAAAAAGTGAGGGAAAAAATAACATAACAATCAAGGAACCAAATCCGCAAAATACCAATTTAGTGACCTCACCCTGAAAGGCTCGACATGTTCAACCTCTTCTGGTTCACAATGCCAAGGAGAAGTAAGATAGTTTAGGTACAAAAATAGACTTTTATCTGGTCGAATACCATAAACTACACCAATGCTCCCTGGAGTAACAGATCCTAACCCATGTTTAGCAGCAGTCAGCGTGGGGCGTATGCGAACCCAGTCTCCAACTTTGAATTCTTCCACTCTTTCCATTTCTGCAGGATCAGCTTTCCATCCTCTAGATGCTCCAGGAAAACCGACACGCAAGATTCCATCATCATCAACACACAGGACTGTTCCGATGCTGTTGCGTGATTGTTCACGCCATCCAAATCTGCATTAGCACAAGGTAAATTACTGCATGGGGTTGGATACTGATTATATCGACCAGGATTTTGCTACATCTTTTAAAAGACATCATCCACATGTTATAACAAAGATGACATAGAGAGTTGGAATATTCCACCAACAACCTCACTATTTCCGGGCTTGGGGGTTTGATCAAGACCAGCTAGTAAATAAAATGAAAAGAGACAAATGTACATGAGAAAAATATCAGGTAAAAGCCTCTCTCAAAAAACCTAAGAACACCATCCAAAAAATCCAACTTAAAAATTGAAGACCGACACTATCCAATTATACAAGACTCTTAATACCCAAAAGAGGAACTTCTCCCACAAATATGTCCAACTTCCTGTCTCAATTCGCCAATTTCACCAAGACATTAGCAAAGTTATCAATTATCAGAAACATAAGGGAAAATCCAAAGCTATCGTCAAACAATATGCTGAATTTACGCACTAAATTCATAAAATCCCATTTAACCATTTTTGCTCTGTTAAGGTAGAGAGGCGAAGGAGTTTATTTCCACCTAAACTGAGGTAACAGCATCCAGACAATTCAAACACCTTTGAAACAGTGAAAAGTTCCTCATAGGTATTCCATGAGTGGCCTAGATATTCTTTAAGGTCCAAAACCACGTTACTTCAATGATCTCTCGCCATACCTACCAAAGCTATGCTTGGATCACCATTGGCATATCAAAATGCTCAATTTAGACCAATTCGGAGTCGAATTTCTCCATTTATCTGTAATCATGCGCCAACATTTATGTGGTTTTGGAAATGAAACCATCTACTTTTTAGAGATATACACTTCCCCCCAAAAGCAATAGGAGACACATTCTCATGCTTGATGATTTGACAACTTTTTCATTCAATAGAGGAGACTTGTACTAGCTGATTACTGATGCATTACAAACCTCCTTTTTCAATTGTTTCCCATCTGTTGTTCTGTCTCTATTCTTGTAAAGTCTTCTATTTTCAGAAATTGAAAGTTCTTACAAAGGCTCAGACATCCACAATTACAAATGAAAAGAATTATATGGCTGTGCTATATCTCCCACTGAAGATTGGAAATTACATAGATGACAAGCACACAGCCCAGAAAACATGGTAAAAAACTATGAGAGTCTAAATCCCCATATTTGAAAGCTAAATCACTTGAAGAAGTATGGATGTGCACATGCATTAAAAATTCTTTCTATGAGGTCATGAGCCATGTAAAATGAACAAAGATTGTAACTTGGCAGTTGGCACTATGGACAAAGAAATAGTTGATGAAAAAAGGTAAGATAGATTTAATGTAAAAGCTTATTCCCAGAGGAAAATGTCTTTGTTTCATCATAGAGAAACCATACCTTGGCTCTTTGACATCAGCTTTAAGTTGCACATGTTGCCCTCTGTCCAACGGAATCACTTTTATGACTTCATTTATCAGTGCTCGACCTTCCCCAGAACAAGAACAAAATGATACATTGAGATCATTACCACGGACAGCTTGGACAAAACCAACACTTTTATGTGTTGCACCTTGCCACCCATAAGTTGGTGCATTAATGCTTCTTCTGTATTTCACCCAGTCACCAACTTGATATCTACACAATGTTTGATGACATCAAAGACCGTGGATGCAATTAATCAGATCATACACTGCAAAATGATTTTTTTACGCACATCGTCGGGGATAAATAGACCCCTTTCTCTGCCAGTGCCTCCATTAAATCTTCGGATATCCATTCCCGAGGCAGATAGTCCAAGAAGTCACACAAAGTCTTACCACTGCAATTCAACACAAACTTCAAATAAAATGAAAAGCATGATTTTATGAAGAAAAGAAACCATCTGTAGCATTTCAAGTGGTGTTGATAGTATCAGTAGTCAAAGAAAAATTAAGGTTCTGATACTAGCCTGTGGTTCCTAACATTAACTGCTGCATCCGGATATCTAAGCATAACAATGACCCAGTTTAAATTTTCACGTATCATCTTTGCTGTATCAGCTGCTATATGAAAGGCATTGTCACCATCATCATCCTGAATTAATTGAAATGGAGAGAGCATATGAATTAACTGCAGAAGATATATTTGTCGATAAAGAGAGAACACAAATTTTGGATATGCTTTGATAAGAAATCCTGCAAAATAATAATTAGCAAGAAAAGCAGTGGCAAGATCAATTCTCACAAATGCTCAACTTAAACAATGTGCAAACTGCAACCCCCTATGGAAAAAAATCCAGGATTATCAATGCTATCATCACTTTGTTGTGCATCAGTCAAAGTCTCTTCAGTAAATACCCAACAAGTAGTTCTAAATATTTTCACCAATTCTCTATAGGACATCAATCAATCTTACCAAACATATCAACAATATTTTGATATTAAGTGCACAACTTTGCTATTCCACGACGTATCATAATATTTTTCCATGGTTAAAAGGCATTTTTTAAGGAGAAAAAATGTCATTTGATTACACATGCTCTCATTTTCTCTCACGCTATACAAAAAGGTTGTAATTTTATTGTCAAATTAGCACACCATTGATAAAACTTTCATTCTTGTTGTTAAGACTATGTAACCAATGCACCTAAAATATAATTATACTTTTTGCTCATGACTAAAAGTTGTACAGCACTTCAATAGTGCATGTTTTTTTCCTTTGTAATTTGTATATTTTTCACTCTCTTAATTCAATATCATGAAATGTTGGATTCCAAATAATAGCTTCTAGGATTTTTTGTGGTGGTGTTTTGGGTTGATATAAAACCTGTCCACAAGATTACAAGACTATACGAATGATTTCTAAGAGCTACAAACCAGCAAAGAGATTAAAAAAAAGGTCAAGAGGATGATCTGCTAAATACAGGTCAAAGGATAAAACACGCAGGAAGTTGATTTCGATTAAAAAGTGTAATCAAGATATTAAGATTTTCAGAATTCAGATCAATCAATCTCGTGATTCCTAACCAAAATTTTGGAAATAGATAATTGTTTTCCTATACAACAAATTTGACAATTGTTTGTTGAAGGACATAAATACGAGCTGTTTTGAAGCTTCAGAGACTGATCAGTTGCTTTTCACACATAAGCCTTCCAACACTACAGTTTTGCTGTCAATCGTTTAAGATAAGCCAGAGCTCAACAAGCTCCCAAACAATTGAAGAACAAATTGTTTTGAGACAAGATATGATTGATCCGAGAGATTCTCCTTTGTGTTTAAATTGTAAATTGAGTGATTCTAGAGACTTTAAAAGTTTGTTGAGAATTGGTTACATTCGAAGTAACTGAAGTGATGCTTGAGTAGTGCCCTTAAGTTAGACCTTTGGACATTTAAATATGATTTTGATAAAAAAAAAATTAATACTTCCTATGTTTTATTCAAGGAATTTGTACTGAATGGAATAGAAGTTTAGAGTTTATCCACAAAAAAGGATAATACATTAAACTGTTGTTTCCACTAATTCCCGTTTTCATCCCTCAAATTTCTTATGTGCCAATATTTATTTTTTTATATGAAACGAAATTATATTAAAATAGTAAAACAGAGTACAGGGAGGTGGACAAGATATCCTCAAAAGCACAATACAGGAAAGACTACATTATCGTCGATAACATAAAAATTTCCAATCCCAGACTAGATCTGAGACAGATAAATGATTAAACTATGCAGCTTTCTCGTCCAACTAGCAACCCTAGATCTGATCTTTTCCCAAACCACCTCTGTAGACTCTGCGATATCGTTGAAAATTCTTCTGTTCTCCTCCAACTAGATTGACCAAAATAAACAATGAACTACCACATTCCAAAAGGTCCGACATTTCCATCCGTTAGGTAATCCCGGGTCCAAAAGAAACATCATTCGCTGCACTTGGAAATATTCACTCCATACCCAATTCCTGCGATATTTGTTCCAAATTCCACTCATGAACGAACAATGTAAAAGTAGGTGATCTTGATTCTCCTCTTTGTTACGACAAAGTGTACACCAATTCAGATTCGTTTTTCATATTTTTCTAACACATATATGCAAAGTTTCAATTTTCTGGTAGCTTGCAGCAACTTTGAGAAAAAAGACATCAATCTTTGCTCGTGTGTCCAAATGACAAACCGCTTTTTGCATTGCAAACTAGACTCGTAAAGAATTGCATTGGTATAAAATTTGTGGGAAAAGCAGCTTATTCATTCAATTCAGACCATAAGTGCTACTGCAGGAAATGAGCTATGGAGAAAATTGGTTAGTTATTCCTCTTCTATTATAAATTTCAAAATTTCAGAGATATAGGAGGAGAAATCGTTTTAAATATTGAGGGAGAGAAAATTTTTGTGCTTAACTTGTTTTGAAAATATGACTTTTTGATTCACACGAAAAAGGGGAGAAATATGTTAGTTGAAATCATTGTTTATCCAAGTTTTGTGATAATAAAAAAAACGGGAGATTGTCGGGTTTAGAAAATCTAACAATCTTGATTTTGATGATAACAAAATTTGTTATTGTGTTTTTAACATGTTTACTCAAGTGTGAAGTTGTAAACTCAATATGGAAGTTGAAACTCGAATTTAGCTAAACTGAAAAATCTGGCAAGCTTCGGTATTTTGATGATATCTCACAGCTCGGAAATCCAAATGACCAGCCGCTAAGACGACTGAATAGAAAACTCAATTTGGGACAAGTCTTATTTCACGTCAGTTGGGCTAAATCAAATGTTATATAGGCCAAACTGAAAGTTGAAATACGAAACTGCTTTCACGAAAACAGCAATCAGTTGGGCATGAGCAATTGCGGTATTTTGGTCAACCTGATCAGCTCGGTTATCCAAATGAAACGATTCAGTATGCGTTACGAAGCTAAGACGATGCTATACAAATCATATTCACAAGTCAAAGTCTGAATCGGAGTTTAAGATGTTGATAAATGATGACGAAGCTACTGGTTCTGCGCAGGCTGAATACATCATCAGTTTGGTACAGTTGAGCAGTTGACCAGGTTCAGTTGAACAGTTTCAGTTGAACAAGTTCAGTAGAGCTGGTTCAGTTTACCAGTTGGGCAAAACTGAACCAGTTGACGAGGAGCAAAACTGAATGACCGACCAGTTTGGGCTCGGGAAAATGTCCAGCAAGACGAATTTGACAGTTGCAATTTCAGCAACAGTACAGAAACATTCCAAAAGGTCATATTCTTGTGTCTAACGTATATATCATTGTTGGGGCCTATAAATACAACATCTTGAAGATCAAACAAAGGCTTTGGAAAGGGATTTAAAGCATGGATAGTTAGCATGAAGAAATCTGCTAGTTGAGAGCACAAGCTCTTGTTTGAGGATACATTTGAGATGTACACTGCAAAAGATAAATTTCTCACACACAATCACTCACACATATACAAGAGAGTTGAACTTCAAAGATTTGATGAGTGAGTCTTTATACAAAGACGTTAAACAACGTGTGTGTAGTTTTTACATATGAGATGTAACAATATGTTGATCGTGAGGTGCTGCCTGCAATCTTAAATGCTAAGAGTTCTAGTTGGGTGTTGCCCTTCTAGATCGGGTTTGTACAAAGAGTTGTATCAATCAAAGTCTTCTAGTCAATCCTTCTCAAGGGGAAGAAGAAGGTTACGTAGATGTTTTTAATCTCTGAACATCCATAAAAAAGTTGGTATCTATTTGTTTATTGCATTTACTTACATTTTCATTGTTTTAAATATGCATTATTGAAGCATTTTATGTGTTCTTCAAATATCAAAATATTGCACATCAAGTGTTTGATAAAATACTTCAACCAAAATGTTTTTATTCATTCAACTTGCATATATTTTAAATGTTTTACAAAATATTTAATCGATTTCTACAAAGGATTATTTCGAGTGTCTTCCACATGGTTTACAAACCAAACTCGATTTAATTCATCGATGTTCACTATTTCAAGAACCGAGCTATTGTAGCTCAATGATTATCCACCGGATAGATCCCAACACAAACCCTAAAATCCGCCTTACCCAACTCCAAATGAACAGTTTCTAAAACCCCTAACAAAATACTCAACTCATCAATTTCAACCTCATTCAAAGCCCTTCTGAAGCACATATCCTAGGCATAGGTGAATTAATCGAAAGGTCCACTGCTAATAGGTTTGTTATGACTCAAGGAGATCTGGAAAAGAGATAAAAAATGACATTTGAACGACGAAGTCCCCCACCAAGTATCCTCCCAAAAACGAACGATATTCCCCCCTTTGAACACCGCCCTAACTAAAAGATGAAAAGCCGGGTAAGATCGAGAGATAAATTTCTAGATATTTCTAAAAGTCCTATTCCTTGCCAACCCCATGTCCCAACCATTATCTTGCAATCCATAAATACTCTTAATAACTTTTTTCCACAAAGGTTTCCTCTCCACATAACATCACCATCACCATTTCCCTAAAAGTGCCTTATTCCTCAAGCAAATATTCTCCACTCCCAACCACCCAATCTTTTGGTTTGCAAACTTGATCTCAAGCAACCAAATGGCAATGCACCTCTCCATCGGCTCCATCCCACAAAAAATCCCTCATAATCTTTTCCATACCATTTGCCACACCTAATGGTACTTTAAATAGAGACATGAAATACGTTGGCATCGCACTCAGCACTGCCGCTATCAGGGTTAATCAGCCGTTTTGGTCCACACCGTTAACCAAGCGCGGTTGACAGCAGTCTCCAAAAAATCATCCATAATTTAAAACACTCCATTCCCCAATTAAAAACAAACCCTTAATTTTCCTCCCCAAATTGAAAGGCCCGTCGCCTCCTCACCCAAAATCAAAACCTTTGTCGCCCAAATCGAGCCCACCGTCCACCATTCGATGCAAAAAGCTCCTCGGTGACACAGCAACAGATAAAGTCTAAGCTTTTCTATTTTTCTGAAAATCGAGTGTGTTTGTATTGTTTCTGTTGGGGATTAATTTTAATTTGGGAGTTTAATGACTTAGTTAACGATGAGGACCCAATCGGGCAAAATTTAAAAAAAAACATGAGGGACTATATCGGCATATCGGAAATTTTAGGGACGGAAACGGGAATTGGTGGAAACAATAAGGTCGGTTTAATGTGTTATCCCCCCAAAAAAATATACATTCCATAAAAGTCAATATTAATAAGTTAATAGCTGTATCTAAAAGGTAATAATTGAACTGCAAGCTCTAAAAACTTTCCATGTGGATTGTACGTTCCATTATGTTTGGGCGCCGTTGAAAAAGTAAAAGAGGTGGAAAATTTGAGGGTTTTCATCCATGGGGGAACAATATAATATAAAGATTTTTCTAACTGTCATCACATTAGTTTTATGTGTATTGAAATGCCTTTTCTAGTATGCAGATTTTCTGGGGAAAGACCTGACTAAAAACAACAAACCTGCATATTATAATCTGCTCCAGCAGATAGTAGCAATTCAACACAAGGATTTGCACCTCTGGCCAAGGCCACATGAAGTGGTATCGCATTCTGCACACTCCTGATGTTAACGTCGACACCGGCTTCTAATATTATCTATAAAAGAAAATTTGGGAACAAATTATTATGTCAGACAACATTTCATGAAATGAGCTTAAGTTATCATTTTAATTCAGACACTGCTCTAGAATATTATTATATTAATGAACTGGAGTCCAAACAACAAGAAAAAATCATTCAGATCCTCGATACTAATTCAGCATACCCTGACTAGTTCCACGTCGTTAGCCATAGCGGCAGTATGCAGAGCAGTTTGTGCATGTTGAATGTCTTGAGCCATAGGATCTGCTCCGGCAGCCAGCAATATCCTCACCAGTTCTCTGCCCTCTGAAGGATTATTCGAGATAGGAATATTAATAGTACAACAAACATTATAGACGGAATAACAAAACATAACCTGATCATTAGCACCAAGAAAAAATAAAATAAAAAGTCTTGCAAAGTATAACCCGAATTATACCAGACTCATGTCCTTTCTTCAAGGCAGCAGCCATGCACAAAGCTGTTCCCTCGGGGCTTTGGATATCTATTGCTTCAGCAATCTCTTCCACAGATGCAAGTTCCACCCATCTTTTGACAACAGTTGAGTTCCATGTCATTACACACAAGTGCAGCGGCCTGCTTATAAAGAGTCTTAGAGCATGCGCAAACAATAGAAAAGTTTCATACGTCAAATGAAGCATTGCAATATCTTTCACTAATCCCATTTTTAGAGACAGAGACATTTGTGACAAGGGAAAATCAAGTTTAAAGTTATTTCATAAATGCTTGGACAATTTACCAACTAAAGAGTGTAAATGAGGAGCAAATTCAGACTATATGTGCAACATGTATTTATGAAAAAGTGTAATTCCTGATAGAGTTATGCTGTTGCATCAATATAGGAATAGATCAATGAACAGGTTTTGTTGTGCTTTCCATGTCTTTTCCCACTTCCACAATTGCAGCATATTCCACTTTGGAAATGTAGATAGGGCGATAGGTAGAGGGTGTACTCAAACTATGGACATAATTTTCTCATGACAATAAGTTTAACAATAAATAAATAAAGAGATTAGACAAGCATTCATAGGCATGAAACATTTCATTAGTACAACCACGACTGGAGCAAGGAACAAAACAACACAACCAGAAATCTGAAGAATGGTATCTTTATCAACTTAAGACTATAATGGACCAATTGACCTCATCCGAACCAACAAGACAACATAACTACTAGTACAATGAAGCCGATCCTCATAGGCTGTGGAGAACACTGAGAGTTGTGAGTATGAAACAACAAAACAAAAGTATGCTTGGCTCTCGAAAGGGGTCCTACAACACCATTCTGGTAAAAAATATATATTTCAACCTGCATTCTATCGTCTAAATCCTTTTATGCGTAAAATATTTAAGATATGCTTCTCGCATGATATGTTCCACATCAAATTCTTACCTCTCTTACCACCGCACAAAATTCAGAGAAACAGGTGAGAACTGAGAATGCAGGATCACCTGCCCGCTATCAAGCACAAAAGAGTACCAACAAGGAAACAGTAATTCAAAATCAACTCTCCCGTTCTGATTTTCAGCAACAAATTAGAATGTCCATAAGGGCAGAGACGATGGGGAAAAGGCAATGCGATGTTGGAGTTTCCTGTGCTCTTTTTATGATAAATAGAAGATAAATTGCACTTTAAAAGGTAATTTCACCTCTATCACGATTTTTTTTTAAACAAGGCTGTTTTTCTCCGAAGCGCGAAACTGAAAAAAGCACACGCTTCATGGAAGTCGTGCGTTTTGAAGCTCACTGAAGCTCAGGCATTGCGCTTCGCTGCGCTCTGCGCTAAAAGCGAGCGCTTCTGCGTTTTTGACAACTATGTATTATTGCAATGCAATAATAGGGAGATGAAAGAAATGATGAGCATCGTGTATATTTCACTTAGAATAGGTGATAAAAGAAGATGAAATTCTAAAAAATAATGATAATGATAAAGACCATATGATGCATGTGCAATCTACAAGATTCAGTAGTTCTGTGTTATTAGCAGTTTAACTAGATCTTACCTTTATTTCGAAAACCTAGATTATTGTGCTGTTATCTATAGCTATTTAGGTAGAATGATAAAAAGGATATGCTATTTAATGAAGCAAAAAAAAGCACGGAATGTCAACGAAAAGCATTTCTCCAACTTCAATTTCTTGTCTTGAAACGGCCTGGATTGACCCAAAAATGTCTGCCTTGTTTGTTCATTTATGGAAACTGTTTTGCTTCCCCCAAAATACGAACAAACACTTTAATTCATTTTTATTCTTTTTCTTCAAACACATTTTCCCTCCTTTTCACATCTCACAAGATAATAATAATTTTTAACTAAAGTCCTCGTCATTTCCCAAAAACATCATCTTATTAGTTATTTTCTAGCCAAAAGGATACTAGTTAAAAATTTAAAAAAAAAATTTATCCAACAATTTCTGACATGGTTCGACACCTATAATAACAACTCTATTTCCTTTTTTTTGGCGATGACGCGCCCCCACCGAAGGCTCGGACAGCCCCATGAACAAACACCCTCACCCCCCTATAACAACTCTATTTCCTCAAAATAAAACTAAAATTACATTTTATTTCCCAAAGAAAAAACGCAGACAAGCATATTTCTTCCATGATCGCAGGATATATTACACTTACGTCAAATGCTTGGAGTTCAGTATACTCATTGATTTACAGCCACCATATTCCAATATGACCAGAGCACAGTCCGTGAATTTTTTCGTAACAGCCCTGTGAAGCACAGATTCACCTTCATCATCGACTGCGTTTGGATCCGCACCAGCCAATAATAACTCCTATTGCCATTCAAAACCAAATCAAAGTGACATAAACTAGACACTGAAGTAAAGAATAAGCATGAAGAAATAAAGATTTTACGTGTGAAGTTTGGATGTGTACGGAAATGAAGTTGTCTTCGGTATCTTGCTTCATATGTCTATATTTATCAATATTTGATCATCTATAGAGACTTAAGCAAGACTTACTCTCATGCAATCTGGCTGGCCATGGTAAGCACAGACATGAGCAACTGATGGACCAAGGCCTTCCCTTAACCTGGACCTGACATTAGCATGGCGTTTGATGAGTGCGCGGACACAGTCAGGTGATCCAGCTGCCAGGGCAAAAACAAGAGGTGGATCACCATCTTTGTCAAGGACATCCACGTTCACGTCTTTGTGTTCTAAAATAGCTTCAACAAGTTCGACGCAGCCCCTTCTGCAAGCCAGGTGGAGAGCAGTTTGACCATCTGTATTTTGTGCTTGTAGCAGAGAGCATAGTAAACCAGTATCTCCTGAAGCACTCTTCACTAACAACTCTCTGAATGAAACAGAGGCAACAAAAAGAAAATCTTAAAAAGGAAAAAAGTAACATCTAGAGAGCACAACACAAGTCAAAGTGTGTGGCCTTACCTAACTCCATTGAAACTGCCTTCAGACACAAGTCTGTGTAAAAAATTGGAATTTACTTGGGAAACCTCCAGATGAACTGATGGAGAGGGACAATTCCCATTCATTTCAGAGTAGCTTGGCAAGCCACTACATAAAGTACGGAGCATAAAACAGATACCAATTCAGAATACAAGTGCAGGTACTATATGTATTTGGCGTCTATAAAATAACTACTGAACATGTAAATGCTATGGAATGTGACACTACCAAAACATCTATAAACTAGGTTACTCTGCAATAAACAAACAAAAAACAAGGGCCATGCACTTTAGACCATATCGGTATATCAGGATTCTGGACTTGATCATAAAAGATAAAACCCAATTTAGATTCTTACTTGTCAGGGCTAGCAGGTGGGCTCAGAGGAATCTCTCGCAAGAGTCGAAGAAATATTGCTGACATGGCATGAAACTTTGGTCTTCTGGATATCTTGACCTGCAGGCATTCTCCAATCATCTTCCACAATTCCCTAGGCATTCCAGCACCCACTACACTAGTATATTGAGGAGGTTGTTGTTGTTCTTTGACAACAGAATGATAGATCTCTTCAGCACTTAAACCAGTCCATCTGCAGAAAAGTCACACAACTTTCTTTGAAATAGTTCTTCTATTTTAAGAGGTTGGGCTATATAAATAACAAAGCCATGCCAAAACAATTAGTAAAACAAATACACATACGGGACTGATCCAGTGCACATTTCCACCAATGTACAACCAAAGCTCCATGCATCAGATTCCGCAGATATGCCAATAGAATCATTCCAAAAAAGATGGAGCGGCTTTTTCACAGGTTCCCATGCCTCGGGTGCAGTATAATTTGGGCAGAGCATTGTGCAATCCATACATGAATGAATCTTGGAAGATTCAAGTTCTTTTCGAGCATTTCGACAATCAAGCTTCTTTAAAATAGCTGGAAGGCCATAATCAGAAACTACAGCATGACCGTTTCCATTTAAGAGAAGGTTGGATGGCTTAATATTCATACAAACAACACCAGCTGCATGAAGCTCAGCAACCCCACGAGCAATATCAGCCCCATACCTACACTCAAGATGCATTACGAAGACAGTAAAGTCTCGGTAAAGCAACATTGTTTCCAGTTTATAAATTACCAATCAATAAAGTTAGTCACAATCAACATAGAAAGGCAATCATCAAGCAGCCAACAATACTGGGGTAGCGTATAACTTAGATGCAGCAAATCATTTATCACGTGCACGACAATATTTCCGTTCAAATTCAGTAGACAATTTTGCATTAACAAAAAAACAGGACGTCTTGGCTGCAGTGATGTAAATTATTGTTGGATCACAGAATTGTGATATTCAGTGTGTTAGTGGCTTGATATTGCCACAAGGTTTAAAACATTTTGTCAACTAGAAACTGCAGAAGAATTGTTTCAGACAAAAATCATAGAAAAATCAATCAGATTTTATAGAACATTTTGGATAGTAGGGATTGGTCACGTTTCACATTAGATGCAAAACTCCCCATAATTATGGTTTTTGTTCAAGCCAAATTAAATTGTTCCTTTACTTCTGGTTGCAAAGGAAAATTGGAGACAGAGCAGAGCCAGATTGGCAAATATTTCCAAAAACTAGGCGGCAATGGCAGATAGGGTGAAAAAGAAGGGTAATTTTTTGTATTCAATTTATATTAGAATTTTTTGTTAGATTTAACATAATTTTGGGGCACGTACATAAGGTAGAACGATTAGAATCCTACCTAGGATAGAAAACTACTCATATGGAACCTTTCCACATCTGTAGAATTCAATCACTTAAGGAAACACCAACAAGATAAAATCCAAATCATCTTATAGTCCACGTAGAAACCAATAATTGAACCATGATCCAATGAACACCCACTCGGGTATTAATGTCCATTCATCAATGGCGATGAAATGTAGCACACCCAGCATTTAGGGTGCATTGCAAACACCAGTATAAGTGAGATACCCCAATCTCAATTCCTTGCAAATCATGAACAGCTTAGAGATCACAGCCACTTTAAACGCGTCTTAACATTACTATTATATACAAAACCACATACACGAAGCAAGGATATAAAGATGATGAATACCCCAATTAATTATATTAGCAAGATATCAGTGATATTTTAAACCCCACCCTTATCAACAATAAAATTATTAGGTTTCCGCTATATCCACGGAATTTTCTAAAAGAGAGCATCAATCTGTAAGTACCAAAAAGGAACAGGCAATTTGAACTTTGAAGAGTCCATAATTTTCTTGAAGAACCATGACGAGAGGATTTTTTGGCACACTGAATACCACTTTTTAGTTTCTGAGTTTTCCTTTTAAAGAGGCTCAAACACATGCACATCGATCTACATTTGAATACGATGTTTGCCGACTTTTTGGCAAAGTGAATATCCTTTTAGTTTTTGAGTTTGCCTTTTAAGAGGCTAAAACACATGCAGACCAGTCTTCGTTTGAAACTAATGCATGCCTACTTGACTTACAAATGGCAACTGCCACAACTAAGATGCGTATACACAATCACGAACAAAAAAACACAAGTACAACAAGTACATAGGGGCAGGGTTCATAACATTCTAGCGCCAATTTCGTCCATCTCAAGTCCCAACAAGAACACGTCAAAGTTCCAGGTACACGAACAAACAACCAATCTATTGAAAATGTTGTGATTCAAATGTGGATATAGTAAATGCATAAGGGAGTAAAAAGAACCTAAGTATCTGCTCAAGAGTGAGGCGCCCTCCATTCCGCTTCATTGCTGATAGGATAGATCCATGGCACCTATCCAACACCAAACAAAGGTTGTTTTCCATTCTAGTAGCCCCATGGAAAGTGCAAACATTCTGGCACCACATGGATTTCCTCCTCAACTCCTCCAGCTGCCCCTGCATCCACACCACATCTGTCTCGCTGCTTATGGCCACCTTCTTCACCACCACTCTATGCCTGCACCCCCTCCCCAGAGCAACCGCGGTCCATGTCCCCAAGCTCGATTTCTGACTACCACCTTCTCCTATCCTCCGCACCATCTTCAGCTCCTTATGCATCCCCAGCTCTATCCTCCCACCTTTGAACCCATTCTCCGTTCGCCTAATACCATTGCTGTAAGCACCATGGCCACCACTACTAGTACTACAATTAGAACTCCTGTTGATAGTATTATTTCCAAAGCAAATTTCATCACCATTAGCTACACTTTCGTCAATGCCAGTTTCATAAGCATCGTCACCTTCTTCATCATCTTCCTCATCGTCATCCTCTCCATCCTGGATCCAAGACAAGATGGCGTAGTTCTTTTTCAAAGCGGAAACAGAGTTGCCCACAACTGACACATGGCGACAGCGTGGACAGGAGAGGGAAGAATCAAGGGAATCGGAGAACATCTTGGACAGGCACTGGCGGCAGAACCCATGACCGCATTGGAGAAGAAGCGGGCACCGCTCCTCCTCATCGTACTTGTTCTGGCACACTGAACAACACGGCTCCCTCATCCTGAATTGAGCCAAGATTCAACTTTAAACGGTCGGAATCGAAATTTCACTTCGATCGTGGAGTGGGATTAGGGCAGAATTCCATGGAAAAGGGTTTCTGGGAGAGAAAGTGGGCGAGCTGACGGGGAAGAAGAGAAATGGGAAAGCTTGATCGTGGGCTTTGAATACTTTTATTTCTACTCATCTGACAAATATCAGACCTTGTAATAATATTATTCATGTTTTTCTCCAAAACTAATTATTATATGTTTTATTATAATTATATTTCAATTTTGTCACATAAATTATTATTTTAAAAATCATTTTAGGGATCTCAATTACAAGTAAATATAGAGTAGGTCTCTTGTGAGACGGTCTCACGAATCTTTATCTGTGATACGGGTCAACCCTACCGATATTCACAATAAAAAGTAATATTCTTAGCATAAAAAGTAATACTTTTTCATGAATGATCCAAATAAGATATTCGTCTCACAAAATACGACACGTGAGACCGTCTCACATAAGTTTTTGCCGTAAATGTATAAGAAATTTTCATATTAAGTATTATTATATTAGCAAATATGACTTTTTTAGTAAAAGCTTCAAAAGCTTCTTTTTTTTTTCTTTCAGAAAGTGATTTTTGAAGTATCATATAAAATTTTAAGAGATCTAAGTATTTTTTATTTTGAGAACAAATAAAAAATCTTATTCAAAATGCTACTTTACTTTTATGAGAGCAAAATTAGGGGTGTTCAAAAACCGATCAAACTGCGAAATTATACCAAACTACATCGTTTGTTTCGATTTTCAAACAATCATGGGTTGGATTGGTTTTTAAGTCAACCAAATCGTAAAAATTGTTATGTTCATGCTTTTATATTACAAAGAAATAAATCAAACCAAATAGATCTAAAAATCGATTACATTAATACAACAATTTTTGTGATAAATTTTGTTGATTTAATGTGATTTTTCTTGTATATATGAATAGTTGATTTGATTTTTAGTTTGTATTAAATTTTTAATGAATTTCGTAATAGTCTAATTACATTGTAATGAATTTCGTAATAGTCTAATTACATTGATAATTTATTTATTTCAGATTTTTTGCTTAAATAACATAATTAAACTCCTAAAAGTTTGGTTTTTTTTATACAAGTTGTAAAATTCTATAATATACGTAAATATTTTAACACATAGTTTTTACTTATAATCATTCTTGTTCACGATCAAATAAAATATTCACTCAACTTCTATCAAGTATCAATTGCAACTTTTTTCAAACAATATTTCATTCACCAATTTACTATCTCAAAAATTAGAATTAGTCATCAAGCCAAAATTCATGGTCTGGATATAAAAAAAAATTATGGTTTGGTTTTGTTTTAAATTTTGTAAGTCTATAAAATATGGATTGGTTCGAATGTTTATCTAAAATCGAAACAAACCAAACTATATTTATTCACCCTTAAATACAGTGCATAACAAAAAAATAAAAATAAAAACATTACATTTATTTTGAAAAAATTATATTAAGTGAATACATTAAAATATCTATATAGTTTACATTGAGTCTCAATTATGTTATTTTTTCTTTTCAGTGATCTAAAATTATTCTTTTACCTTGGAATTATGACACAATGTTATCCTTGAAACTAAAATATTTTCAATTTATTTCCAAAATAACCAGGTTCCAAAAAATAACAATCCGGGTCATGAAAATGATATTAGAGCTTAGGGTTTTTATTTTTGGCATACTTTATTATTATTGTGTAACTTAAATGTCGGAGGAGGAGATATTTCTTAAAAAATCATGGATCCGAACATATGTTCAATATGTATTATATTCAAATTTTATTCCAAAATTTTAGAATATTTAAAATAAGAAAATATAACCAAAATTAGTGATTAATATAAAAATGTATATTTACTAAATGTTGTAAAATATTTTATAGTTTAAAGTATATTAAATATCTAAGTTTTATAATAATTTGTATAAAAATATATGTGTTGTATAATTGTAATATTTTTGTTATTTTTGTAGGCTCGGTAAACAAGAATAACTTTGGGTATAAAATTGAGAATGAGATGATTCTTGAATCTGTAGAAAGTTGAATGTAATATCAGCAATATTGATAAAAATCATGAGAAAAAATTCTTCTCACAATTGTTATCAAATTGAGCAACAAGTGAGAAGATATACCAATGAAATTACAGTTTTACCATGTTTGAGTATTTTGATCAAATTTGTCAAAATACTTGGTAAATACTAACAAAATTTTACCACAAATCATAAAGCTCAATTATCTACGAATTTTGTTTTATGTGGAAGAATCAAATCTGTAAAGATTTTTGGTAATCTCAAACTAAACTGATATAACAAGCATATGTTAATGCAGATTTTTTAAAGTGAACTAAACAAGACTACAAGTACGATAATCAACTTACGTTGTTACAAGCTAAATTTAGCAGACTGATTGAGCTGCTCAAATATTTTGATCTGATAGAGTTTCTTCATCAGCATGACTTGAACCAAGTTGTTCGAACAGAACAGATCAACTCGAAGACCAGTCTGTCAACATTATATGAAGACAAATAGTATATCTCCGAGTTTATAATAAAATTGTCAGCAAGGACAAAAGAGAGAAGATATGTCGGTTACCCTTTTCAGCTAGTGTCAAAGGAATTTGAATTGTCTGGTACTATATTTGACAAAACAACAAGGAGACGTGGCAATATCTGCATAAATGTCGGCTACCCAGTACATCTGTGAGTACTTTATATATTAATTAATGTTGGGGACCAACGCCTATAAATCAACACCTATAAATAAGGAATGCATCAAGACTAAAGATATCTCTCGGAACAACTACGGCTTTATCAATCTTCTTCAAGCATTCAAATCGCACAGCATCCCTCAAAAGATTCATCTTTAAGCTGTTTTTGCACGCATTAAGTTTCCCATTAGATCGATTAAGAATCAATATTGTGCACTTTATATTCTCATTTAGCTTTTACACACGAGAGTTGTTGTATTGTAAAAATCATTTGTAACTGTTTGAAGCTTGTTTCTGAATAGATCAAGTTAAACTAAAGAGTATTAGGAGTTTCAGCTCATTAGGATTGTGGAACCGAGCTGAAGTGGATTTGTACAAGTTGTTTACCAATCAATCTTCCAGTAAAATCCTTCTGGAAATAGAAAAAATGGAGACGTAGAAGATTAACCTTCGAACTTTCATAGACAAATTTTTGTCTCTTTACCTACTATTACTTACATGTGTTCTTAAGATTATTATCTGTGTTGACAAGTCAACTGACATAAATTGAGTAGTTACTCTTATATCATACTCACTAAGTAATTTGAGCAGTTTTTACACTTAGAACTTGTTTCTAGTAGCTCAAATTACTCAGTCCAATTAGAATATTGACTTGAGCTAGCATTATTTGACATAGTTTGCATAACAGTTCATTCACCTCCTTTAAACTTTTTTATCTTCGATGCTAACAAAATCGGTGGATAGAATTGTCAAAAGTTAGGTGAAAAAAGCAATAAAATCTTGGGTCATTCATGAAGACAAATTGCACCAATTATATGTACAAAATAATATTTTATTTTCTTTCGTCTCCCCAAATTGGACTATAAATAAGAGTGTATTTTGATGAAAAAACCATCAATCATTTTATGAGATAAATTTTAATTCATAATTTTCTATCCTTATTTTTCACTTTTATAAAATTATCATGCTAGTATATATTTCAAATCTTCATTTTCATCATAAGTAGCTAATATTCTAAAGTCGAGATAAAAATGTGAAGCTATTAGTATGATAATAAATTAATAATTTTTAGTTATATTATCTCATCTTTATTTATTATTTATGTTATATATAGTTTTTTATTTAATTATTTTTTTACCCTATTTATGAGTGAGAGTTTTGATTTATTGATGTTATATGTTACACCAAATTCTTAGTACCACTTAAATATTAGTTTGATATCACCAACAATTTAAAGTGGTTACCTTAATTTATTATATATGCATATTGTCGTATTTGAATTCTTGGTTCAATTTAAACGTTAGTTTGGTATTACAACCATTTACAGTGGTTACTTTGGTTTTGTGTTTACTATGTAGCTCAATAAGTACTTGACAACATTTATAAGTTTTGATGTGTATAATATATGAATAAGAGAATAATATATAACAATAATATAAATAATGATTATTTAATATATTGGAACTATTTTATCAAATTGATTCCAACTGTGTTAATCTATTTTAATTTTATTCAAATACTAAGAATGGATCCTCTAATCTCGACTATCTAATTTAAAATTTGAACCTATGAAAATCATCATACAAGGCTCAAATAGTTAAAATCTATAATAAAAAACAAAAACAAAAACAAAAAGATAACATAGTGGACTTGTAATTACATTAGCTTCTATGTGGATATAAAACTCGGACGCGCTGAATTATACTTCTTATGTGACAACCTACTCTTGAGAATGCAACAATCAAAGTTGTGGCAGTTAGATATCAAAAGCAACTAGAAGCAGATCAGATTGCTAAGATAAAATTATGATTAAAAGTAATAAATTCCTAGAAATAGTTCCAGATTCCTTTAAACTCTTGAGAAATCTTAGAGAAATCCAAAAGACGATACAATAATATGGCGATCATTTATATTATGTACCACGAAAAATTAAAGAAATTCTTGAAAAACAAGGAAAAATTCTTGGAACATTGAAGTATATTCAAACAATAATCTAAAACTTGAAACAACATAGATCTAGTAAAAAGATCTCTGGAGGAAGGTTACCACCATTATTTAGAAATGAACCCTTATAACAACAAAAAGGGAAGGCCACATTGATACAAAAAACTTTAAACAATGACGAGAAAATTATCGATATTATCAAAACGGTCTCAAAAAATAAAATAATCTGATGACAACCATATAAATTATTGGCCTAGATGATCTACAAGATCTTGTAGAGTCTTTTACAAACCTCAATGTTGTAGATCTGAAAATGAACATAATTAGGGATAACCAACCCTTAGTTAACATAATAATTTCTCAAGAACCACCAAGAGAAAGTGGTAGGATCCTATAATACAAACATGGAAGGACCTCGAAGTTGAATTGTTATATTTTCTTCGACCACTGAATTTAATCTTTATTTAGTGAATAACATAATATATTTATTTACTAAACAAATATCATGTAATTCAAGATAGTATAGAGTTTGAGTATATTTCTTTTTCTTCTCTATGTCTTGACTGTTAAAATAGTCTACCATTATAAATTGTGTTTTAAATATGGTAGTCATTTTTCTGTCTATATCGCTAAGAGATTCTCTGACTAGGACGGACTTTTTGGTTTTTATCGAAGTTATTTCCCAAGCGATTTTAACTGATCTCATAAGACTTATTTTAAAAGTTTAATGAATTCATCTCTGTTGAGATCGAATGTTCCTCTTGTTATTCTAATAGCCGATGTTCAATTATTTATGAGATTTTCTATGTTTTTGAAGTCCAGTACATCAAGGTTAAGCACAACTTTTTTTGCCAAAATTTCAGGCCCCTAGAGAGAAAAAATAACAAGGGAATACATCCCTAGAAATCCAGACACTCTGGCCATGCGAGCCTCTTTTTTCAAAAGAAAATTGGCATAATTGTGTCACATGGTAGTATTACAAAAGAATTACAAAAGTTTAAAGGGTATTAATAAACGTACTCATTTATTTTGTAAAGAAAATGATCTTACAACAATCATTGGAAGTAAATCATAAAAGCAAAAAAGAAAGAGTTTTAGATCTTATTCTTATGTCATAAGTGGAAGAAGTTGAGGAAGTTCTTGGAAAACAAGAATAGTATGATCTAAATAAAAAGCCAAATCTTATAAATCTAGACAAAGAAGTGGACCATCAAGGAGTAGGACGTCATCCAAAGCATCGAACTCATCTGGAAGCATGAGATGGACACCAACAAAGAAAAGTTTCAGAAGAGCACACAATAGACCCAATGAAATTTTTAAAGATTGTAAGCTGGACATGTGAAGCATGATGTCATATTTCAACCAACTGTCTAGAAAATGATAAAACAAAAAAATTTAATAAGACGCTTCGAATCAACTCTAGATATTAAAGAAGTCATTTATTACTAAGATCTAGTTCAAGTATACTTGTTTGAGGATATTCC
Organism: Primulina huaijiensis; assembly: GCF_012295235.1. Classification (NCBI taxonomy): domain Eukaryota; kingdom Viridiplantae; phylum Streptophyta; class Magnoliopsida; order Lamiales; family Gesneriaceae; genus Primulina; species Primulina huaijiensis. The sequence goes on from NC_133319.1 coordinate 13,385,032, forward strand.
CTCATATGATAGTATATACGAAGAAGAAATCTTGAGTCAAGAAGAATATGATGGAGCATAATCAGAATCTGATTGAAGACAGAATTCTGACATGAAACACATGAAGATTTCTTTGGTTTAGTTAACCAGACATCATATCTCATAACATGGTCCAACATGAAGGAAAATAAAAGCCTACAGAGATATCAAAGATTCTCTGCAGAACAAGTAAAAAAATTCTTAGAAAATCTTGGACTAAGAAACAAAAAAACATCGTCTAATCTATAAGGTTTCCAGAAGAGAAATGAAAGTCCTCGTGGAACTTACAGAAAATCAAATGGAGATGCAATTTTTACAGTTTTCTCCACACTACACGGTCATTATATTTGGAAATTATTATCAATGAGATTGACTAATACACCTCAAATATTAAAAATAAAGACGGATAATCTACTTAAATATTATTCTAAAATTATGTTTGTTTATATTAATGATATTTTAATAACATCTAAAATATGGATGAAAATATAAAACATTTATATATTTTCTCTAAAGTATGTAAAAAAGAAGGAGTAGTCTTATCAGAAAAAAAGACAGTCATCGCAACAAGGAATATTGAATTCCTTGTAATAGAAATCGATAATTCATGAATAATTCTGCAAGAACACTGAAATGTCCATTACTCGTTTTTCTTTAAAAAGTACTAGAAATTTTTTTTTCCTCCTAAGCTACCTTCGGCCGAAAATATACATATATAAATATATAAAAATTTTGACACCATTTTTAATATAAACCAACCAACTATATTTGAAAATCCAAAGGAAAGTAAATCAAAACGTAAAATCGTAAATCGTTTACCAAACCTAAACTTAACATTAATTCAAAATAAACCTGCTCTAACATCCTCTCAAAAACCTCTCAAAAGCATCATAAGTCATAAAAATATTTAAAGTAACGTAAATCATAAACTTAATTTATTTGCGGAAAACTAACGCTGGTCCTCGGGTTGTGTACACCTTTAGTCCAGCAAGATCAACTATCAAGTCCCTCATTAACATCAACATCATGTTCACCTGCATTGATCACACCTAGTGAGTCTATTGACTCAACAAACCTTAATCATGATAACAAGTAATACATATACAATCACATGCAACGGTGAAAATACTTTTACTTAAAATAGCTTTCATGAACATGCATAGCTTAAAATTTTTTTTCTTTCATCATATATATTTTCTTTTTCATCATATACATTTTCCTTTTTATCATATATGTATACGTTTTCCTTTTACTGAATTCGGATTGTTAATTGTGACTTTCGTATCAGCTGAAGGTCGATGGATCCATCTTCGTGTAACCACAATACTGGGCAGCGGGGACATCAGCGACACTCTCACCCGTCAACTGAGCCTTGGTCTTATATATCATCGTATCATCATAATCATCATATTAGTCACAATCACTTCACCTCCTTCAACTTTTTCATATTTCCATCACTTATAAAAATTTAAGTATATATAAATCATTTTTTCTTTAAACCAAGCATGCAACATGTCTTTTAGCATCAACGTTTCTTCATATAATTTCATAAACATCTAAAATAAACGTATCAACATTATTTACAGCATTCAGGGCACTGCCAGGACGGCTAACCATTTTTATGTGTAAAATGAATGTTTTACCTCTAGACTTAGAATTTCTCGATTTTGATTTTTTTTTTTTACTTTCATTGACTCTAGACCATCCAAAATAATTATTTAAGTTTAAATTAAATTTCTAATATTTTTATTTAGCTTAAATTCCAGGCTTTAGATTTAATTTTTTATTTATTAATTCGTAAAGAATTTAATTTCCGAATTAATTCAAACTTTAATATGTTAATCCCAAACTTTTATCATGAACTTTTCATACCTAAATTACCCTCATGACCCATGAATCGATCCCCGTGGACCATGGTTCGACCCCTTAACCATTTACTTCGAACAACCGAACCCTAGCTAGTTCCCCCTCGAGCCACCTCGCGTTTTCTTCGAACCACCCCCGAGCCAATTCGAGCCAACCTCTGACCAGATCACCTAGGGACCCTATGGATCAGCCCTGACCCATTGAACCTGCCCCTAGTCCAAGCTGCAGCCTCCTGCCCGAGACGAGAGCCACGCGAGTTCCTTCCTTGTGCGCCTAGGACTCTACACTCGACGAGGACCTTTCTACTCGAGCCCTCACCCTCCTGACCCTCACCGACCACCCTCAGACCTAGCCTGGACCCCCTGGCCAAGCCGTGACACCCCTGGCATGGTTGCTGCTCTCGGCTTGCATGGGAAGAGTCCCATCGCGCATGGACTCTTCCCCTACCGCTGTGCATGAGTCTTAGCCATGCTAGGACTGTTCCTCACACCTAACCATGTCCAGCCCGAGCCTTGGTCAAGCCCTGGTCGAGCCGCACGCTTGCTTTCCCCCTAGCCGAAACCCTAATGCCCCAAAACAAACAATTTTGGTTCATGCTTTCTCCCATACATGTGTGGCCTTTGTCTTGACATCTATGGACCCTTAATATGTTGGAAAAACATCCCTCCAAGGTATCCTACCATAGCAACCCCTTTGTGCATAATTAACATGAGTTTTATATCATCAAAACATGAGTTATATGCATGTGTGCCCATAAAAACAAAAATAAAACTTATGCCACATATTTTTCATGCAAGGTTAATCAAATATGCATAATATGGTGTGAAAGATGTTTGAAAGAAAGTTAAGGCGTTGTCTTTGCATATATTACGCACGAAAATCAACTTGTGATGCGAGGGACGTTGGCGGAGCGAAGGGGGAGATGCTTGCTGAATTCTTTTCCTTCAAGACCAGCCTCTTGGACGTGTGTGTGGAATGTGGCTGATGGGGAAGAGTCCTAGTAGGTTTCTAAGGGGTGGGGCGTGAGTTATGGGGGATTTGGGATAGGGTTTTAGGCTTTTATTTGTTAATTAAATTATGTGTGCAAGCTTGGGCTCATTAACATGATATAATAGGCCCATTAAGCCCGATAGTTAATATTTAAAATATTTTATTTAGAAAAAATTGTGAAAATATTAGCCGTGTTCTCAAAAAGTTCATATTTTCGTCGAAAATCGAATACCGTTAAAAAATACGTCTCGGCGTATAAAATCACCTCAAAACACCTCATTTTCAAAAATACCATATAACATATACCATATTTTAAAAATAATTATTTAATAAAAATATTTTCTCTTTTTCAGTCCTCGGTCTTCAATCCTCGATCGCGTTTCGAATAAGCTTTAAAACACAGTTTTATGCATTCTAGAATAAAACTAAAATTTAAACATGTTAACATACATATCATAATTAATTCATACAATTAAAACCCTTTAATTAGTCATTTTCCATTTTCACTAGATTCGCATACGTTATCGCATTTTTGATCTTACAAACACATTGTGGAAAATGTTTAGAATTTTCCAGATAAACTAGAAGACAAGAAACAATTACAAAGTTTTTTAAGAATTGTTAATTTTGCTGGAATGTTCATCAAGAATCTAGAACATATGAAAGTATTTAGTCAATTATTATAGAAAAATGCGAGAATCATATGGACAGAAGAACACACTAAGGAACTTAGCCAACTATTTTTTTTTTATTTTTGGAAAAAATCTTCCATAAATGGCTATTCTCAAGATGAAAATGATCTAATGTTATATACAGATATCAATGATAATTGGTGGAAAGTAGTTCTTACAAAGCTTGTACCAGAGGGAGAATAACCATGCAAATATTACAGTGGATTGTTCTCAAATGCAAAAGCAACAAGATGACATATCAACGAAAATGAATAATATGCAGTAAAAAGAAATTTTTAGAAATGGTCACTATTACTTGTTAAGAAATTCACTTTGAAATTTGATAACACACATGTAAAAGCCTTCTTGAAAAATAAATTTGAATCTAAACCCGTGAAGACAAATTATTAAGATGGAAAGCTTTATGTCAAAATTATATTTTTGATATTGTTATTATTAAATCTCATGAAAATATTCTTGCAGATTTTTTAACAAGAGAAGGACAATGCTGATGCCGATGTCATCATGGAAATGCAGTGATGTTTGACGGAACACCTTGAAATGCTTCAAAATAAGTTTAACAAGCTTGTCCTAGATACAGAAGTTGCACGTAGGCTACAACAAGTTGATAAGAGTATTGTCTTTGATCAAATTACATGTTGTTTACATGTTTATACTTAAATATGATATGTACTTCAAAAGCATATCCTCCAAGCTATTGAAAAACCACTGACTTCTCAAAATAAGAGTTTTCGAGTACATGACTCTATACCTGAAGCATGGTATTGAGAAACCACTGACTTCTCAAAATAATAGTTATCGTTCTTAGGTTCTTGAAAATTGTTATTTTGGTTCCTACCTCGTCATAGATAACATGTCAAAATACACCAATTTTGAACTACATTTGAAATTATGAGATTGTTCCAAGACTAGATATTGGGTTTTCATCATAATTTATTGAGTTCATACAATTGTTTGGTATTGAGTTCATGCATATTGGTATCAGTTCTTTATCATGACATGAATTCGTCCCATATAACAAAAAATATAGGAAGAGTGGCCTCCAAGGGCTCTCATTTAACATCCTCATTAAATATATAACACTATTTTCTTTTTATTATTTGTGCCAAGTAACTTTTTGTTAAATTATATGTTTTTTCGCTTCAACACAACTTTACTATTTTTCGGAAGGTGATATTCGGTTGAGGTTTTCTATAGCAACTATTTCGTATATGTCCTCAAAAAAGAAAGTTGATACACCTTGCTTATGCTTCGATTCATTTATTAATAACACTAAACATTATTTGTCACATCTAGGGTCCAAGGCAAGCTCAAACACGACTAAATGATATGTTTCTATAGCAATTATTTCGTATATGTCATAAAAAAAATTGCTATAGAAGTCTATTGTACCCCTTATAAATAATTTTAAAATTTTATATTAACTCATGTGGTATAAAAGCATCACAATCATCCCTCTTCATTATGAGGCGGTTTCTTCGCGACACGGCCCATAAATACACAAGCATCAAGAATCTAGATGTGGCTCCTGTAAGCTTAAGAGGTGGCACTCTTGTGGATCTAGTACTTTGCTTTGTAGGTTCAAGAGGAGTTTTCAACACATGTATCATTTTGCACCGCATTGCACTTATTTTTCTTTGTGTTCCTTCCGGTGACCGACTCTGATACATTCTATCATTCTCCAGGCTCAGACCCCAAGTAAACGCGACTGAACTTTGAGCTCCTACATCAACTATTTTGTATATGTCATTGTTTTACTAAAACAATTAACTCAAGTTATTACAAGAGCTTATTGTAACCTGTTATAAATCATTTAAAATTTCATTTATAACTCATGTGGATAGGGATCGGATGTCTCATTATTTATTATTATTCATTGTTGTTGTTATTATTATCTATTACCTATATATATAAAATAAAAGACGCAATTTTTACAATTGTGAATTGTCATTTAGGCCTTTAGGAGTAAATAGTTTGTGTATTTTGTGTGAGTTAAGTGTAGATAACATGTGAATAATATGACTCAAAATTAGGGGTATATGAACTTTCTTTCTTAAGAATGTCAATCATTGGTTATAGAGCACACACATTTAGCTTCCAAATTACTTATTTTAATGTCCCTTAATAATTTTGTTAGTGTATACACATAACTAAGATAATATATAAGTGCATTAATTGAATGATTTTTGAAATATAAATGCATAATATTAATGCTGAGATAAAATTAATTTATTGGAAATTAAATGTTTTACATCTTTTTCATATTAGAATTCAAAATCTTATATAAACGTGCGTGTATAAATGTATATATATGTAATTATACACACATTTATATATTTATTTAATAATTTGATGATGCTTGCTCATTTACATTTTTTTGAAACCCACGTTTATATATTTGTATACTTATTATTATAATAGAAAAAGTGGAACTAAAATTTTCAAATTTGATTGTTTTTTAGTCAAATTTTGTCATTTAATTAATGTTCATTTCTTATGATTATAAACCAATGGACATGTATCTTATTTAATTAATGTCATCATCATTGGTGAATTTTTAAAAAATGACTAGGATAAATACATGTTTTCTTGTTCATTTTCACGATATGTTGATGTATTGGAAATGAAAAACTAGACGCAAGGATATGATTAAAATAGACGTTTATTTTAAGATAAATATTATAACATAATATTTAATTTAATACTTTTTATTTGAAATATGATTTATAAAGTATCATATTTTTAATTGAATCATTGTTGTTAGGATCAAATGTTTACCACTAAGACAAAAATTATAAATGTTAATTTCATTATACTTGTGACAACGTAGAGTACACGTACTTGGGTGTTAATGAATCAAACTGTTAGACTCATGTGTTTGGTAGGTGGTGTGCCTATATGTTGCTATCCCTTACAAATCAATCTTACCCAAAGATGTCAAAACAGGCCGACGGGACGGGTCAGCCCGCAACCCATCATTTTGGAGGGCCACAAAATTTCCAACCCAACCCAACCTGACCAAGTGGCCAGCAACTTGACGCATCAGACCTTCCAGAAAACCACTCATCTCAGTACTACTCACTAATGCATGTTTAACCTAATAATTATAAAATCTCATTTATTTGTACCTTTGCGAAATATCAAAATTGTAAAAAGATTAATATATACTATCAAAGCTGCAAATTTACTTCAAGTTCTATCTTCATTGATTCTATTCAAAACAGAGGCGGAGCAAGAGAGGGCCAGATCAACTGAAAAAAAAGGGCAAAATTCTTGACGTTTCTATTGATCCATAACCACAGCCACAGAAACCAAACACTAACGTTTAGTATCTATAATTTAATCTTTTTAAGTATTAATAACCAAAAAAAGAAAAAAAACCATAATACAAAACTGAGGAATTAAAAACAATACCAAAATATACACATAAATTTATTAATAATAAGTACTCATCATAGGTTCCCAGCACATCCATAGAAGTAACTAGACTTAAAAATCCCAGCGAATTGCTCTTCTATTTGGGAGCTGAACACACTATCCATTGCCCCCAATGAATCGGAACTAGTGGGCGACACTCGGCACATGTCCATGCACGGAATCGACGATGACAACGTGGTGTGATCAACAAGTTCTAATTCTCCATTTTCATCGTAATCCACGTCGTAAAAGTCTCTATCCCGGTCGAAACGGCCGCCCTCCATGTACTCCGAGATATCGGAGTTTTTACCGGTGAGTTGTTGCACCAACGACCGGAATCTCGAGGCACTAGTCTTCACCTTCATGGGGCTAGAAATATACACTACTTTGAGTGAATCATTCTTGTTCTTCCCATTGGCCTTTTGGCCCTTTTTTTGGCTATTCACCAATCTTGGAACTCTTTGATCATCAATATTGTCCATTCAAGAAAAAGTTATACTTTTTGAGGGTGGGTCGTAGTTAAACCAACAAGTGGATTGAAGATATATATGTAGGAATATTGAAAATTTGGACTTTCTTGGATAATCTAGAAAAAGGGTGTTTCTTGGAAAGAGATAAAGATTGAATTGGGTTGAAGAAAAGTGGGTGAATTTGATAGGGAAATATGAAAGTTGGAGGAAATGAATAAATAAATAAAGAAGGTTCTATTAAGAGATCCTTGGATGACCCGCAAGCTCATAAATTTTCTATGCTAGCACATAATATTAATATTAATTAATATATAAATGTTGTAACTTTGTAAGTGGATGAAGGACGAAAAACCCGATAGATATGTACAATAAATTATTTTTGTCAAATAATTGACAGCGATAATATTAACTTTAAAAAGATGAAATTGGTATATAATTAATGTTGAGACAACGTTATTAAGTGAAATTAATGGAAGATATTATGGTATATAATATAAGTAATTGTTTACACATGAAAAAAATGGTAATTGAGTAAATTTTTGGCAGGATACTTATATTAAGATGTTTTAATATTATTATTTCTTGCAAAAATAGAGTTTTTAAAGGTATTTGATAAAAAAAAATGAGATACAAAACAAATGAACCGATAAAAGAAGAAAAGCGAATTACTCTTAGAGTAGGTCTCTTGTGAGACGGTCTCACGAATCTTTATTTGTGAGACGGGTCAACCCTACCGATATTCACAATAAAAAGTAATACTCTTAGTATAAAAAATAATATTTTTTCATAGATGACCCAAATAAGATATCCATATCACAAAATACGACCCGTGAGACCGTCTCACACAAGTTTTTGCCTTACTCTTAATATAAGAGTAAACATTAATTATAAAGGTTTTCATGAATAAAGGTTGTATATATGATCTTAAAAATTGAATTTTACTTTTCTAATGTATATTATTATCTCTTGATATCTTATTTAAATATTATAAGATTTTTTTTCAAAATATTATATACACAAACATACATACATATATACATACATATATATATATATGCATAGTTTTGATATGATATACACTCATCGTACACATTTATGTGAGTACCGATGAGATGACACTCACATATTAAATGTGAAATTTTTCTTTATTTCATTGACGAGTGTTATCTCATCGATATTCATATAAGTTTTCACATTGAATCATATCAAAATCATATAATAATATATATATATATCATCACGTGGGCAGCCGTTGGCCAAAGACTAAGTTGTAGGTGTCTACATATTATTGGTAGAAGAAAAAGGGTTTGGAAGATTGTGGTATATTTGGTTGGAGCAGATTAACAATGGAGACATACTTTGTATTTGGTTCTTAATAGGTTAGCTCCTTTATTGTTTTTTCAAGGAAAGTTAGGTTGGACAAACTCTATGGTTTGAATATTTCAATATATTTTATTTTTTTAATCAATTCATTTCTATTCAAATTTTTTCTAGAACTAAGGTCCAATTAAGGATACTTTTAAGTACACCTTTATTTTTATAGAAATAATTTTTAAATAATTCTAATTTAATTATTTAAGAAAAATAAAAATAGAAAAAAAATAAAAAAATCACATCTTCATTAATTTAATTAATAAAAATTATGAATTCAATGACAATTTGATATTGACTGATGGATATTTTGGCTAAGAAATTGTACCTCAAATTTAAGATGACGTGGTGGATTCCTTCTCGCACGAAGAAGCAAGGGTGTACCAAAATTCCACTCAACCGGTTCGAATACCTAAAAAAGTAGGCATTTTCAAAATATGCTAATAACAAGTTTTCAGTTGCCAGCATTGATTGATGGACGATTAGGATCATTATCGGCAAGAGCCCAACAATTCTAAATACATGTAGCCGAGAAAGAAGAGTTAAATCCATGCTACGTTTGTTTTGCTTTTCTAAAACATTTCCATTCTTCACGATGTAATTAGATATACATCAAGCACTCTGATCAATTTTTTTGCAGTTGAGTCTGTTATACAAAAGTTGTCTAATGTAATTTACTTATCTGACGTGGTTTGTATGCTACTGTTCAATAGTTTACTCAGATAGTGTAGGTTCCACTATTATATATATATATATATATATTTGTGATAATTTTCCAAAAAAAAATAATTTTATTTAGTTTTATACCATTTAACTCGGCTTTTCATCATTTTTTTTTAAAAATACTAACATTATATGATGTAGTTCTAATCCAATTTTGTGTGACATGATATTGTTGAAAAATAAATTCATAGAAACTTCCAAACATATATCAAATTCTCCAATACAGTCATCCAAAACTAAGTCTTTTCCAAAACAACGAAAACAATATCAACCATTACTCAAATACTTGAACATTTTCTTCACATTGACTCAAAGCAATATATATATATATATAACTCATTATCTCGTCATTCTCGCTTACCTTTATCTTATTGTGACAAGTCATTGTTGGTGCTTGAGGAGGTATAAATCAGAAACTATCCGGAAGTTGTCATATGCTATATTGCAACAAGCGCTAGAATAAGGAACAAACAGAGCGTAAGTCGAGGCTCGAGTTGAATTATATCTCTTTAAGACGAATTTTTTGTTGGAAATTTGTATCAAATTTAGAGTTTGAATAAAAATTATGTCTCATGAATGTGGGAGTGTCTTTTGGCTCTCCACATTCTTGAGTTAATTGTGGCTCATAATTGTAGAAATGTCTTTTGACTTTCCACATTCTTGAGTTAATTGAAGACTTTTGGCTCTTCATATTCTCGAGTTAATGGAAAGATTAATTGAGTTAATTAATCTTTCATGACTCTTGATGTGCATTTTGGGGCTTATAAATAGTATGTTCATTTCCTCATTCCATGTACATGAAAATCTTTTCTCTTTCAAGTATTCTCTTGCATTTCATATTGTTAGCTTTTCATTTGGCCTCCGTTAAATCTCGGTGATAAAGTAAATGTACGTTTTCAGTTCGCTGTAGTAGTGTCTCGTGCTAAGTCACTGCTGGTTGTTCCGTTGTATCCTGAGAAACAGACGTCCAAGACGATCCTCGAAACACATACAGGAGGGGACGAATCTGTTTTAAGAACACTGTACTTCGTACAGGCCTCGGTTTGGTTTACTTCATTTATAGCGTTTCTCTACTATTTTCTCTTCACTATATTGCTCGATGGTTTTATTGATAAAAACCTTTCTATACTATACCATTTGATATATTATGCAACAAGCTTAAAACAGATTACTCATTACGTGGTTTGTTTCAGATATGGCTACTGAAACCAGCGTGCAAAGGGAAACTGGTTATGTTGTCCCTACTGTGGCTCAAGTTGTCCCTCATGTTACCCCACGTGCTGCTGTGGTTACTGTCCCAGCCAGTCACGGTGAAAAGCCTGAAAAGTTCACTGGTGTGGACTTCAAAAGGTGGCAGCAGAAGATGTTGTTCTGCTTGACGATGCTGAACCTGGCCAGATTCATGTCTGAAGATGCTCCTAAACTCAATGAGGGTGAGGGAGATGTTGAATCTGTTAGTGCGGTGGAGGCATGAAATCATTCTGATTTCTTATACCGAAACTATGTACTAAACGGATTGGACGATTCGCTCTACAACGTGTTTTGCGAAAAGAAAACGGCTAAAGAGCCGTAGGAATCCCTTGACAGAAAGTACAAAACGGAGAATGCCAGGGCCAAGAAATTTCTTGTTGGCCGCTTTCTGGATTTTAAAATGGTGGATTCAAAGCCGGTTATCAGTCAATTTCAAGAACTCCAAGTGATTCTTCACGAGATTCACGGGGAGGGGATGACTTTGAGCGAATTATTCCAAGTGACTGCTATTGTTGAGAAGCTACCACCAGTTTGGAAGGATTTCAAAAATTATTTGAAACACAAGCGTAAGTAGATGAATGTTGAAGAGCTCATTGTTCGACTTCGCATCGAGGAAGACAACAAGAGTTCGGAAAGAAGATTATTTTCTCCTGTTGCTGCTAAAGCAAATGTTTTCGAGCATGGTCAAAGCTCAAAAAAGAGAACCTTTTTCTCTTCCAAAAGGTTGAACCTGGGACCCAAAGGAGGCATTTCGAAGAAAAATTTTTCTGGAAAATGCTACAACTGTGATGGTATGGGTCACAAGGCATCTGAATGTAAGAAGCCAAAGAGAAACCGAGAGATGAATGTGGTGGAGAACATATCTCAAGAGGTTTCGAACATGAATCTTTGTGCTGTAATATCAGAAGTTAATCTGGTGGGTTCAAACCGAAGGGAGTGGTGGCTCGACACTGGTGCCGCTCGCCATGTTTGCTCCGACAAGGAGATGTTTGCTACTCTTGAGGAATCTATGAATGGGGAAAAGCTATTCATGAGAAATCCCGCAACTTTTGATATCAAGGGTCAAGGAAAAGTTGTTCTAAAGATGACATCTGGAAAAGAACTGACTTTGAACAATGTGCTGTATGTACTGGACATCCGTAAGAACTTGGTGTCTGGGTCGCTTCTTAACAAGCATGGTTTCCGCATTGTCTTCGAGTCAGATAAGGTGGTTTTGTCGAAAAGTGGAATGTTTGTTGGCAAAGGGTATGTTTGTAATGGTTTATTCAAACTCAATGTAATGGCTATTACGCATGTGATGAATAAAGTTAATACTTTTGCTTACTTGCTTGAGTCTTCTTGTTTATGGCATGATAGACTTGGACAAGTTAATTACGATACAATTCGTAGACTAATTAACATGAAAAGCATTCATGCATTCTAAATTGGTAAACAACACAAATGTGAAACTTGTGTTGAGGCAAAACTAACAAGATCATCTTTTCGAACTATTGAAAGAAATAGTGAACCAATTGATCTAATTCACAGTGATATATGTGATCTAAAAAGTGTGCAAACTCGTGGTGAAAATAAATACATCATCACTTTTGTTGACGATAGCACAAAATTTTGTTATGTGTATCTCCTTAAAAGTAAGGATCAAGCTACTGACAAATTTGTCCAATATAAGAGTGAAGTTGCAAATCAACTTAGCAAGAAAATTAAGGAGCTAAGAAGTGATCGTGGAGGTGAATATGAATCACCATTTGCTGAGTTTTGTGCTCAACACGGTATCAAACATGAAAGAACTGCACCTTATTCTCCTCAGCAAAATGACATTGCAGAGAAAAAGAATCTCACCTTGAAAGAAATGATGAATACATTGTTATTAAGTTCTAGTTTACCACAGAACATGTGGGGGGAAGCTGCTCTAACAGCTAATTACCTTTTAAATAAGGTACCCCGGAAGAAGCAAGATAAAAGTCCATACGAATTATAGAATGGTAAAAGTCCTTCCTACCAATACTTGCGAGTGTGGGGGTGTCTTGCCAAGGTAGCAGTACCCATTCCAAAGAAAGTAAAGATAGGACCAAAAACTGTTGATTGCATTTTCATTGGATATGCTCAAAACAGTACCGCGTATCGTTTTCTTGTACATGAATCTCAAATACCTGATATTCACAAGAATACGATAATGGAATCAAGAAATGCTTCGTTCTTTGAACACATGTTTCCATGTAAATCTAAGGAAGAACGAAGTTCATCCAAAAGATTATATGAGACAATTGATAAAGAACAAGAGCTTGATCAAGATATTGAACCTAGAAGTAGCTAGAGAGCTAGGACTGAGAAATCCTTTGGTCCGGATTTCATCACTTTCATGATGGAAAGTGAACCTCAAAGCTTCAAGGAAGCAATGAGTTTATATGAGGGACCTCTATGGAAAGAGGCTATCAATTCTGAAATGGAATCGATTTTACAAAACCATACGTGAGAATTAGTAAATCTTCCTCCGGGAAGCAAACCACTGGGCTGTAAATGGGTTTTCAAAAGGAAAATGAAATCAGATGGAACCATAGATAAGTATAAAGCCAGATTGGTAATTAAAGGTTACCATCAACATGAAGGGTTTGATTACTTTGACACATATTCTCCTGTATTGAGAATAACATCTATTCGTGTGATACTTGCGATTGCCGCCTTGTGAAATCTTGAAGTACACCAAATGGATGTAAAGACAGCTTTTCTAAATGGAGATTTAGAAGAGGAAATTTACATGGAACAATCTGAAGGATTTTCTGCGACTGGGCAAGAAAACAAGGTTTGTAAATTGGTGAAGTCTCTATATGGCTTAAAACAAGCATCAAAGTAATGTCACGAAAAATTTGATAAAGCCATGATGGAAAGTGGATTTAAATTCAGTGAATGTGACAAATGTGTATAAATAAAAAAACACTGAAAATAGATATGTCATTTTATGTCTTTACGTAGATGACATACTTATCATTGGTAGTAATGATAAGATGATCAAATCCACCAAGAAGTTATTGAACTCAAGATTTGACATGAAAGATTTGGGCTTAGCCGATGTAATCCTTGGAATTAAAATCCATAGAACATCAGAAGGACTAGTCCTAAGTCAGTCACATTATGTTGACAAAATACTTGAGAAATTCAATAATGATGACTCTGCATTGACTAGAACCCCGATAGATGCCAGTCAGCATCTATCAAAGAATCGAGGTGAGAGTATGTCTCAATTAGAATACTCTTGAGTCATTGGAAGTCTGATGTACTTAATGAGTTGTACAAGACCAGACATAGCCTATGCAGTAAGCACATTGAGTAGATTCATGAGTAATCCAGGAGTTGAACACTGGAAAGCAATTATCAGATTGCTTAGATACTTAAGGTACATTCGTGATCATGGGCTGCACTATACTAGATATCCTGCTGTTATTGAAGGACACAGTGATGCAAATTGGATATCTGATATTTAAAAAATTAAAATCTACAAGTGGATTTGTATTCACTTTAGGAGGTGCAGCCATTGCGTGGAAATCTTCTAAACAAACTGTAATAGCTAGATCCACGATGGAATCTGAGTTTATAGCTCTTGACAAGTGTGCTGAAGAGACTGAATGGCTGCGTCAATTCTTAGAAGATGTTCCAGGATGGGAAAAACCAGTGTCGGCTATATGCATACATTGTGATAGCCAATCTGCGATTGGAAGGGCGCAAAATAATATGTACAATGGTAAGTCTAGGCATATACGTCGTAGACATAATACAATTAGACAACTACTCTCAACTGGAGTTATCTCTGTTGACTATGTAAAGTCAAAGGATAATATAGCGAATCCGCTAACCAAGGGATTAAACAGAGAATTAGTTGTGTAAATGTCTAGGGGAATGGGGCTCAAGCCTATAGAATAAATTGGTGTGAAGAAAAACCCAACCTACACTGACTGGAGATCCCAAGAACTAGGTTCAATGGGACAACCTAATCGCACTGATTTGGTATATCACTGTGGGGGTTATCCCTAGTCCATTCATATTATAAAACAGTAAATATTGAGGATAAGCTTACGGGTTTTAATGATTCTAATGAGAAGCAATATAGAATCACCTATGTGAGAGAGAAGTGGGGCCGCTTCGAAGGAATTGCAGGGCTCAATTCTAGACCCTCTCGCCGTACCAGGCGTGTGTTCATGGCCAAAACGAACACGATCATGAGAACTGAATAGTATCAGGGAGAGTCTTGTGTGAAGTATATGTTAATTTACATAAACGGCAGAACAGTTCAATGACAACATGTCTACTGGTCAGCTAGTAAAGCAAATATATTTCATAAGAGAAGGTTCAAAGGGTAACACCTACCTATCCTATGCAGGATTCAACTGTAGAACTTTGTCACCAAGATTTGTATCAATTTTCATTCATGTGGGGGATTGTTGGAAATTTGTATCAAATTTAGAGTTTGAATAAAAATTATGTCTCATGAATGTGGGAGTGTCTTTTGGCTTTCCACATTCTTGAGTTAATTGTGGCTCATAATTGTAGAAATGTCTTTTGACTATCCACATTCTTGAGTTAATTGAAAACTTTTGGCTCTTCATATTCTTGAGTTAATGGGAAGATTAATTGAGTTAATTAATCTTTCATGACTCTTAGTGTGCATTTTGGGGCTTATAAATAGTGTGTTCATTTCCTCATTTCATGTACATGAAAATATTTTCTCTTTCAAGTATTCTCTTGCATTTCATATTGTTAGCTTTTCATTTGGCCTCCGTTAAATTTCGGTGATAAAGTAAAGGTACGTTTTCATTTCGCCGTAGTAGTGTCTCGTGCTAAGTCACTGCTGGTTGTTCCGTTGTATCTTGGGAAACAGCCGTCCAAGACGATCCTCGAAGCACATACAGGAGGGGACGAATCTGTTTTAAGGACATTGTACTTTGTACAGGCCTCGGTTTGGTTTACTTCATTTATTTTCTCTACTGTTTTCTCTTCACTATATTGCTCGCTGGTTTTATTGATAAAAACCTTTTTGTACTATATCATTCGATATATTGTGCAACATTTTTCCCACACACATGGTACTCATGGAACATCACAATTTTCTCCAGGATACATTGACACATGTTTTGTGATAGGAGCACTCCAAATCACAAAACCTAAAGAACTCCTAAGATGCCTTTTGAACTTTATGAAGAACGAAAAAAATATGCAACAATACGTAGCAGACCAAAATGTGTGCGCGTTTTCAAGTTTCTAATAGTCTAACCTAATTCAATTGTGAGGTAGTGGTCTATTTATATTTTCCAAGGGTCAGAAGAGCTTTTTCGAAATTAGTTGTCTCCCTAGAATGAGATTCATATAATGGTGTAGATTGCACTCAATTTGGTGAGCCACGACCATTAGATCACATCCCTTAATCAAATTCAATCTGGTGTGTCCATTTGAATCGGACGATCCAATTCGCATCTCTTCAGCATGATCACAACATTTGGATGCAACCCTACATCCAGCAAATCTCAACCGCCAGTGTTGATCTAATGGTCCAGATTTAATCCCTCTGATCTAGATCAATTCAGCTTATCAGTTCATCATCCAACAGTTTTGATCGCATTCACTCTTGAATCATCACACGCATTCATCGTTACCCTTCATATCATGATTCAACAGCTAGCAACCGCTCACATCTCAACCATCTTAGTGGCACACAATCACTCGTCACATCACAAAATCATTTCCATGTGTACACTGACTAGACCGAATGCCACACCACTACTCCACGTCATATAGCCTAGTTTCGGGCCATATAATTAAAAAGTCCTGATCACACCTACTCTTGAATCATCACACCCATTCATTGTTACCTTTTAGATTATGATCCCACGGCTAGTGCCTAGTAAATTGTGTCTACTCCTATGTAGTAACTGTACTTTACATTGTTTTATAGTTAAAATAGACGATGATGACTAATATAGAGGAAAATTCCATTACAATTTACTTTTAGATCTATAAAATCTCGAAAGATTTTATCCATATTTTGGACTATCCAACACACAAACAACAGTTTAAAAGCGATGACCACCTTACTCAATCCAAGAAAAACATATTTACATCACAATACGTATAAAATCAACATGTATTACTCAACATAATATTAATATCGTACTCACCCCAACTTTTAAACCTTGCATATAACCATATCAACATATTAGCAGAAGCTATATCTATATCATGCCTAGGTCCTCTTCGAGACAAGACACATGCCAAACATCTATTGGTGAACCGACATCCTAGTTATCCTCAGTTCACGATATTGTAATATATGAGTTATATGAGTTTATAAACTCAGCAAGTTGGGATTTATACATAACGATATGGATAGAAAAGGGCATAATAATCAATAAATGATCAAACTAATGAATCATTTGAAACCTGGTATCTTTATATCGTGAAATCATTAATCAAATTATATGAGGTTCATAAGCAAACCATAAGTGATCACATGATCCATATCTATAGCCATTATTGGCCAATAGCATAGTTTTGGTAGAGTTTTCATCTTTCAGGTATTAACCACTCATTCGTAGTCATTGTGATACAATTGTCACCGTAGTCAATGTGGAACAACTACCATCGTGGTCATTTTCCGCATTTCTGCCATATAACTTGCATAGTTCATATCGTATCCATCCATTTCCATATAATAATATTTTGACAAAATGCGTCTTCATCTATAATTAACAATAATAACAATACTTGTACTGTGAAATCATAAAATAAATGTATAATATATCTACATATATCACCATCTAACAAGAATCCTTTTAAAATAATGATAAAACATATTATATACATGTATAGCTTCAAAGAATAAGCTCAACTTACTATCAAAGTTAAGAACAATGGTAGAGACGATTTTTTCTTGAGCCTAATTTATCAAATATGTAACAACCTCAATCAATATCATCATTTTAAAACTATAATTCGAAAATATCTCGATTTCATGGTCTACCCATCAGGAGGTCATGAATTGAATGAAAACTTACATACCTACTAAGTTCCAATTTCTGTAAAGAATTCGATTATGCCTTCAATTCAAGGCGTAAATGGATGTTTGTGGTTGATTTTATGAAGAAATTCGAAAAATCCTTGTTTTCTCTCACTCTCTTCATGTTTGGAAATGAATAAAATGACAACAAATATGCACCATCGCATTTTTAGTCCCAATATTTATTTTTTCGCAGGGCGGGGTGTTTTGGCCGCTGGGGCACGTACCTTATTTCTGCAGGAGCGGGTGGTTTTGGCCGTTGGGGTGCCCCTGCCTTGAATGGAGCTGGGGCGCCTGGTTTTAGGCGTTGGGGCTCACAGGCTTCGAATTTTAATGCTTTTGCTCTCTTTTATGCTTTCCAAATCATTACTATGTCATTTATTTTCCTTTCTTTCCTATCATATTCATCAATCCCCCCATCGATACCCCTTCAAATATGTTCATAATATTCATTACCACGATCATCAGTATCCGTCAACCAAATTCTCAATGGGATATCCATCAATATCACAGTAAGTTTACACCTTTCAATTTCAAAACTATGTCATAAAAGTGAGCAAATATATTTCATACATACAACGATACTACATTTATCATATATCATATCACATTTTACATTCTAAACAGATCATAATGAACATTTTAAACTCATAATGATAGTTATAACAAGATAATTAACAGTTAATTCAATTATATGAATGACCAGGCATTTCATAATCATTGTCATCTTACTGGTCCCAGTGGCACACAATCACTCGCCATATCACCCCATCACTACCATGTGGATGCTTGACTAGAATGAATGCCATGTCACCACACATCATGTCGTCGAGCCTAATTTCCGAGTCATATGATTAAAGGCCTCTTGATGTTCTTAGCAAAGATGTGTATGCCCAAAGTGCGCCATCAATGCGAATGCGCGAACTTTGGTTCGGTCGGTGCATCGCACCTCCTTCACCCTCGACTTTGGCATGGCTTGACTTGAATATAAGTAATTCCCTACATTAAATAATTGTATATAATGAAGGTTTCATTGTATTTTTTCGATATGGGACAAGTTCCCTTCATTCCTTACTACAACATTAATGGACTTAATTAATCATTTTAAATTACTAATTTTGTATTCACCCGAAATCGGTTTTGGGAAAAATCAATATTCCAAAATTATCTACTAGAAATGAAGACTTCAATTTTCAAGTCAATTTCAACTTTTATAGGACGAATAACATTTGATTAAATTTCGAAGTTTAATGGGCCTAAAAATACATTTTTCCAACAATTCCCCATATGAATGGAAATTAATTCATGTATGCAATGCATACACTTTATAAAGTTCAATCGAAATATTAGTGCATCGGGAGAGGCAGCATGTGGCTTTGCATCTTCTATAGTAGAATACCATCGGATTTTCTAGTTGCTTAGTGAACACAATTTCTTGAACCCATTTGTGTACACCAAGACAATGATACCCACATGATAATAATTCTCACATCTTTATATTCCTCACGGTTGTGTCCGTTTTGGTCATGGACACAATATTGGATTGATATGTGTTTCACTGAAGCGGCCCCACTTCACACTTACATTGATGACCTCCTATAACGAGTATCATATCATACTCGAAATTTTCAAGTATAAGAATCATTAAAGTTTAAATGTAACCTCACTAGATGTGGTAGGCATCGCATTTTCATCCTAGAAATTGGAGAGAAAACTTCGTTACAAAGTTTGTCTCAAGTGTTGTTGCAACAACTTTCATTACTTAGTTGTCCCATTAAACCAAAATCTAGGGATCTCCATTCAATTAGTTTGGGTTACTACATTATATTTTTATTTGTGGATTTTTAATCCGATTCTTCTTGATGTGCAGTACATTGATTTCTAATCAAACTTTTGTTAACGGATCCGTCAAGTTATCTTTAAATTTCACATAGTCAAATGAGATAATTTTACTAGAGATTAATTTCCTATTGGTATGACTATGAAAAATATGTGGGGACTTGCCATTATAATTTGTGTTCTTCCAATTTTTGATTGATTATTATAATGTATCAATCATGGAAGACACTAGCTTTTGTTGTGACAACCATTGAGACAACTTTATTCTGCTGGAAATTTGTAGTTATTTTTACTATAGAAAACTTCAGTTTTGTCTCTGTTTCCCATAGATGAATTGGTATCACATTTGTCATCAATTTCGTTGACATAAAATGCTGACTCAAAATCTTGTTGTCATGATTGTCACGACATACTTCTTCTTACCTTTCTTTGCAATGTTTGATTTTTGCACCATAACCAATAATCACTACTATTATTGGTAGAAAAAATAAAATGAAATTATTCCTTTTTTGGTTCAGTTATCATTTGTTTTTGCTTAGACACCTCAATATTTGTCAAACACCCCCACACTTTGATATATTCAAAATATTTAAGGTTTTTTCACAATGCATATGGATTTCAGTCATTTCTTGATTGTGATACTTTGTTGAGAATATAAATTGTTGATAAGTGGCTTACCTTTACAATTCCAGGTAATCATAGAATCTAAAATTATAAGCTTTGTCAACTTAGAAATCCAAATCTAAATCCAATATTTTATATCTTTCCAAGTTTGGATTGAAGCGGGATTGCTTAAAGAATTCAAAGCTTTATCGAATTATAAGAGTTATGAACTTAGAATCCAAATCCAAGATTTTATATCTTTTCAAGTTTGGATTTAAGCATGCTTGCTTAAAGAATTCAAGATTTGTTTTCATGATTCTAAGCGTTATGAACTTAGAAATTCAAATCCAGTATGTATATCTTGCAAAGTTTGGATTTAAGCATGCTTGCTTAAAGAATTTTGAGCTTATACATTATTCTCAAAATCAACAATGTTGTATTCTTCAACTCTATCATTTTAATTGCAGTTAAATTTGTGTTCAAACTTTAAAAATTTCCAAATTTTAAGCATTGTAACTTAGAAAACTAAATTCAAGATTTTATCTTACAAATTTAGATTCAAGCGTATTTGCTTACGAAATTCAAATTTTGGACTCTTGATTTAATTCACAATTTGAATCTTAAGCGTACAAAAATTATAAAAATTATTCAAGATGTAATATCTTGCAAATTGGAGTTTTAAGTGTACAAATCTTATAAATTCAACTAGAATCAAATAATAGAGTACAATAACTTGTGATAATATACACAACACGTTGAATGTTATTGATAAACTATTCTACTTAATGATCCACCAAATTGTCTTCAAAATCATCAGCAGTGAAGTCCATTTCCAAGTCTAACATAGTTTGTTGCAACAGAATTTGCGACAGACATGTTAACTTGATTTTGTTTGGTTTTCTTTGGATGTCGGCAATCCTTGGCCATGTGATTTAGTTTGCTACAGTTGTATCAATTCCCTTCAAACCTTTTGATCATGCATTGGTCTTTGCTTATCCTCTTGCTAGCATTTGGTTCCACAAAATTCTCTCTTGCATCCATATGTAGTTTCATTTTTTATTCAGACTGCTTGCGATTATCCTCTTCAATGTGCGCAATCTCACAATCAAGCCCTTCCATTTTCTTTCGCTTGTACGTACTTCAGATAATTTTTTAAATCATTCTATGATGGTAGAAGTTTCTCAATCACCTCAGCAACTTGAAAGGGTTCACTTATTTGCATACCCCCAACATGCAAATCATGAAGTATTAACTGCAATTCTTGAAGTTGAGCCATGACGGGTTTGAAGTCCACCATTTCGAAGTCTAGAAATTTTCCTATAATGAATTTCTTCATTTCGGCATTTTCAATATATATTTTTTTTCCAAAGATCTCCATAGTTTCCTTGCAGTTCTTATTGGACTATACGTACATGTCGTATAATGTGTTGACCAAATAGTTAAGAATATAGTTGCGACATCCCCATTCTCCCATACATCAAAAGTTGTTACCTTGTCTTTGTCGGTTTTCTTCTCGGATATCGCTGGAGCCTTCTCATGTAAAAATCTTATCAAATTCAAAGTGGTGAGATAAAACATCATCTTTTGTTGTCATATTTTGAATTCGATACCTGCAAACTTCTCGGGTTCACCATGTGCTGCTAGAACAGTTGTTGAAACGGGGGTTGATGATGAAGATGCTATTACATAAAGCACATTAAATTCGTCTTAAATTGTTGGTGTTGAAGGAGGTGCAAATCTAAAACTGTCCGAAAATTGTCGTAGGGTTTGTTGCAACAAACGTTGGAACAAAGAACATACATAATGTAAGTCAAAGCTACAGTTAGACTATATCTCTTTAAGACGAATTTATCCAACACACGATGCTTATAAAATACGACAATAGTCTCCCAAGATACGCAATAATATGCAGTTGATGAAAATGTACATATTTTTCGAGTTTATAATAAACTAACCTGATTTCAGTATGAGGTATGATTATATTTATATTTTTCCAAGGGTTGGAAGGGTCTTTTCGCGATTAGTTGTGTCCCTAGGATGAGATTTATTATGATCCAACATATCTTAATTGCGAGTCACAACCCTTGGATCATATCTATTGATCAGATTAAATTTGGTGCGTCTATTTGAATCAGACTATCTAGATCGCATCTATTCAGGATGATCACAACCTTAGATCCAGCATATCTCAACCGTCAGTCTTGATTTAATGGTCCAGATTTAATCCCCCTGATCTAGATCAGTCCAGCCTATCGATCATCATCCAACGATCCCGAATGCACCCACTCTTGAATCATCACACCCCCTTCATCGTTACCCTTCAGATCATGATCTAACGGATATTTTAGCGGCACACAATCACTCGCCGCATCACCCAATCATTGTCACGTGTATGCTGACTAGATCGAATGTCACATCACCACACACACGTCATCGAGCCTAATTTTCGGGTCATACAATTAAAGGACTATCAATGCTCCTCGTGATGATGTGTACATTGGCGTGTGCAGACCTGGGGTCGATCGACGCGTTGCACCTACCTTACCCTCAGTTGACTTTGGCATTACCCGACTTGAACATAAATAATTAACTGCATTACATGATCGTATACAAGGAAAGTCTCACCGAATTGATTTCTCTATGTAGGACAAGTTCCTTTCATTTCCTTACGACCATATTAATGTACTTAATTACTCATTTTAAATAATTAATTTTTCATTGATCGGAAATCGGTTTTGAGAAAATCAATATTCCAAAATTATCTACTCGAAATATGTATTTTAATTTTCAAGTCAATTTCAATTTTTATTGGATGAATAACATTCGACTAAATTTCAATAATTAATGGGCCTAAAAATCACCCATTTTACTAATAGTCACGAAAAAAATATCAAGGTTTAAACAATGTTCATAGCAAAAACGATTAATTTGGTGACTACAACCTGATGCCCTCCGACTGTTGCGTGGCCGAAAACAAATAATAAATGCATCCCTTAATATTTGAGGGGCAACCTTTTAAATGACCCTAGTGTGTCTTTCTTAAAAAAAATTGTCCTCTCTTTTGTATTTCAATACATAGGACAAGACTATTATTAAAAACAAAAAACACAAGTCAATCGGCTATAATCTCCTCAATATTTAATTTAATTTAATTGATATCTATTTTAAAATGTTAAACTCGTTTCACAGGTTTCACTCAATGCTCATATCCTTCACAAACCTCATAAAACTTATAATCATCCAAGCTTCCCCTTGGGACATGTATATTCGTGCGTGTATGCGAGAGAGAGCGAACAAAAGTGTGTGCAGCGACATGCGGGAATGCAAACCATAAATCAACTCATAACCGAAACCAATTTGTAATTTTGTTAAGTTGAAATTGGACAACTACTTTCTATCACAAATCCCATGCAACTTAGGAAAATGAATAGAACACTTATCCAACAGTAGGAACAACAATATGCAAGCAGATTTCTCCTTATTACACCTTCAATCAAAAGGTAGATGCATAAAGAAAAAAGGTTCAGAAGTAATTGCCTTTGTAGAAATTTTTCAGGAAATCAGACGTGCCATCCTTGATTTCTATATCATGGGTTAAACCATGACGACCTATAACATACTGGCCGAGAATGTGGTGTCGCTGCTTTGAGTGCTCCACAATGTTATTCAATTCTTCTGTTCCCTTGAAGAGCAGCATATCAATGACCTGTAGATTCACTTAGAGTAATGAGAAAATCGAAAGTGCAGAATATAATATTTATTTTATTGCAAATACTTTGAACCATAAAAATCGTCTGTGATCATCTAAAGTACTGTTATGTCAAAATAGATGTTAACCATCCAGGTATGCTTATAAATTAAAATACAACCAAATACCAAAAAAGTTGTAGAGTATGATGTTGGGATTTCTAGATTATTTTTCTCCTGTAAACATAGTAATTAATAAAATCCAGTAATGATTTGGAACTAATCAAATTCTAATAACAGATTTGTTGCACTTATGGCATTTGTTTTCAAACTAAGGCCTCGAACTGGTATTTGAAATCTCAATGGGTGTATTTTCCAATGAGCACAAGTTAGAGAATACAATGCCTTCAAAACTTTACTAGGAAATCTATTTCCATACACGCATATTTTATTCTGATATATTAACAAATTCAGATTTTGAGAGCAGATGGTACCATTTAGTGACACGACAGATGACTGGCAATCACATCAAATGCCTTACGTAAATTAGCTAGGATCGGGTGTTCGTATTTAAACCAGCGTAAATGGTAATCCAGGCGGCCTCCTAGGCGGTAGGCGGCCCTTGACCTCCCCGCCTTTGTCTAAGGCGGTCTCTATAGACGGTCCAAGACTATCAGGCGGGCGAGACAGGCAAGCAGGCAACGGAGGCGGCTGAGTCGGTCAATGATTTTAAAATCACAGTCAAAGTTAACTAATTTTAAAAACCAATCGAAGTCAATCAATTTTAAAAACGCCTCTCATTCTCTTTTGTATTTATTTTTGGTTTCAAATATCCTCCACAATTGACCACCACCTGCCTAAAACCGCCGCCATCATCAGCCGCCATCTTAATTAACTTGTAACTTTGTATTTATATATTTTGCATTTTTCTAAATTGTATTATATTGTACGAAGCTATTTTATACATAAACATTATTTAATTACATGTATTACTTAAAAACTGATGATTATTTGTAATTACATCGCATGATCTTATATAATTACTTGTAAAAAAAATGCTAAAATAAATTCAACCTAGGCGGCTGAGGCGGTCACTGACCGCCCCGCCATCACCTCCCGCCATTTACAACATTGATTTAAACACATACACTACATTTGTGTAATGGCTTTCTTTGAAAAGTCTAGTCCTATTACTCTTTCAGATATCACGCTTTCGGTTTTTTGATAAACTGGTGGGGTTTCGCATAAATCCACGCCACGACACAAAAAGTTCAAGTTCATAGATTTTGGTTTCCAAGCATGCACAGACTGACCTTTCAAGTTTTAACCTACCTATGCATCATTGATTAATGTACAATAGCATATGAAATGAAAGCGTGTCATATTCAGGAATAAAGTGAATTAACTAGCTATATTTTGTTTTTCAGGAATTTGGTAATAAATAGTAAGTGCCTGCATAAGTGTTCTCTTCAAGCACCCCCTTGTTTGGTTGGTTAGGAAACACCCGGCAAAGTTTTGGATGCTAAGTCCTTCCCGAAGAGAAAGGAATCACTGTCTCTTATTGCTTTAGACCAGTTGTGACACGAGGATTTGTCTAAAATAAAGACAGGGTGCAATCAATAAGAAAACGGAAGCAGCTGAACTTGTTTGATCTTACCCTACCAACAATCTGATTACATTAAATTATAATTCTTGTCAAGATGCCCTTTTCAAATGTTTGCCGCTTCACAATACAAAGATAGCCACAAATTGATCGGTTCTAGTCTGTTGCTCTTTATGTCCAAACCGCTCGTCCATATTCATGAAACTTGCAACATATAAATAGGGGGGTAGCCAGGAAATTGTAGCACGGTGAAAATGTGTTGTATTTACCATAACAGATTCTCGGTAATTCAACAGTCTAATAAAAAATATTAAACATCTAAATCCAGCACGATTTTGACCTGAATCTTTTGTTAAGCATGACTGCATTTTGCTTAGTTGTTAGCATGAAAATACATCGAGAAGAATGCTCATTCCTAAGCCTCAAATATTCATCAAAACACAAACATTTTTTACTTTCATTTTGTCCAATTGAATGAATAGTTTTGTGCAGTTGTCACATACAAATCTCCAAAAAACTATAATCGCTCCTTGAATAATTTTCTATAATATGACTTCAATTTTAGTACTCTAGATAAGGTTTCTCAAAAATTTGTTATAAATCCACATTCCTACTTTTAGCCTGTACGCCAGAGACAAAAACTGGACCATTCTCTATCGGTACTCATACAAATCTTCACTATGTATATCCAATTTTATTTGTATAAAACAAAAGCAGGAACATAAACAAGAACGATTTTGGTTTCAATTATTTAAGCTGAGGTACAAGCTAAGGGCATACTGATTCACAAGCATTGTCTCCAGTCACCAGCGGGATTAATAGAATGGAGTAAAATTGATTCACAAATCTTAACATTCAAATCATAATCATAACGCATCAATTTCTTGATAGAATCTACATATAAGAGAAACGGAGGAAGCGGACCTTAGGATTGGTGATATGAGCGTTTTTCCGGATCTGGGAGGCGACGCTGGAACGGAGCTGGGAGGGGGAAGCAACGTCGTCGAGATTGTATATTTCCATGATGGAAGGGATCGATCGGCACGCTGTCTTGAAAAACTCGAACACCCGCTGCCGGGCCTCAGCCAAGCTCGCCGAGTTCGGCGGCACGCGCACGAACTTCACCGATGACACCATCAAATTTCTCCTCTTTTTTCCTCTCTCTTTCAAAACGACGCAGCTTTATAGCTTATATAACCTTTTCACACAATTCATCCCAATTGATTTTACAAACAAAATAAAGGCAAATAAATATTTTTGATTTATTCAGACACCATTTTCTTATTTAATTCTACGAGTAAGTCTCTTGTGAGACGATCTCACGAATTTTTATATGTGAGACGGGTCAACCCTACCGATATTCACAATAAAAAGTAAATGTCACACCCTTACTCTATACTTAACATAATTACCATAATAAAAATAGGGTTTGATTGATATACCTATATTATGAAGTAATTCAAACAAGGGCATCAATTTGACGGTTTATAAAAATTTTGACATGATGTCCCTACATTTTGTTTAAACCAAAAACTCAAGCAATGTCATATATACAACAACATCAACTATATTTTCAAGCACGATCATGCACCATATTGTTATACAAATACATATTCTCATATACAAGCATACTTTGTATCATCATAAACATCGTAAAAGTTGTTCAAACCCTGACATATTTTAGTACAATACATATGCGGAAGCTATACGATAATAAGTCCCGGTTCTTGTCGAGGTGAGGCACGTCACAAGCATCCATTGGTGAACCGGCATCCTATTTCTCTTCACTACCTGATCCTGTAATACATGAGCTACGTGAGTTTATAAAACTCAATAAGTTGGCACTGGTACGTATCAATATGCGTCGAAGGAACATACATATCAAGTAGTGACAACAATGAATCTTTAAACCCTGTCATATCATAGTATATATTCATGTTCATTTTTGTACTTGAGCCTCATTAGTTGACATGTACTATCGTGCTTGCTTTATTATATATCTATTACTATGTTGGACGTCAGGGAGCAACCTTTGGCAACCCCACGCCCCATGAACATATATTGGCCAATAGGTTTGGTGGACTTAAAACCACCCATGATGTCAACAAGCTCTATATCATGTAAAAATCAGTCCTTTTCCTTTCATGTTCATGTTCATGTTCATAACATAGCACCCATCATCAATATTCATGAGTTTCTTACATATTTAATACATAACAATGGAATATGGTACTATGTTTTCATCAAGAAAATACTAACAATGTACATATAGCAATAATCAATGGGAAGTATTTGAAATCATAATATTACTCATGTATTACTTCAAGAACATGCCAACTTATTGTCCAAGTGTATGAATACTGGTTTGAGAGGATGTTTCTCGTTCCTATACTGTCAAATACATCAATAAACCAATCACTATGTATATACTAGGTGAAAATCACTCTTTTATTGTCCTCTACATGTATAACAAGCAAAAGAGAAGAAAACTTACACCCTTAGGAAGTTCTTGTGATAGAGAACTTAATTCCAACTTCAAAATGATGAAAGGAATGAAGAAGGGAGCTTTTGGGAGGAAGTTTTCTAGGTTTGCTTCGTGTTCTTGCGGAGGAAGAAGGTAAGAATGGTAAAATTGCTTAGAAAAGTCGATCCTTATCTTTTTATACACTGCTGGGCGCATATGCGCGAATTTCTGGGCGCATATGCGCGGCCCGTTCTGCCCACCCGGGGCATATGCGCGAGTTCTAGCGCATATGGGTGCCACATTCTGCCAAAAACTCATTTTTAACTTTCGAATTAGCAAAAGTGGTCAACATGAAAGTTGTAGCCCTATGTGTTTTCTTACATCTCCAACTGGCCTCATGTCATTTGAAGGTCTGAGTAAAAAGTTATGCTCATTCTCCCAACATATGTCAGTGTAGGAACAACGATACACATGACACACTTCGGGCCACTTTTGGCTCGTCTTCCCTAATGATTTGAACAAAACTCAAAACATGAAAGCTGTAGCATTATATCTTAGCTTTCTAATGGTTATGGCCTTACACAATTTGGATCAATATTCAAATCATTATGCCAAAACTCGTAAAAACTACCACAATTTCATCTCATCTCCTATCACATTCCTTACCCTACTTCTACCTACACATCTTACTATCACTATTTTAACACATATTCATTCTCAATACACCATGGACAATATAAAAATCATGTTCAATCTCAATCTCGATATCGATACCTCAATCAACATGTAAAACATAATGAGGCAAATAACTACATAATAAACGACATAAACGTATTATTATTTTTTGTACGAGTAACTGGGCATTACAATTCTCCCATTCTTTAAAATTATTTCGTCCTCGAAAGTTGACGTACCATACAGTTCAGGATATCTCTGATGGATCTCGTCTTCTCGCTCCCAAGTTGCTTCTTCAATTGCATGATTGCGCCATAATAGTTTTACCAAGGGTATTTCCTTGCCTCGTAGTACTTTTGATTTCCTATCAAGGATTTGGACCGGTCGTTCTGCATACGAGAGATTTGATGCAAGCTCCAATGGTTCATAATGAAGAACGTGAGAAGGATTGGCCAAATACTTTCGTAGCAAGGAAACGTGAAAAACATTATGAACATTTGATAAGTTCGGTGGTAAAGCAACTCGGTAGGCCCTGTCTCCTATTCTTTCCAAGATGTCAAATGGACCGATATATCTTGGACTCAATTTTCCCTTCTTACCAAAACGCAAAATGCCCTTCAATGGTGATATCTTTACAAATACATGGTCACCAACCTGAAATTCCAATCGACGACGTCGCACATCAGCATAGCTTTTCTGTCGGCTCTGGGCAGTATGCATTCTTTCTCTGATCTTGGTTACCAATTCGGCTGTCTATTGTACCAATTCAGGGCCTAATAATTTTCTTTATCCTACTTCATCTCAATGTACCAGAGAGCGACATTTTCTACCATATAATGCAGTATATGGTGCCATTCCAATACTTGACTGATAGCTATTGTTATATGTAAACTCAGCCAATGGTAGTTTACTGTCCCAACTTCCTGGGAAGTCAATATTACAGGCCCTCAACATATCTTCTAAGATCTGATTCACCCGTTCTGATTGTCCATCAGTTTGAGGGTGGAATGCTGTACTAAATGCCAATCGAGTTCCCATAGCATGATGTAAACTCTTCCAAAATGCAGACGTAAATTTTGGATCTCTATCAGATACAATGGACACTGGGATTCCATGAAGCCTCACTATATATTTGATGTATTCTTCAGCATATTGATACATCGTATATGTGGTTTTCACTGGAAGAAAGTGAGCTGAGTTTGTAAGTCGATCCACAATAACCCATATAGCATTGAATCCTCTTTGTGTTCTTAGCAAACCAATGATGAAATCCATTGTAATATGCTCTCATTTCCATTCAGGAATAGGCAATGGTTTCAGGAGTCCTGCTGGTCTTTGATGTTCAGTCTTGACCTGTTGACAAGTTAGACATTGTGCAACAAATTGAGCAATGTCCTTTTTCATACCTTGCCACCAAAATAATGGTTTCAAATCTTTGTACATTTTGGTGCCTCCTAGATGGATTGAGTAGGGTGTCGCATGTGCATCAATAAGAATGTCGGTCTTGATTGTTCCTTGTTTCGGCACGCACAATCTACCTCGATATGTCCATATTCCTTCTCCATTCAATTCAAAGTTCGAATGTCCTTTATCCTCATCTCGCTGCCTCAGTTGTTGTAATTCATTATCTGTATTTTGTTCGGCCTTGATTCGGTCTGCAAGCGTTGGTCGAACCATAAGGGATGATAACTGAATTGCAGCTCCCTTTGGAATAACATCAAGCTTCAAGTTCTGTAAATCCCATAAAATTTGTTCTTGTACTTTCATTGTGGCAATAGGACTGGATTTTCGACTTAAAGCGTCTGCAACAACATTGGCTTTACCTGGATGATAATTAATAACACAATCGTAATCCTTCACCAATTCCAACCAACGTCGTTGTCTCATATTCAGTTCTTTTTGCGTGAATAAATATTTCAAACTCTTGTGGTCCGTGTAAATTTCACACCGTTCACCATACAGATAATGGCGCCATATTTTCAATGCAAATACCACTGCTGCCAGTTCTAAATCATGTGTGGGATAATTCTTTTCATATTCCTTCAACTGTCTTGAGGCATAAGCAATCACCTTCCCGTGCTGTATTAAAACTGCTCCTAAACCTTGTTTCGAAGCATCACTGTATACTACAAAATCTCCTGATCCTTCTGGAATAGCAAGGACCGGTGCTGAGGTCAATTTTGTCCTTAAATCTTTGAAAGTATGATCACATGCTTCATTCCATACAAATTTCACATATTTTGTGTTAACGCAGTCAAAGGCAATGCTATCTTAGAAAATTCCGCTATAAACCGATGGTAATAACCAGCTAGCCCAAGAAAACTACGTACCTCGGTAACAGTGGTAGGTCGTAGCCAGTTATTAATAGCTTCAATCTTACTTGGATCCAGTGATATGCCTTCTTTTGAAATGATATGACCCAAGAATGATACTTGTGCAAGTCAAAATTCGCATTTCTTCCATTTGGCATATAATTGTCTATCTTTCAAAGTTTGCAAAACTAATTTCAGATGTTCTCGATGCTCCTCTGTAGTTCGTGAGTAGATGAGAATATCATCTATAAACACAATCACGAACTTGTATAAAAATGGCTTGAAAATTCTGTTCATTAAATCCATAAAAGCAGCTGGTGCATTCGTTAGTCCAAATGGCATTACAGGAAATTCATAATGCCCATACCTCGTTCGGAAGGCAGTCTTTGAGATATCATCTGATTTCACTTTTAGTTGATGATAGCCTGATCGTAAATCAATCTTCGAAAAGATGGCAGCTCCTTGTAATTGATCAAAAAAAATCATCAATTTTGGAGAGTGGATACTTATTTTTGATTGTCACTTTGTTCAACTCCCGATAATCAATACATAGACGGAGGGTACCGTCTTTCTTCTTCACAAATAAAACAGGTGCACCCCACGGTGAAAAGCTCGGTCTAATAAACCTTTTATCAAGCAACTCCTGTAACCGTTCTTTCAATTCTTTCATTTCTGTAGGAGCTAATCGATAAGGAGCTTTTGAGATCGAATGAGTTCCTGCCACAACATCAATTACAAATTCGATCTCTCTATCTGGAGGTAAGCCTGTTACATCATCATGAAATACTTCTGGAAACTCACACACAACATCTGTATCTTTTAGGTCACGAATCGGTGGATTAATAACTAAAACAGATGCTAAATATCCTTGACACCCCTTCTGTAAGAATTTACAAGCCTTCATACAAGAGATTACCCGAAGAGGTAAGGATATACCTGCACTTGCTACTGTGAATGGTTCAGCTCCTACTGGTGCAAATTTGATCATCTTTAAACCACAGTCAATAGTAACTCTGTACTTCGAGAGCCAATCCATTCCCAATATCCCATCAAAATCCGTCATCCTCAGAACTATCAAGTAAGCATACATCTGATGGCCTTGGACATATATTGGACACCCTCTCACAATCTGATCTGTCTGTCATTCTTGCCCGGAAGGTAAGGCTATGGCGAGTTGTGTCTCTGTTATACTTGCTGTAATGCTCAGTCTCCTTACAAACGATTCCGAAATAAAGGAATGCGTAGTTCCTGGATCTAGTAAAACAATTGCAGTAATACCAGAAATCAAGAACATACCAGTGATCATTGATGTATCCGCATCCACTTCCTCTTTAGTCATGGAGAAAAGGCGTCCATGTACTTTCTCAGAACTTCCTGGACAATTCATGGCGAGATGCCCTGGCTTTTTGCAACGATAACAAACATTGGAACCTTGCATACATTCACCGCCATGAAGTTTGCCACATTTAGGACAAGGTGGTCTGTCCTGTTCTTTATGTGGAGGGGGACCCTTGCCACGGGATTCCTCTGGTCGAGCACCTTTACTATCGGTCTTCTTCCCTTGTCCTGTTCCTTGGTTCCTTTGAAAGTACTGCTTTCTTCGTTGTTGCCTGTCTCTGTCAATGTCTTGTTCATCCTGTTCTGCCATAAGTGCTCTTTCCACTATTTCCCCATATGTAGCGACTTTCGACATTCGTACATCTCGTTTAATTTCAGAGCGAAGTCCCCGCATGAAATGTTCGCCCTTGCTTGTGTCATCTTGTGCAATATATGGTACATATTGGACTCCAGCTTCGAATTGTTGTATATATTCTGTCATTGACATGGTTCCTTGCTTCAAATTAAGGAACTCACTGGCTTTCTTGGCTCGTAAATCTTTACTGAAGTATTTGTTGTAAAACACGATTTTGAAAGTTTCCCATGTCAATGGTCTCGCGGGTAATGCCACCCTTGCACTCTCCCACCATATTCTTGCATGCTTTGTTAATAAAAAGATGGCACAAGTTACTTTGTCTGCATCTTCCATATGAAGGTAGGAGAAGATGGACTCTAATGACTTAATCCATTCTTCTGCTACTGCTGGATTAGTGCTTCCCATGAATTCATGAGGATTCAGACGTCGAAAGCGATCATATACATCTGTTTGAACAGGCCCTTGTCTGGGTATCATGGCTTGTACGTGTGCCTGCTCATGAGTAGTCCGTTGCATCTCAAGTAATTGATGTATCTGCTTCCCATGAACTTTCGCTTGTTGTTGGAGCAGCTGAGCAAAATCATCTATAGGTCGTGGTGCACTACTTTCACCTTCGACTGCTGGGGCCTTGCCCTTAGATGACTCTCCTTCCTGTACTTTACGTTTAGGTGGCATTGTGTTTGATCCTACATATAGATCACGTAGACACATAACTTAGCATAAACTATGAGGTACAAAGATACTTACTTGCCGAGTTCTCCATGTATGGATGAAGTGCATTGTCTTCCCTGTCGAAGAACCGTGGGCTCTGATACCACTCTTTAATGTCACACCCTTACACTATACTTAACATAATTATCATAATAAAAATAGGGTTTGATTGATATACCTATATTTTGAAGTAATTCAAACAAATGCATCAATTTGACGGTTTATAAAAAATTTTGACATGATGTCCCTACATTTTGTTTAAACCAAAAACTCAAGCAATGTCATATATACAACAACATCAACTATATTTTCAAGCACGATCATGCACCATATTGTTATACAAATACATATTCTCATATACAAGCATACTTTGCATCATCATAAACATCGTAAAACTTGCTCAAACTCTGACATATTTTAGTACAATACATATGCGGAAGCTATACGATAATAAGTCCCGGTTCTTGTCGAGGTGAGGCACGTCACAAGCATCTATTGGCGAACCGGCATCCTATTTCTCTTCACTACCTGATCCTGTAATACATGAGCTACGTGAGTTTATAAAACTCAATAAGTTGGCACTGGTACGTATCAATATGCGTCGAAGGAACATACATATCAAGTCGTGACAACAATGAATCTTTAAACCATGTCATATCATAGCATATATTCATGTTCATTTTTGTACTTGAGCCTCATTAGTTGACCTGTACTACCGTGCTTGCTTTATTATATAGCTACTACTGTGTTGGACGTCAGGAAGCAACCTTTGGCAACCCCACGCTCCATGAACATATATTGGCCAATAGGTTTGGTGGACTTAAAACCACCCATGATGTCAACAAGCTCTATATCATGTAAAAATCAGTCCTTTTCCTTTCATGTTCATGTTCATAACATAGTACTCATCATCAATATTCATGAGTTTCTTACATATTTAATACATAACAATGGAATATGGTGCTATGTTTTCATCAAGAAAATACTAACAATGTACATATAGCAATAATCAATGGGAAGTATTTGAAATCATAATATTACTCATGTATTACTTCAAGAACATGCCAACTTATTGTCCAAGTGTATGAATACTGGTTTGAGAGGATGTTTCTCGTTCCTATACTGTCAAATACATCAATAAACCAATCACTATGTATATACTAGGTGAAAATCACTCTTTTATTGTCCTCTACATGTATAACAAGCAAAAGAGAAGAAAAATTACACCCTTAGGAAGTTCTTGTGATAGAGAACTTAATTCTAACTTCAAAATGATGAAAGGAATGAAAAAAGGAGCTTTTGGGAGGAAGTTTTCTAGGTTTGCTTCGTGTTCTTGCTGAGAAAGAAGGTAAGAATGGTAAAATTGTTTAGAAAAGTCGATCTTTATCTTTTTATACATTGTTGGGCGCATATGTGCGACTTTCTGGGCGCATATGCGCGGCCCGTTCTGCCAACCCGGCGCATATGCGCGAGTTCTGGCGCATATGCGCGCCACATTCTGCCGAAAACTCATTTTTAACTTCCGAATTAGCAAAAGTGGTCAACATGACCTATGTGTTTTCTTGCATCTCCAATTGACCTCATGTTATTTTAAGGTCTGAGTAAAAAGTTATGCTCATTCTCCCAACATGTGTCAGTGCAAGAACAACGACACACATGACACACTTCGGGTCACTTTTGGCTCGTCTTCCCTAATGATTTGAACAAAACTCAAAACATGAAAGTTGTAGCATTATATCTTAGCTTTCTAATGGTTATGGCCTCACACAATTTGGATCAATATTCAAATCATTATGCTAAAACTCGTAAAAACTACCACAATTTCATCTCATTTCCTATCAACTTCCTTACCCTACTTCTACCGACACATCTTACTATCACTATTTTAACACATATTCATTCTCACTACACCCTGGACAATATAAAAATCATGTTCAATCTCAATCTCAATATCGATACCTCAATTAACATGTAAAACATAATGAGGCAAATAACTACATAATAAACGACATAAACGTATTATTATCATTTGTACGAGTAACCGGGCATTACAGTAATACTCTTAGTGAACTTTTACACAAATACCATTTTCATGATGCAAACCCGACGATAGTGAAAAGGGAAGAGACGACATTATTTGGAAAAAAAAAAGATGCGCCATAATTTGCTTTTTCCCGACTGTGCAATGAAAGGAAGAAAATGGAATTTGAAGAAGCGCCGACAGAGTAGCAATCATCGCCCAAAGCAACTGTGTCACCCGTCATGATAATGCTTCTTTTCAATAAATTGAAACATTCTTTGTTTTAAATCTTGTTATCATCGGCCAACAACTGGTTTTGGTAAGATCTTTTCACAATTGATTTAGATAAAACAAAATATTTTGTTTCCTTGTTTTTTAAAAAAAAAAAATTTTGACAATATTTTGTTTGTCGAATATTTTCTTCAAAATCTGATTTGTATATTCTCTCATTTTCAAGAAGATCTAACCTTCATGCAACATAATTGGAACAAGGGCAAATGAGCAATAAATTCCCAACAACAAATTTATGTCTTCTCACTCCGAGACAAAAGCATGTCATTTGTTTGAGCTCCTTGATTCTGGCCAAAAATATAAAAACGCCCTCATTTTTTTTGAAACCCGGCAATACCCTTATTGTAATATCTGAATAATCAATAATAAATGATATTGTGAAGGAGTTATTTTCCCTTATTTGAACGACTTCAACTTGTACAAGTGAAAACATTGATCTCCGACGACAAGCTTAGTAATACATACATTATCACTAACGACGAGGCGAAGAAGATATTACCGAGTAAAGGAAGTGGCAGACTTTGCTAAGGACTCGAAATCAACGAAGGTAGAGAAAAGAAATCCAAAAAAGATTTGAATTTTTCCTGAAATCTATATTCTATTTTTTAAATAGACCAAAATGTGTTTTTTGCAAGTAACTGAGAGTTTTAGTGTTTTGTTGTTGATTTTTTGTCGCCGTTTTTTACATCCTCATTGTGTTTCGTTTGTCCAAATTTTTAGGGTTTTGGTGCCAATTATGTTGCTACTTTTCTTGTTTATATTCTTTGTTTTGTTTTGTTTTATTTGGTTATGTTTTCTAAATTTTCTAGTTTTTTGAGGCTGCATGGAATCTTGAGCGATGCATTGATGCTCTTTTACTTTTAATTCTTTTCATTTTTTTCTTGTTCTTGATCTTGATATATGTCTTTGTGTTATGGGTGTTTGCCATTGTCTGGTCCTTTGTAGATTCTATCTGCAATTCTCCATTGGTAGTAAGAGTTGACGAAATGTCTCTTACTTTTAACTTTAAAATTTAAATAAATACTAGGAATTTTTTTTATAAACATTTTCTTCTAAACCTCAAAACCATCCAATCATAAATAAACTAATATTTAAAAATCTTAAATGAATAAAAATCCATAAATTGTCAACCATAAAATCGTACGTCAATTTAAAAAAAAAAAAACTCAACCTCCAATCTTCAATTCATAGCATAAAATCTTTATAGCATAAATCCTCAAATTTTATTTAAAAACTTTAAACTTAAATTTAGTACTGCAAAAATAAAAGCCCCTCGAGAGTGTACTGTCGGATCCGATCCACTCAAGCGTCAGCGTCTCCCTCAATATTATCCTCACCTACAACCATTCAAACCTAGTGAGTCTAATGACTCAGGACGTTCTAATCATATGTACCAAATAATACATTATACAGGCATATGTATTTAAAAATCATACTTTTATTTAAAATAAGCCGGCATAAAATTTGTAAGCGTAAATAAATCATAAATCATTAAATCATAAAGCTTTTCATCATCGTATATCATTTTGGGTGAAGTTTGATATTTGAAAGTGACTATCATTTATCATTCATCCTCTGGTCGACCGATCAGTCTATATACACCAAGTACCTGGGGGCGGGGCATCAGCAACTGTCGTCATTGAGCCATGGTCAAATATGGAGATACGATCGTTGGGCTCCCTCTGGGGCATTCTCTCGTAAACGGGCTCCCTTTGGGCCTTTTCCCTCACGATATTCCTGTTTATAAGTTCCCTGTTCTTTTTTAAAACGGATCTTCCACATATTCTTTGTGTCACAGTCAATTCACATCTTTCAAAATATTTTTCCTTTCATTTTATTATAAAATATCGTGTCTTTAAAAAATCGTAAAAATAGCATTTCGGGGAAAATCGTACAGCCTTTGCATATATCATAAAAATATCATATTTATATCATAAACATTTTAAAATATCATTTAACATGTATTATGATTTTTCGGGACACTGCCAGACCTTTCGATTACACGGGATGTAAAATGACCATTTTACCTCTGGACCCCGAACTTCCCAATTTTGAATTTTTCTTACTTTTATCGACTCGAATCCATCCCGAACCATCATATAAGCTTAAGTTTGACTTCTAATATTTTTCTTAGACGTAAACCCGAGCATTTTGATTTTAATGACTTAATAGCTAAACCGTGAAGCGTTTCGAACCCGAATTAATTCAAAACTTAATATTTTATTCCAAGATTTTAAACATAAACTTTTCATCCCTAAACTACTCTCTTGAACCACGAACCAGCCACCGTGAACCACGGTTCGAGGCTTATCCCTATCACTAGCCCCTATTCGAACCCTAAAACCCAAATCAAGCCGTCGCACCAAAACTCTCGAGCCACCCTCGAGCCACCTTGGACCAGACCACGCCAAGGCCACTAGCCTACCCTCTTGGACCAACCTGGACTCACCCTGACCAGCCTAGCCTGACCATCGTAGCTTCCCGCGTTCCTAGAACCCACGGCGCGCACACGCCCCTCTTAGCCACGCACAGCCAGGACCCAACCGTGCAGACCAGACCCCTATCCCCTGCCCAGGACCACCCTGAACCACCCAGACCAGTCCTACAGCGTGCGCCCTTTCCCATTTTTCGATCGAGCCGTGCGCGCACCTTATGTTTTTCCTAGGGCTTGCGCATCGCCTATCCTCACTGAGCCACGAGTACAACTTTCAATGGACTCCTCCTAGCCTCTAAACCAAGCCACGCATGTAATGCCCGAATTTGGAAAAAAAAGTTATTGTTCATCGGGTTACTATTCAAGCGCTGCGACGCTAGAATAGTAGCGCCTAGGCGCTAGAGTTGCGCAAATTTGGTGCTGAGGTGCTAGAAAATGGCGATGCGGCGCTACATATGCGAAAATTGATTTTGTAAACTCACTTTGACTTCCCCCATTCATTCTCCATCATTTCTTTTCTCCTCCTTCTCCATCGAAACATTTCTCTCCTTCCATTTCTACATTTCTTCTTCAATTTAAGGGAGATTTGCTTAAAAAAATAATGAAATGAAGGTAGATTTGTGATCCTCTCATCACTGGCTTTACGAGAATGTAAGTATTTCCCATTTTTATTCAAGTTTGGAAATGAGTTGAAGTTTAGAATTGATATTTGAGTTGATGTTTGAGATATTAAGATGTTAAAGATGTTATATTTGAGTTTGTTTGAATTTAAAAGGGATATAAGAATGGTTTCTTGTTTATGTGAAAAGAACAATTTCTACACCTTCTGTATTTCGTGTATATAGAACAGTTGTGTTTGGATTTTGGAGTTATGTTCTTCATAAAACTTGTAGATCATCGAGTTAGGTTCGATTTGGTTCTTGAATCACTCAATTCCAGGAAGAATTGAAAGAGATACGTGATTTTTACTAAAACTGATCTGAAATTCCGAGTTAGTGCAGATTTGTGTATATACCTTTTGTTTATTCGAATTCTGGGATTTATTGGTTGGGATTCTGAATTTGGTGTTCAAATGAAAGTTATAGAACATTGTCTTGTCTTCGAAATGATACCAAATTGGCTTGATTCCATTGGATATTGAGGACGTTATGCTCAAAATACTAAAATGTGCCAGAAATGCATTGAAGTAGAATTCGTGGGAATGATGTTGTATGTTTCAGATTATGAACGACTGAGTAAATGACTTTGCTTGACAAAACTTTGTGAAGAATAATTGTTGGGCTTTGAGTTTCTTGCATATCCAATTTACGGATCTTGATTTGAAGCAGTATTGAATTAATTATGAATTTTGTACAGAAACTGCTCTTTTTTGATAAATTATCAAAGTTCTTGAGTTATAGTAGAATTCAGAGGTTCAAGACTTCTCAACTACACATTTCGATATTCTTTTGGTAATATTTGAAAGGTATGTTACGGTCGGTAACATACGAGGTAAAAGTATCATTTTTATTTTAAATTGAAAATTCTATGGATCGATGAAGATTGATCTTGAGATGAGTTTATTGTTATATTGAGATGATGATATTGATTTGCATCATTACATTGCATATTGAGCCACTTTTCGATTCAGATTTGATATGACGGAGGTCGCCTTGATTTATTGATTTGTTGGACGTATGGAGCTATAGTTGAGTTGGCATAGTGTATGCGGAGGTCGCTGCTATGGCCTGAACACTCTCTATAGGCGCAACATAGTTCTAGGATTGTAGAACACAGCACCCCACCCCGAGCGGATGAGTCGGCGGATGTTGCTGGGGATTCTCTTCCTTTGGGTACCCTATGACCTGATGATTCACTTGATCTTGAGATTTATTGATAGCACATAGCTTCTGATCATGCATTGCATTATATTGCATCTTTATGAATTTCATATGAACTATTTGTCATTTTAATTCTCATATGTTTTTGATTGTATCATACTGAGTTTATACTCACCGGCACGTCGACTACCTCTTGTTTTCATGTGCTTGACGGTAGGTGAGGCGAGGCTTGGGATGCCAGAGTCCAGCTCCAGGCGAGGAGATATGAGTTAGAGTTGGATTCTCGAGTCTTAGGAGCTACTTGATGATGTTTGGATTTCTTTGGCTCACTAGTTTATTTTGACATGTTAAAAATTATATTTCAAACATTTGAGATCTTTAAATTATTTTGACGATGTTTATGTCGGTTTGTGAACCACAGATTATGTGTTTTACTAAATCATTTGGTTTTTTCCATTTATAATTATTAATATTAGATGTCGGACCCGGGACCCCACAACGCACAGGGCCAGGACCATGGCTGGCCGAGCCCTGGTGCAGCAGCCCCATACCGTAGCCAAGCCCCCCAAGAAAACCTTTGAAAACACGAGGTTCCTATTTCCTTGGCCATGCGCGTTTCCAGCTTATGTTCCTCCGTTAAACGACTCTTTTTACGACTCATAAACCTCTCGTATTGGCAGCGTGTCCCTTAGAACATATAACACAAATTATATATGCATAGAAACGTCAAAACTTTGAGAAAAATACGTCTAAATGTTAAATAATTTGAACTAAACATTTTTCATGCTTAAAAACGTAAATCATGCATATGATTTGAATAGTGCAAAAAGAAAGTTTAGAAGCGTGTCTTTGCGTTAAAAACGCTCGAATATTCAATCGTTGGCGTGAGTTGCGAAGAGGAGCGAACGGGAAGCGACTAGCCTTTGATTTTTGCTTGAAATTCTCAAAAATTTTAGTGTGTCTGGCGTGTGTATTTCGGCAGCCACTAAAAGTCTTAGAACCCTAGGTTTTTGTTTTGTAAATTTTCAAAAATTTGGTTTTAAAGGTTAGGGTTTTAATTTTTTGTTTAAGAATAATTAGGTCCATTAATCCTAGTTAAATTAGGCCCATTAAGGCTCATTTAATTATAAAATAAAAGTTTATTAAAGAAACATTTAAAAATAAAAACTTTCGGGCCATTAAAAGTCCTTCGTTTGAATAAAATTGGCTTCTTGGATAAAATAAAGCTCAACTCGTAAAATAATTCGGACTTCAGCATTTTTTAGAAAATTTTAATAATATATAATCATATTATCGAGCCTTAAAAACATTTATCGAAAATTATTTTCATCTTGGTCATCCCCGGCCTAATATCGAAAATCTGGACAAAATCCTTAATTTCATGAAATCATACCAATCCATGCAATTTAAACATTTTATCATATAAAATATATCATTTAAGAATTTAAAATTAATAGAATAAAATAAATAAGCAATTTAAATGATTTTCATGCATGCGATTTACGTGGATTGATTTTCGGGCGTCATAGTTGGTTTGACTTTTTAAAACTTATGTTTGAAGAATTTTTTCTCAATTTTTACTGGAGTAGTTTTCTGGTCTTTCAATTTATTTGGCTATAAAACTCTGAAACTACTCCAATGACACCACATGTTTATCGAATAACTTGTAGCAATATGAATATGCAAGCTAGACATAATATTAATAAATATGTTCATGTTTCTCATCATTCTGCATAGATGTAATGAATGTGAGAATTGGTAAATATATCTCTTTGTTATGCTTGTGTGCGGGAGGGAGTTGTTGTAAAGAAGCTTCTTTTGTGATTGCGTTAGATCAATTTTTCGAAATTCATACATGATTAACATAAACGAGAATATCATCTGTCGCACAACTGAATTTGCAGAAAATTAATGAAAATTTATTTAAGAGACGCAAATACCTCGTTTTTTTCATTTCATAACAAGTCACATTAGCTTATGCTGGTATTTCACACGAAAGAAATTATATTTAAAATGTGAAATTCACTTTCAGATTCCTTCAGCTTAGGGTCTAGCCCGTAACTCAGATGAAATGTAGACACATGAGAATATAGTGAAGATGAACACTTATTGTGCTCGTATTGCTCCAGATATATCATGTGATGAAAAGAGATTGATGAAAAACAACTTTGATTAATATGTATCATATTGCTATGCTTTTGTGGTTGATGGAAACATGACATTACATAATTATTAATAATTTTGAAAAAACAAAGTTCTTGAATCTGTTCTTTGTTCTTTGTACCATATGTGTGATAATCATTTATGTGACACAAGCAAAATCTAAAATCACATAATCTACATAATTGAGCATAATTTCAAGTCTTTCAGGTTTGAGAGATCAACCCTTAAAAATATTGACATTTTTGGGTTGAACACAAGATTTGGTACACCCACGTAAGAAATAAGAGTACATATTCATAAAATGGATAAGAAATAAAAAATTTTCTTATTTAAATAGTAAACCCTCGCCTTCTGAATTTAAATAAAATGATCGACTAAATTCTTGAAAATAATCCAAGTACAAAATATTTCCATGGCATAAAAAAAATATCATTTAGCACTACTTTAAAAGCATTATCCAAAACGAGCATTTGAAAATACTTGTTTGCCAAAAATTTTTTGAATAAATAAAAATCAGAGTAAAAAGTTTAACGTGCATAAAATCCTTTCATAACAATAGCGGTCCTCGGGTTTGCACTGCACACAGTCCGAGCAAGCTCACTGATCAGCATCTCCTGTCTGCTCAAAAGCATCAACATCTGCATCGATCAAGTTTAGTGAGCCTAAAGACTCAACACGCATAAACCATGAATAGCAAATAGTACTTAATAAAATCACATGCATTTGAAAATAACGTGTACGAAATAACAGCTGAACATACAAAAACATAGATGTGTCATAATTGCATAAATATTTCATAAAAGTGCTTCCATCATAACATACATAATCATACTTAATTTTGCGTAGAAATATGTTTAAAGCAAGTGGCCCGTAACATAAATCTCCTGATCAGACTAAAGCACAGTACTGGGTTAACAGGGATCACCACAGCCTTTCGACCGGATGTCCACTCCCACATACATAAATCCCCGGTCATACTTTACCGGCTGGAGAGGTCCCCGGTCATGCTTTACCTCTTTCCAATCCCATAATCATAAATCCTCAGTCATGCTTTACCGGGTGGTTACAAGACAAATCACATACCTCCAAAATAAAATATTTTTTTTGCACGTCAATCATACTTACAACGTCGTGGGCTTCGTTCGAACGCTCTAGACATGCTGTCCCAACCACAGCAGCAAAGATCCTGGAGATCCCAACGAAGCCTGCAACCAAAAACTAGAGAAAACATAAAGAACATGCACAAATTTTCACAGCTTGAGCGGTTTTACGATAAAAATCATATCTCTCTCAATTCTTATCAGAAAATTTCGAATTTGCTATCAAATCGAAGGTAACACAGAGTGATACAAATCAGATGTTGAAAACGTTTCCAGGAAACCAACCTATAAGACGCCAAATTCGAAATAACAGAGGGTGGTAGGTTTTGTGACACAGAAATTTT
Source organism: Primulina huaijiensis (assembly GCF_012295235.1). NCBI lineage: Eukaryota > Viridiplantae > Streptophyta > Magnoliopsida > Lamiales > Gesneriaceae > Primulina > Primulina huaijiensis. The sequence goes on from NC_133319.1 coordinate 13,428,631, forward strand.
ACAGCTTGTGCGATTTTACGATAAAAATCATATCTCCCTCGTTTCTTATCAGAAAATTACGAATTTGCTATATAATCAAAGGTAACACAGAGCGATACAAATCATATGTTGAACACGTTACGAGAAAACCAACCTATAAATCGCAGAATTCGAAATAACAGAGGATGATGGGTTTTGTGACACAAAAATTTCACAGCTTGTGCGGTTTTACGATAAAAATCATATCTCCATCATTTCTTATCAGAAAATTACGAATTTTCTACCGAATCAAAGGTAGCACAGAGTGCTACAAATCATATGTTGAACCTGTTTCCAGAAAACCAACCTATAAGTCGCAGAATTCGAAATAACAGAGGGTGACGAGTTTTGTGACACATAAATTTCACAGCTTTTGCGGTTTTACGATAAAATCATATCTCCCTCGTTTCTTATCAGAAAATTACGAGTTTGCTATCGAATCGAATGTAACATAGAGTGCTACAAATCTATGTTGAAGACGTTTCCAAAAAACCAACCTATAAGTCGCATGATTCGAAATAACAGAGGGTGATTTGGTACCAACACTTTAAGAATCTAGGTACTTAAGCCTGTAGGTCCTATGTTCAAGTGTTGGGGGCGGCGAAAGAAACCACTTTCCAGAGGTGGGATATTCTATGAGTGACGGTTCATGGACATGGGCTAGGGCTCATGCTGGATCATCCTAACAACCTATGATCAGTAGTGGTGCATGGGTATGGGACGATGCCCATGTTGGTTCAGTCTAATGGCCCATGATCGTGTTATTTTCAAAAGTCGAGGATGATTGCGTGATCATGTAGTATGATACAAATACATAAACTCCAAACACAATTTTCCACAAGGTTTCAGTTTCTCTTCTCAAACAACTCTTGTACGAGTGCATACGACTTGGCTTAAAAAACACTCTAAACAAATAATTGAACCAATAACCAGTAAAATCTTGCGATGTCATGAATTTAAAAACAAATTGTGCAGTCATAATGGTGACTAGGTTGTTGGATACTATTCACATCAAGTTTGACAATATATTTTCATTGAATAAGCTCCAAACATGGAAAAATAGGTGTTGTCAATTGTAATTATAATTTATATATCTTATTTAAGGTTATTTTAGGTATTCGAGTTAAGTTACAAATACAGTCATTCCCTCATCGACTACACCAAACACATTACATAGTATATTATTATTCATACCCATACAAACCAAACATATTATTATTATTATTATTATTTATTCTACATCAATCAAATAATTGAATTAATATTTATATTAATCAATTATTGAAAAAACTAAAAATATATTTATCAAGTTTAATCAATCAATAATATTCTACATCCTATTTAAATATCTTAACAAACACAATATTTATTACTTACATAATCCTATCGACTCAATCAAATGCATCTTAATAGTTTTATATTTATTTATTTATTTATCCAATCGATTTTTCTAATTTATTTATGTTCTTCATCCAATCCAAGTATACAAAAGAAGGTTGATTTTTAATAAATTATTTATTTATATTTTAAATATTTTAGTAGAAAATTGAGTATTCACAATATTCCAAATATTCATGATTTTGGAACTTATAATAATAGAATATTTTATATTTTTAAAACTATTTATTTATTTATTTTAAAAATAAATAAATAAAAAATTATGTCCCTTGCAAAGGACAAAGGTAAATAATACTGGGAATCTCTCAACATGTGAATTTGAGCCCTTTGATGGTAAAATTTTGAACCACGAAGATGGCGTCCGGAGCGATCGGCGGAGGAGGAGCGGCGGTGGAGTGGCATCAGAGGCCGCCAAACCCTAAAAACCCCGTAGTCTTCTTCGACGTCACCATCGGAAACATCCCAGCTGGCCGAATCAAGATGGAGCTCTTTGCTGATATCGTCCCCAAAACAGCAGAAAATTTCCGGTAGAATCATCATACCCCCAATAAAATTCTAGTGTACTTACTTTAGGCTAAAAATATAGATAACTCTAGGAAATTACAACTTCCAGAAGATTTCATTACTCGTGACGCCGAAAATATGTTCTGCACTGTGCTTCGATCTGTTCTGGAGGATTCTATGAATGAAATTTTTTGTTGTTTTTTTATTTATAAATGCTTATTGGTAGCTGGGTAGACCATATTCTTAAATTTATTTTAATGTCGTTAGTGATTGGAAAAATAAGGGAAGTTTCATAATTTTTTTTTTAAGTTTTAAATTATGTAGCTCAAATTAGTAGTATAATTTGTTTAGTAGTAGGACAAGGACAAAACTTCGAATTCAATGATGATCGAAATGATTCCCTTAATGCTCTCGAAAAACATGAATTCAAATCCCTATAATTACTGATTTATAAATTTCATATTATCGTCTTTTGGATAACTTTTATTTTATTAATTCCGAGGTTTAAGAAATTCCAGAGTGGACTACAAAAGATATTGATTCATATGTGTGTATTTTGAAATGTATGGCTAACAAGTTTGTTTAGGATGCGACTAAATAAAAAATATTGATTTAGTGAACTAACTTTCTCAAGTTTACGAGTTTATTCAAATAAATATGAAACATTTAGTTTTCTGTTTGAAGTTTTGCTGACCACTCCCTTTTCTAATTTTTTATCTCTGAAATAATATGCAGATTTTAATAAGCAAAGTTCTATTTATATTTGACAAAAGTTGGAAATTGTATAATGGGTTTGTTTCCTCCTTTTTGCTGTTGAATCTCTCTGTTTCAAGTTCCAACCCACGCCCACCTAATTAGTTTCTCATACAGGCAACTTGGAATTTGGGAAGAATATAGCATTGAATCAAATAAAATGAGCTTATATGCAACAGTTTCTGTATTTACTGCTAATGTTAGGGAACAGTGCTTGAGAGAGTGTGTGAAAGAGGAGGGCTCATGGGTGGCCCCACCCTGAGTCCTGAGGGCCTCCTTGGCGTTGATTGTCACACTTAGGGAGTCAAAAGGCCTGTCAATTGCAACTTTTTATAAATATGATATTGGATATGCTTAATGAAATTAGAGGGAAAAAGAGTTCAAACTACTTGAACATATTTGTGTTGCCACGTCATATTTTTATTCACTTGGAATTGAAATTCAATTATGAATATGATATTGATATTTTGTTGATTTTTAATGTATTGACGCGGTTGTATCACCTATTTCCGCATCACGTAACTTTTTTGATCCAACCTCATAGTTTTATCCCTAAAAAATTTGTAGTTTTCCTTGAGATAAAATCTCAATTGATCCTATCATTTTTTTGCTAGATAGTTGGCTTAAATCTGTTTGACTAATTTCCTGACGTGGACTAAAATTCTTGTTTTCTTTTTGCCCCTTGCTATTGTTGTCTCCTTAAATGGTGTACTTCTACTTTCTGACAACTGTGTTTTTGTTCTTTTTTTTTTCCAGGCAGTTCTGCACAGGAGAGTACAGGTTTATAATTCTCTAATTCCATATTCTTATTTTTGTGTGTTTATAGCTCTTTTTATCTGGATTTTATCTTCCTTTATTATTTATGTTCTTTATTATTTATGTTGCTTGTCCTTGTGGAATGTTGTTTGCCATTGCATTTAACGTATCACATCTCTAAGAACTGTATTATTGCTCTACCAGGAACTAATTCATGTCCGAGCACATGGTTAAAAGTTGAAAGTTATCGATATATGTAACTCTTATATAAGAGCTATCAGGAGGCTCCCATATCTAGAATAGGTCTTCAGTATGTAAACCATCAGTTTTCTTTACGCAAGTGTAAAGTATATGGATTCAAGTATTAAACGCACTTAGGTCCCCCCATGTGATGGAACTGCTTTGTGATCGGTACATAAAGTTTTGACATGTTGATCTATATATTGATCATGTGATTAATTAGAGGTCACATGCACACAAACCATGCCTATAGTTAAATCATTCTAAACCAATCATCTATTTGATGCTGAAAACTTGTTGGCTTATATCTTTTTTTGCTTTGAACTTATAGGAAAGCTGGACTACCTGTGGGTTATAAGGGTTGCCAGTTCCACAGAGTGATTAAGGATTTTATGATACAAGCTGGTGATTTTTTGAAGGTTTCTCACCATTTCTCTTCTTTCTCCTTCATTTCATCGGGTTTGTCTTTTGTGGTGAAAGAAGTTACTGCATTATAAAGGGCTTATTTATAAAGAAAATTATTAGAAGAATGTATGATGTCCCGAGGAACCCATGTGTGGAGCATACTCTCTCTTAATTTCTATACTTAGAATGTTAAGAACTGTCTGTCGTGTTGTTTGTAATGGAATTATTTGACTTGAAATTAGTTGCTATCTCATGTGTTCGTAAGGGACCCAGGTATGCAAGGCATCCTCTTTCTGAACTCTAGGTTCTACCTGTTCATCAATGGCGAGTCAAATAATTCATTTCAATCATCACATCGTATCCATTAGATTGGACAACTTTAGTGACCTGAAGATCATTTATTTGAGTTGGCAGTTAATGTCTTAAATATCCGACTTTATTTAGTATGCCATTAGAATCATCATATCACTATTATGAACTGCATTTTTTAGTCAATATTATTGTCTTATATAAACTTCCTTGGCAGGGTGATGGTAGTGGATGTATATCTATTTATGGAAGTAAGCTTGATGACGAAAATTTTATCGCAAAGCACACTGGACCTGGCCTACTATCAATGGTATGCTGTTTTGGTGTTCAACGGAGTTTATGGTCTTTTCATAGTTATGGTTGCTGCTGCAAGATAATTTAAACGAACCTCGAAGGATTTATTGTTTAACTGGAAATTTGCAAAATCATAATTTTTTATAAATTCATGTTCTTGGTTTTTTAATGCTTAAGATTTCAATTTATTCCATCTTTTATCACAGGGTTAAATACAAGTTTTGGATGAATAAACGTGCTCTTACCCAAGCAATCTGTTTGTGCACACCTGATTAGATTCTTGGTAACATGTGATTTGCATGCTTCTGCTTGATGATTTTTGAGATTTTTTTTGGTTTTAGAACCCTCGTTTTGAAAATTGTGAGATCTCCCAGACTGTTTAATGCTTTCACATATGGCCATACAAGTATCAACATTTTTTTTACTTTGTGGTGTAGGTGTCTGATTGACCTGTACTTATCACAACTCTAAATGTTTTAAATATTTGAATGTAGATTTTGAAAGTTGAGGGTAGATAATTTCAATAAAATATCGTTTCTTATAAAAAAAAAAAAAAAAAAAAAAAAAAAGAAAGAAAGTTGAGGGTAGATGTCATGCAGATGATGTTTGTGATGTTTGTTTCAAAAGTGGAGTTGTATGATGATCAAATGATAAAATTTGAGAGAAAAAAGAGTGATAATATAATATTGTAATTCAAATATTTGTTTTATGATGTGAAGCCTTGTGTTTATTGAAAATTTTTAAGAAAAAATAGTTACGACTTCCACAATTGACTATCCAAATGTAGTTTGAACTATTGAGTGGTGAAAACTGCACTGGAGAGCCCAAACTAATAAGGTCTTAATTTGGGTGAAACTGCATCTGTTTACATGCCACAATCCTATTAGTACTAGAGAAAGAAAAAGAATGACAATACTTTGTAATTCTTACCTGTGAAATTGAAAGCTTTTTGTAGCATTGTAGTTTTGAACCCATGGTTTCTCAATACTCCATAAAAAAATAGGATTTTCTCCCCATAAATTTTGCATTTTTTTTATAAGTCACCTGCTTATAACATGGAGGTTTTGGTTACGTTTATGTACTTGGCACAAGAGTCTCAAATCCATTGGATGTTAGAGCAAACTTAAGCTTTATTTTGATCAGTTGTCTTTTGACAAGTTTTTGACAGCTGCCCCCTGTTACGATTATGTATGGCTTTGTTAGTGGTATAATATATTTCCATTTAATTTTCATGTATTTAAATGAAACCAAATATTTCCATTTCATTTTCATTCTCTTTTCTGAAAACATATTTTTGTTACTTTTCACATCTTTATAGGAGTTATTACTTTTTATTAACTTTTCATTGTTTCCTGAAATCGATTATTAATTTGTTATATTCTAACTCAAAATACAATATTTAAAATGAAATAAGTTAATATTACAATATGACACTGTTATCTGACAGTTTCTAACATGAATTAACATCCACATTAACTATTTTATTTTCCAAAAATAATACCAACCCCAGAACAGTTTTTCAAAATCATTTCCCCAGAACAACCACTACAAAACTAAACAAGAATGATATTTTGAGTTCTTACATGTTCTTCGAACTTATATTGGATTAAAATTTCCTATTGCATCTTCAAAAAATTTTGTTATTCAATTGAAATCAACCAGCTCTGATTTGATTCTCTTTGTAAGGTTCATGCTCTCCATCTGAAAAGCACTCAATTTATTAAACCTTTTTCTGTTATGGTTGCCTGATGCATTTCCTTATATCTTGTCAGAATTCGAAGATATTTAGGTTTCAACAGGAGATTTTAGAAAGTTGGTGGGCCGAAATTATGTTTGACACTTGTCTCTTCTTTCTACTTAATAATTTTCCATTTGTGAACTTGGCATCAAATGAATTATTTTAACATTAAGAGGGACTGGATTTGTCAGACTGAGATATCTCTCTTAACAATATTTAGATCAATGCTCGTTCATGGGCCATAGCTTTTAAATGCGTGATCTCTGGTCTTTTCATTCCAACTTGCTGGATGCAAATAGTTTTATTGTTGCCCATGTCAAGTCTTTTAATAGTGAATTTCTTGTTGAGAGTTATCTGTTGTAATGTGATGGCGTTATTTAGCTTCTAACCATATTGTGTTAATATTTTGACAGGCAAATAGTGGACCAAATTCTAATGGGTGTCAGGTAACAAATCAATTTTTTTTCGATGTACAAATTATGATCTGAAGAAACTTCAAAATATTATTAGTAACTGAGCGAATTAAACTGTATAAACAACTTGTGGTTTCAGTGAGAATGAACTTGAGATAACTTACTTCACGCACGTATTTTGAATGAATGGATAAATATCTAGCCTTCAATTTTTCATTGGAGGAGAATAACCGCTTTTAACTTTTTTTTGGGTCTGGTGACATTTTTTGGTGTTTCTTACTGTGCATATTTTCCTATGGCAGTTTTTCATCACATGTGCCAAATGTGACTGGCTCGACAACAAACACGTTGTCTTTGGGGTATGTATTATAATGTTACATTGGTTCTTCAACTTTATTAAAAAAAGATATGCTTCCTAGAAATGCACATAGTTCCTCGATATAATGGTTTTGAGAAACAGTAAATTATCATGCTCTCAACTCAAGAGCCACAGAAAATTACCTCTCTCAGTTATTGTTTTTGGTCATTTATTTTATTCTGACAACAATTTCGTCAACAGGTTCTGCTGGGTGTGTTTTTTGTTTTTTTGGGGTAGGAAATTCATGGAAATTTAATTTGAAAGATCTTGTCAATAGCTTTTTGCTAGTTGTTAAGATCAATAATCTCGTCCCTATTTCTACTCGTTTGTATCCCTCTTCCTTGAGTAAATTAGGTGTCTGCATTTGAGAAGCCAAAGAAAACTGTGTTCTGAGATATCAGTTTTTTACGCAGCGCGTGCTTGGAGACGGACTTTTGACTGTAAGAAAGATAGAGAATGTAGCAACTGGAGCCAACAACCGACCCAAACTCGCCTGTGTTATTGCTGAGAGTGGAGAGATGTAGTATGCGACATGGAACCAACAATAGACTCTGATAGTAAATTATTCACTAACACAGGTGTTGATATTTTAGTCGTGTAATAGCATTTTATTCGCTTCTTTTGGCATACACATCAGCAATTGCTTCTTAATTGCTTGTGACATGAGATTGATCAATTAGGAATTTAAAATCAATTCATGATGGCGACTCCTACTTGTGCACCAGCTACTGTTTCCAAGTTTAAAAACCGATTCAATGTAAAGAATCGAGTTATCCATGTTGATTGTCTTCTTCTTGTAGCGAATATCAGATGATGTTTGTTCTAAAGTTCAATTAGTCCATAATCTATTTGCATTTCATGGATAGATGTGATGAAACGAATTGCCTGTTTCAACTTAGGATCACCACACTGACAACATTAAACAAAATGTTTATAGGTTGGAATATTCTTTCTTGATAGACTTGGGTGGTCAGTTTAAGCTTCCTCTGAACTTGGTAAGAGAGAGGTAGCCAAAATCTGACCACTAACTTAATCCAGAACATGATCAAAATCCTGCAGAGTATATAGACCTGATTCTCATTAGTTTGTTACCTCAATTTCTTATTATCCTTTAGATGTAGACAACTTCAAAAAATCTGGATTTCAACATGTAATATTTTCTAAGAGGATGACTTCACTGACATGATTTCTTCATTGGTTCATTGATTAGAGAATAATAGAAGACATTATCATATCTCATTTAATTTCGACTGAACGCCAAACATCTTAGGATATTCTGCAAACCGTCGGCCAAGACTTGGCCAATGTGTGTCTCAATTCATCATTGCTTGGGACGTTCTCTGCTGTTGCAACCTTCCTTCCCATAATTTATGATTACGCATCTCTGTATATTTGAGACCAAACACCATAATCGGATTGATCGGATTTATTGGAAAGAAAGCCTCGAAAATAGTCACTTAGTGGCTTCTTTCTATAGGAAACGTCCACATCTGTTTTTTCAGACGTAGAGTAGGAAACTAGAGGCTGAAAGATGGAGATGGCTAGGGTTCGACTAAAACAAGCCAAATTTTATTTTTCTTCCTTGGTCCAAATTTCAACCAGACAACTTATATTTTATTCTAATGTATCAAATTTTATCTAAAAGGAAAATGTAAGAGAAATTATTATATAATTAAAAGAAAATTTCATTTTTGGTATTATATAGTTGTCACTTTGTGAGTTTGGTTGCTTATATTTTCAAATTTCAATCGTAATTATATATCTTTCGATTTTTGACAATTTTAGTAATTTTTTATATGATGTGATACTACACACGTCAGCCTCAAATTAGCTCTGCAATGATGCAACATCAACATCAACATCACGTCGGAAAAAGAACTATAATTACACAAAAGAATGATAATAGACTAAGATTAGTATTTAACAACACAGAAGATCAAAATCATAAAAAAACAAACATATCCGAACAAAAAACAATTTCTCCTATAATAAATCAAGGTTATGTTTATTTTTTATATATATTTTTCACACGTTAGAAATTTTGTTGATATTGTTTTGATATTGGTAAATGATTCCTTTTGCCATATTTGTTTTGCTTTTGCTGGTACATGTAATACAATTGAATCTTGTAAATCTTGCGTGGTTCATAAATATTCAGGCGACTCGTGATTAATCAATCAAATTTTTTTTGTAGTCTAATCTGATACAAACTCAGAAATTTTTTTTATTGATATTAAACTTCAACAGTAATTAATCGAGATCGAAATTTTGCACTCGTTCGACGTATGAAATATTAAAACTTAATATAGAACATCCTCCAAAACTCGATTCATTCCAAGAAGTTTGCACTGAAACCAAAGAACCAACACACGATTTACAAATTTACAATGAAAGAACAAAAAAATATTTCAAGTCCTGTAAAATTCCTCTGAATCTGAGCCTATATATTTGAAGAAAGCAGAAACATGGAAAACCACCGTGCTGAATCCGATTCTGTGACATATGGAAAAACATAAATGCCTACGCTTTTGCCGACCGAAGAAAAAAATCTCGTCACACACAAGACTAAGCCGTAGACTTTGGGATTTTATACTGTTTCTTGAGGAACTGAGAAGCCTCTGAATCCTTCCTGTGGCACAGTATCCTTATAAGGGTCTTTGTATCAGCACCAAGTTTACCCCTGCCACCCAGCAGTTCTATCTCACCGGTAGATCTCAAGTCCTCGATCAATTCCCGTGTCTGAAAATAAAATTGAACGTCAGCTAAATAATAAGAGGGAGGAACCCAGGAATTCTGAGGAGGTGGCGAACACGTGCTACATGATTTCACTTCCACCCTACCAAGAGACTGACCTCGTAGCCATGTAGCTTTATAACTTGGCGAACACGTGCTACTTGATTTTCCACAACTCCACGAGGAAGTCCATCTCCCCCGGAGATAAAGAACTCCTGCATATACACAACGTTGGATGTAAGATGAGTTTGAATATCATGCAGCTACAAAAATTAATATAATGAAAGCGAGTTTATAGTCATTCTCATTAACTGGTGAAAAACTAGTAATTAAAACCTGAAGTAAAGCAGTAAAACTTTTACAAAGGCCAGATGGAATCAAATATTATAAAGGAAAAAAAAAACAAGAAATCTCGAAAGGCACAAATAGTGAAAGTAACAACTTCTAGGATATACCTTTAAAACCTCCAAATCTTCTTCCAGTAGCTTAGCATCAACTAAAGTGAATATACGCTGTGGACCTCCATCTAATATAACTCGAAGTAGGCCATCCTGGTAAATAAAAGATGATGTCAAATGATAGTGTTACTAACAACTCTTGCAACAAAGATTGAAATGCAAATGACAAACCAGTGATGCCTGGAGGAGTCCTGTTACAACACGATCCCGAAGTGGCTCAATGATTATATCGCACAACTGATTGAGTACCTAAAGCAATAATCAAGCAACCTTACATGCATGGTCATAGACAAACAGTTTCTTATTGTCTATAATATTATAATATGTTTGGATACATGATTTGGACGAGGACAAAGACAGAGACAAGAAAATAGCCAAAAAAGTAGAAACTGATTTCCCTTGCAATTTCATTTGCAGCAAAATCATAACTCAGTTTCAAATTGTATGGTTGAAAAGAGTAAATGGAAGTATGATAAGCGAGATATACTAAAAAACACATTTTACAAAAAATTCAATCACATTTTACCGAATCACGAATCATATAAAAATGTTCCCAAAGTTTTCTCCATGAAATTCGGTTGAGTTCAGCTTACCCTTAGGATATTGTCCCAATTGTGTTTCCAATAATCCACAAGTATTATTACATGGGGAGCATGATTTTCTCTATGGACCCACATGTGAGAATGGATAGACCATTGAATGCAACCTTAGGGGTAATACCCTAAAGCTAGCATCTTATTAACAAGGAACTCCATACATAGCCTTACTAAACCGATAAGATTAAACAAGTGAAACTGCCGCAGGTCAAGCATTCTGGAAATTGGCTGAAACTGCCTCTACATTGTCCATGTTTAACTATGGTTGAGTTATTACTCTACTAGGATAAACTACAGCCCAAAATAGAGAGTTGTGTTTACCGTAGATGCTGCAGTTTTAAGTTTTTGCTGAAAAACACTTATCAACTTGGTAGTGGTAGTGTGACTAGAGTCTACAAATAAAAATAATGAAAAAAATAGAAGAGACATTTCAAGCGGCCAGAAATCATAAAAGTACAGCAAATAAATATTTTATCACTTTGAATGACAATTATGAAAGTTGATTTCGCAGGTGACTGTAAACACAAAATTTGGCTTTGAATGATGACAAATCATACCATATCAAGAGGTTCTATCAGAGTTTCCAACCGGGATTGAGTAACGCTGGGCTTATACAAACCATCAATGAACCGTTCTCTCAAATCCCAAAAAATAGTTTTGGTTCCTGCAAATGGAAGGATAAATTACAAGCTTCCAATGAATTGATTAGAAACCTTGAGATTTGAGAAGATCAGAACTGAAAGAGATTTACCAGTAAATTCACAAATTTGATCGATGGCTACATTAATGTCTTTTCTACTTCCATCAAATGTGTCCTTGGTGGAATTTCTCAATTCTGATTCCGTGTGCCTTTCTGCAAATGAAAAAGTGAAGTAAAGACCTCTACACATAAAACTTGGGTAACATTCTCAGTTTTGTTAAATTCCATCATAATTGGTAACGAGTGTTTCACCAAAATCAAAATTTCAATTTTCTCAATGGTAATACTTAGTTCAGAAAGCTCAGGGATTTTAGGTTTTTTTTTTTGGATTTGAAACATTAAAGTCAAATGATTTCAAATCATTATAATCCATTGTGCTCTTTTGGATAGTATTTAAGTCCATGAGTTTAAATTCTTCTCCACCGTTTTATGCATGTGTCTCAACTATCAAGCATTCAAATGGAATTCAAATCCACTAGAAATATAGCCGTTTGATCTATTATTGCAATCTCTAACACAAATCAAATCTCTCCATCCAAAGCACAATCTTGTATAATTGAACACAATTTTCTAGACAATCACAAATCAGCTGCATGCGAAGACCAAAACACTACTCTGTCGGAAAGAGGTGGAGACTCATCATCACATACTTAGGCATTGCCCTTTCACGAGCTGTCTTTGGTACAGAGCTTTGAAGGAGTTGGGTCTGGCTTGGGTAGTTCCAAGATCTTCACATGACTTGTTTGCTTCAGATCTTTGACGCGATCTTGGCAGGGGGGTTAGAATTTTTTAGACAGTGGCAATTCATTGTATTTGTTGGTCAATCTGGATGAAACAAAATAGAAAGATTTTTGACAACACAAAAGAGTCAACTCAAGAATGTAGGGAAAAGATTAGGTTTCGGACATCTGGCTGGATTGGGAAGCATTCAGAGTTAAGAATTTCTCGATTTCAGATTAGCGAAAGACTGTAATTATATTTGGGAATCATTCAGAGTTTAAAAATTTCTCGATTTCAGATTTAGAGATGGACTTGAGTTATATTTGATGTTGATATGATTATTGATTTGACTTTCTTATTCCCCTAGCGGATCTCTTCTCCGCTTTTTGTAACTATTAAATTTTAATCTTCTGATACATCGTTTTTTAATAAAAAAAATACACCAGTTTAGAATCACGTAAATATAATTAAAGCGCTCTAAGTTGTTCAAGGATCAATTAGATGCATAATTATAAATGGCATACGACAACAACATAACGACAACTAAAAATTCAAAGAATGTAGAAGCATGAAATAGCATTTGGATAGGTGAAATAATTTTTCAAAGCTATCAATAACTCGACAATAAATTCACAAATGCTGAATTGCTAATGCTAATATTGGTAAGGAACTTCTATTGCAACACTGGAAGAGCTTTGTTCCCTTCATCAGCATCGAAACATGCTACTATGCTAGCATCAAACAACCAAAGCTAAAGGTGGTAAGATATGTACTTTAGAGCTCATTTTCAACAGTACACCTTTGAAATTTTTTCAAGAAAACAATAAATTACAAACATGTTTTAGCTCTATTCACATTGACCAAAAGCACGGAACAGTGTGCATCACTTACTTTGGCCGTCGTGTTGCCTTTTCCTTGTCCATCGCTCCCAGATGCTATCTTCCAATTTACTCAGTTGGCTTATTGCATACTATGGGTTCAGAAGTTTGCATCACAATTAATGAGACATGACATGACAAAATATACCAAGAGTGATATACTCAATAAAGCATATGAGATCAAACAACTTAATGCCATAGACATGGAACACTTTGAATTAGTTCTATTAGAAGTTATTAGAAGGTTCAGAATAATCAGAAATAAAATCAGATTCACAAGCAGTGATGCTTATAAGTTACTACTTCAAAAAATTCTTGGTCAAATTTACACAGGTTCAAAATTTAAATCAGAAGTCAGGAGAAAACATGTCGAAAACAATCACGTCATATAGTCAAGCATCCTAGGTCGGTAACTCCTATCATTATATTCATACAAAGCTACTACAAACTAAAGACAACTTTTAGCTCAGGTTACTCATTTACCATGCATCTTCAAGATTAACTTCAAGAAGATGTGTACACAATTAGTCAGTTTAAGCTTTTCAAACAGGAAACTGCTCATTTGAATCTATATGTTTCCCATTACGATGTTGGGCAGCTACATATGCAAGTGTCTACCTTTTCTTTTGACTAGAACAAGAATTGAATCTTCTAAGATGACAGGTAAAACAAGCAGCTAGTTTCTCTAGCAAATAGAAAGATTACAAATTTAAAGAAAATCGAGAGCAAGGAAAATATGGTTGTTTTTCCCATTCATTTCTTTTCACAACCAGCTATAGAAACAAAGACTTCAATACAAAGGTAGAAAATTTTAGCTTGAAACTCACAAAAAGGGTATTTAATTGAACACAAAGTGTTGACGTTGTCAAAATGTTGATTTCTCTAGGCTGTTTAACATCAGGCACCCTTTGATCTGCTAGCTCTTTCTTGACAAAAGCTTTAATTCCAGTTTCTTTGCTGTACCGTGTAAGAGCGGGCACGGTTGGAATTATATCTTCCATATCAGCTGTAAGACGAAATAAACAGAGCTATATTACAGCAGAACAAAAACTTTTATCAGAGTTAATAAATATATCTACAAAATCAAGAAATGAACAAAGTTGAGCATGAAAGCATAACAGCTCCAAATAGGTATTGTAGGAAAACAAGGAGAAGCATAAGGATTTGATTAATAACATGTAAGTGATTCCCAATCATTTCCACTACTATTAACCCTTCTATTAAATTTGCAATAAAATGAATGATTTTGGAAGTTCTGTCAAATCAGATATGCTCTTCTTCATGATGCTTGATACTCTAAATAGAAATTAAAGAATATATTTCATAACTAAATTTAATATTATTAAGATTACAATGAGTTTTTCAACATGATTTGATTGTTAATTAGACAATTAGTTACTAATCATAGAAAAGATTAACCATCATATTTATCATAGCCAGTTGAGCATTTTATCATGGTTGTAGGTCTTTACAATGGAACAACTTAACTCCAGTGTTGTAATGATTTCTCTGTTTTTGAATTCAACATTGTATCATAAGAGACGTGTCAATCAGCCACAATACCAGGAAATTTACTGTTGGAATATGAGGCTTCGGTGAAGACAAAACATATGACCGAGCTGAATATTTGCAGGGAGTTAATCTAAACCGAAAAGAATCTAAGCCGATACACAGAAAAGTCATCTCAGCGTAAGTACTTCAGAAGATAACTGCTATCTAAGTTCGGTCAATAGGAGAAACCAACTAAGATAAATGAGTACTTGGAATCAACTAAGGATCTATCTTGACCGAAGATAATCAAAGATCAGACCCAAACTAAACTTTTTCAGTTAAGACAAAAAATAGTGATAAAGACTAGTCTCTGAAACAAGAACGGTTAGTCAACATCTCAATATCATTGACAAGCCGTTGATGTCTATTAAAGAAATTTTACAGAGATTGGGAACTTCATGCATTTTTTTTTATATGAAACTAAACTTTATTAAAATAGTAGGCCGGATTACAAAGGAGAGTAATCCACAATACATGTTTACATATTTCAAAAAACAGTTCTAAACTAATATCAGCAGCATACAACCTTCCAATCTCTAACCAAATCAGAAATAAATAAGTGGTTAAACTCCGGCAATTTCGTGGTCCAAGTCGCAACCCTGAATTTGATCTTCGCCCATACGTCGTCCAAAGACTCCGCTGAATCTATGAATATTCTATTGTTCCTCTCCAACCATATCGACCAAAAAATGCCGTGAACTACCGAATACCAAAAGCTCTTATTCCTTCTCTCGGTGGGGAATACTGTCTCCATAAGAAACTAGTCCCGGGCTTTTCTTGGAAAGGTCCAGTCGAAACCCAGCTCTCGTAGTACTTTTGTCCAAATTCCACGCAAGAAAGAACAATGCAACAAAAGATGGTCCTGATTCTCCTCATGTTTCCGGCATAAACTACACCATTGAGGGCATAAAGCACAGCTAGACCACTTTTTTTGCAACGAATCGCAAGTGGGCAGTTTCCCCAAAGCCACTATCCACGAGAAGACTTGAACCTTGTGCGAGACCGGTATCTTCCAAATATTATAGTAATACGGGAATAAAAGGAAAATTGAACCCGGGAAGAAAGAATCGTAGAAGGACTGAACAGAAAAAGACCCGAAAGAGTCCCCCATCCAAACTTTAAAATCATCCGTGCCCTGCTCCAACCTAACCGTGTCTAATACCCCTAAAAGATTACTGAATTCATCTAATTCTACCTCATTTAAAGCTTTCCTGAAACGCACATCCCAATGAAAGAATTGACTCGAGGATCGGTGACATCTAAAAAAGAGCTGATCGGTTTACTAGTCGAGGTGGAAATGTGAAACAGAGATGGAAAGCGCTCTTTGAACGACAAGACCCCTCCCCCCCCCCAAATGTCTTCCCAAAAACGAATGATATTCCCCCCTTTTAACACCGCTCTAATCAAATGATGAAAAGTCGAGTAAGAATGAGAGATAAATTTCCAGGGGCTTTTAAATGTTGCGTTCTTAGCCAACCTCACGTCCCACCCGTTCTCTTGTAGACCATAAATGCTCTTGATTACTCTTCTCCACAAAGATTCCTTTTCCACTGAGCATCTCCACCACCATTTCCCAAGAAGCGCCTTGTTCGTCAAGCAGATATTCCCCAACCCCAGTCCTGCCCTATCATTTGGTTTACAAACTTGATCCCACCCAACGACATGGCAATGCGTCTCCCCATCGGCTCTGTCCCACAAGAAATCCCTCATCAATTTTTCCATCCTTTTCGCCACCCTAATTGGCACTTTGAAGAGAGACATGTAATAGGCCGGCATCACACTCAACATAAGTCGACCTCCCCTTGAGAGAAAAGACTTCTTCCAACTTGATAATTTCTTGGACATTTTGGATACCACGGGTTCCCAAAAGTCAACAATCTTAGGATCGCCTCCCAAAGGAGCCCCGAGATACTTGATCGGCCAATTCTCTCTTTTGCACCCAATTGCTAATGCCAAACCAGCAACTTCCACTTCCAAAACATTTAATCCCAAACCACGCTTTTATCCAAATTGATTTTCAATCCCAATTTAAGACTGAAGGAGTTGAGAATTTCCACCAGGGCCATTAGATGCCTTTTAGACTAGACAAAAAACAATTTATCATCTGCGAATTGGATATGTGAAATTTCAATTATCTCTCCCTACTTCCAATCCTCTTATTTCATTCACTGTCTTGGCCCTATCGACCAACCGCCCCAATCCATCGATCACTAAGTTAAAGAGGAAAGGGGATACCTTGTCGAATGCCCTAAACCCTAAACCCCGAACATTAATAAAATCCACAAACATCTAC
Source organism: Primulina huaijiensis (assembly GCF_012295235.1). Taxonomy (NCBI): domain Eukaryota; kingdom Viridiplantae; phylum Streptophyta; class Magnoliopsida; order Lamiales; family Gesneriaceae; genus Primulina; species Primulina huaijiensis. The sequence goes on from NC_133319.1 coordinate 13,445,746, forward strand.
ATTTGCTATTTAGAGAATTAAAGACACTCAGATACTTCCAAATCAGACCATTTTGAGGGTCACAGTTGCCTAAAATGATTGGGAGATTATGTCTTAATCAAACTCCATTGGTATCTTTTGTACTTGAGACACGTTATCAAAAGAGAGTTAATTCTTAGGTTGAGTGAGGTATGCCAAACAAAAGTTATTACAGACGAGTATCTATAAGCTGATAACCTAAGAGTTTCGGTTGAGAGGAGATCAGCTGAAGTGAATGCTACATTGAAGTGGAAACCAAAGTCTTCTATGTGGAGCCCCTTCCACCATTCAAAGAAGAAAGAAAGAGAAGAATTTAGCATTTGAACTTTTATAAAAAAAATCTTGTATACTCGTGCATTTATTTCCTGTATTTATTTATTTTTATTTTATTGTCCTGGCCGAATAGCGTACACACACTGCTCACTAAAATGAATCACCTGATTAAATAAGTTGTCTCTGCATTTATTCATCACAAAAGTTACTTTCTTATTCAATCAAGATTGAGAAACTTAATTTTGGTTATTAAGGTAACCAAAATATTTTGGAGAATCATTTAAAATAATATAGAGAGTTCATTCAAACCCCCCAGTAAACTGGCCTAACCAATGCTGACATTTACAATCAATATACCAGTGAATATGATTGGACAAAAAAGTTAATAAATGAGTGATAAGGATGGCATGATATAATTTCAGTACTTCAAAAGTTGGTTCAGATGAAACTCTCAATAACTGGATAAAAAATCACATTGAACGAACAAACAAAACTAAAAGACAACCTGGTAAATAAATTCCCCAAGTCTCAACCAATGAGAATAGGTGGAAAATAAAATTCTTGGACCACCATCAGAGCAATTTAACTCATGAATAAATTAACTCAAGAAATCATTTATACAGATATATGCCACAAAAACCTTGTTTTGTGTAACAACCCATGGTTTAAGTAGAAGGAAAAACAAAATGATTTAAGTAGAAAAGAACATATTTCAATAGTAAACTGACAACACCAATTTGATAAGAATGTAAAAGTCGTATTCACTATGTAGTTTAAACAAAATAATTGCATAGTTATGGTCTTCTTCACAAAACAATTGCTAAAGAAACCAATTCCAGTAGCAAACAATCAAACATTTGATATCATGTATATGAGCACTGAATTACCTAGGCTGTCGAGAACATTTTTTGTGTAGACTTGGAATGCATTGTCGATGCCACGAAAAAGGCAACTCAGCTCCCCTGACCTCATTGGAACTTTAAGAGCAAAGAATTGATCAACCGTCTGTGAAGGAAATATAGAATTGGTTTCAACTTGAGTTGTCCATACATTTCTTGAAAGAATAAATGTGTCAACAACTAGAACTACAGGATATATCCTACTTTCTTTCTGATAATTAACACACAAATAAGGACACTATTCAATACTTTCTAAAATTGATGAGGGCCAGAAAGAGTCAATAAATGACTTGGAAGACTAGGTCTAATTGTCTTTGGATTGACAAAGAAAAAAGGAATGACTCACACTAATATTAATTAAGTCATTTACGTAAAAGTAAACATCATTCAATAAAGAGAAAAGTGGAAAAGGGATCCCATGAACATCTGTCGATAATTTTGGTTTATTTTAAATTAGATATTAAATAGGTTTTTGGTAGAATTAAATTTGGTAAGATATGATTTGTTTGGATTATTTTCTATATTTCTCTCATGTTTAGATGAGCCTTTGTACTACAATTTAATAAGAAAATTTAATCATAAAAATTAGGGCTTCTCTCACTGTTCTATCGTTACTTTATGGTATCAAGAGCCAACCCAACAGGGCTGTGATGGTGAGCTCTGGCTCAGGACCGACGGGCGGTGGAGGTCCAAGCGGTGGCAGCAGCATTTCCAGCAGTTCAGGAGCTGCTGTTTCAGATGGAATCTCTCAATCTCCTTCAAATCTTGCCCTAGCCGATAATTCCCTTCAAATTACAATTCATAAACTCAATGGCAAAAATTATTTTGAATGGCCTCAATCTGTGCGCCTTGTGATCGATAGCAAAGGGAAATTAGGCTATTTAAATGGTGAAATACAGCCACCGGCATCCACCATTCCCAACTATAAACAATGGAGATCGGAGAACTCTTTGGTCACTGCATGGCTAATTAACTCCATGGATCCTTTCATTGGCAAACCATTTATGTGTCTTCCTACCGCTCGTGATGTTTGGGAGGCCGTCTGTGATACATACTCCGACATGGAAAATTATTCACAGTTATATGAATTGACTACTCACATGTGGCATATACACCAAAGCAATTGTCATCTCACCACATGTTATAATCAGATGATGTTGATTTGGCAAGAGTTAGATTTCCTTGATGCTGAAGAGTGGAAGAGTGTTAAAGATAGTGCTCATTTTAAAAAAAGAGTTGAAAGAAATCGGATGTTTGTCTTCCTCGCAGGTTTAAACAAGGATCTCAATGAAGTTCGATGTCGCATCCTTGGAAGAAAATCTCTCCCCAGCATTCATGAGGCCTTTTCTGAAATTCGGCGCGAGGAAGCACATCGCCATGTGATGCTGCCGCAATTGGATGACTTGAGGGTAGAAAATGATGGTTCGGCCCTTGTCGGTAAAGGCAGTGGCTCGAATGTTGACCGCAATGGAGGTAAACCAAAAATATGGTGTGAGAAGTGTAACAAGCCGTGGCATACAGTGGAAACTTGTTGGGAATTCATAGTAGACCTGCTCATCTTAAGAAGAAATCTGGAGGCTCCAATAGGACTGGTCGTGCTCTTCAAAACAAGTAGTGAGGACTCCGAGCAACAATCTTCTCTTTCAGAATTGGTTGCTTTCACTAAGGATCAACTCAAGCGCCTGTCGAAAATGTTCAAATCTCGCCTAGGAAGTTCCAATCCCTCTTGCTCTATTGCCCAAACAGGTATATCTCCCTTAGCAAATGTTGCTAATTCAATGTCTAAGACCTCTTGGATATTTAAAGGGTACACATAGATCCAGAATGGGCATGTTCAATTACATACAGAAGATCAACATCGGGATATTTCACTTTTTTATGGGGGAATCTAGTAACTTGGAGAAGCAAGAAACAAAGCATTGTAGCTAGAAGTAGTGCAGAGGCTGAGTTCAAATCTATGGCTCAAGGTGTGTGCGAGGTTCTTTGGCTAAAAAAAGTTATGGATTATTTGAAAAGAATAGTAAAACTTCCAATGAAGTTATGCCGTGACAATAAGGCTTCTATCAACATTGTTCATAATCCCGTTTTGCATGAAAGAACCAAGCAGATTGAAATCGACAAGCATTTCATAAAAGAGAAGCTTGAAGAACGAGTGATTTACACTCCATTTGTTACAACCACGTTACAAGTAGCAGATGTCTTCACCAAAAGGCTCTCAAGACAACTCTTTGAAGACCAAGTCAGCAAGTTGGGCATGATTGATATGTTCGCACCAACTTGAGGGGCAGTGTCGATAAGTTTGGTTTACTTTAAATAAGATATTAGATAGGATTTGGTAAGATATGATTTATCTCTAATTTTGTTGGGATTATTTTATGTAGTTCTCTTATTTAGTTGAGCCTTTGTACTACAATTTAATTAAGACAATTTCATGGCAAAAAATTAGGATTTCTCTCACTGTTCTATCGTTACTTTAACATCCATAAAAGTGACTTCTGCACCATCAATCCCATAGGTTTATGACTGAAAGTAATAATTAACTGTCCGTGAAGACCAAAAAGCCAACACTATAAAAGAGACGATAGCAATGAAGCTTCTCTCTAATACTTGACTACTTGTATTTTTTGAGCAACAATTATAATGATTCGTCAAGCTTTCCAAAATACAAAACCAAAAAGACAAAATGAAGATTGTGTTTCATTCATTTCTCTCAGACCACATACAGGTAGACTTGCATTTAGATAGCCAATTGAAAAGCATTAGAAGTCAAATTCTTTTCCTTATCGAATAGCCTTGCAGTTTCTATAACATTCAGGTAAGTCCAACAGAAGGTATCCAACAAACACTATGCAGTAATGCTAGTTGCAAGCACCTTTTTTGTCAGAGAATAATTTCAGGTGACTTCTTACTGAATAGCGGAACATAATTTGACTCCAATGATTCCAAACATTGGGAGAAAAATGCTATTGCTGGAAGGAAAAACACTGGAGAAAACTTTTGCCATGAGGATACCCATCTTTTGCATATTTTACCGAGAATATACAATATTTAACTTGTACGATGAAACTCACATCTCCCTCACATATCTCCACAATGGAATGATATTGTCTACTTTGGGTCTAAACCCTCGTGGATTTGTTTTTGGGCTTTACCCAAAAGGTCTAATATCAATGGAAATATTCTTTCATCTTATTAACTCATGATCTTCCTCATATATTTTCAATATGAAACTTTGTTTGAATTTCCAACAATTTTCCCCTCAAACGAAGGACCACCGTTGTTCTCATAGTCCGGGTCTCCCTTCAAGTCAATCCATCCACCCTCGAGGCCAATGTTGGAAGCGCACGTCTTACATGAAATATTTGGAGTACCAGCTACCTCAATTTCATCACTGATTTACAGGGAGCTCTCACCTCCTTCGTTTAAATATCCAAAGATTCCTCCCACATGGCTCGATCTCGATCATGGATCTGATACCACTTGTTGTACACTAGAAGTCACATTTCTCCATAATGATATGATATTATCCATTTTGGGCATAAACCCTCATGGATTTGCTTTTGAACTTTACACAAAAGACCTCACATTTCTCCATAATGATATGATATTGTTCATTTTGGGCATAAACCCTCATGGATTTGCTTTTGAACTTTACACAAAAGACCTCATGCTAATGGAGATATCCTTCTGTTGATTGAAAATTTTATTCAATAATTTAGGGGATTGATCAATTAAATCCCATTATATAAGGGTTATGGATTTTTTCCTTTTCTCATATTGATTGTACGCTATTTCCTTTTATGTTTCTTTCTCCTCTTTAAAAAAAAGGAGTATTCAATGGATAGAATAAAAAAATAGATAACATATTTTCTCTCATTTTCATTGCTTACATGGTATCACTAGGGTTCGATCATGAATTTGAAAGCCGCCATGGAAGGCTCTGCCTCCATTACCAGTGGGGCCTCTTCCACCACCAACAGCAGCAGCTCCTCCATCAAGGAGACTTCATCTCCCACTGTTTCTCTCCATGACCAATCCCTACATATTACAATCCATTAATTGAATGGAACCAATTAACTCGAATGGTTACACTCTGTTTGTTTGGTAATAACTTAGTCACTTGATAGGTGACAAAAAACCACCGCGTCTCAATGACCCACATTATAGTTCGTGGCGTTAAGAAAATTCAATGGTAATAAACTCCACAGATCCAACAACGGGAAAGCCATTTCTTTTCTTACTAACAGCCAAAGATGTTTGGAATCCATCCGGGAGATCTATTCTGATCTTGACAACCATTCTCAGATGTATGCACTAACCACCAAGATGTGGAAGATGCAACAAGGACCTCGATCTGTCACCGCTTGCTATAATGATTTATTAGTGGTCAGACAAGAACTCAATGTTTTTGAAGAAGAAAATTGGGACAGCCCAAGTGATGCGGTCCGTTACCAACAAAAGATTGAATGCACTAGGGTTTTTTTGTTTTCCTGGCTGGCTTAAATCCTGACCTGGATGATGTACGTGGGTGTCTCCTAGGTCGCACGCCACTGCCTCGCCTCCATGAAGTGTTCTATGAGGTTCTCCGTGAAACCACTGGCTGACAGCACGTTCCCTGGCGACTCGTCTGCCACTGCGCACAACTTTGACAGTGATACAGGTGGACATTGGCCAGCCCTTTGGCGTGAAATTTGTCTCCGGCCAAGTCATAACCTTGATTTGTGTTGGAAGATTCATGGGAAGCCGCCGAACTAGAAGAGAAATGGGCGAGATGTGAAGTCTGGTGGCGATTCACATACTACTCGTGATACAAGCCCAGTGCAAGTGCAAGTGCAAGTGCAGATGCCCATGCTCTCCAAACTAGTGGATCTGGTCCAAACGTACAGTTAGAGCTTCTGAATAATATGTTCAATTCATTGGGCCCTAATGATTTCTCTTGTTCTATTGCCCAGTCAGGTTTAAATATTTTGCTGCCTTCTCTTGCACCGATTCTAGCAGCTACTGGATATTAGATTCTAGTGCGACCGATCATATGACCCTTCACGATTTATCTCAACATATTCTCCATGTGCAGGCCATAAAAAAGTTAGAATTGCGAATGGTTCTTTTGCTTCCGTCGCGGGAAAAGGGATTATTCCTGTTTCCCAGTCCTTGACTCTGAATAATGATTTGCATGTTCCTTCTTTGTCTTATAATTTGTTATCCATAAATAAAATCACGAAGGATTTTAATTGTAAGGCTACCTTTCATTCTTCTCATTGTCAATTTCAGGATTAACCTCGGGGAAGATGATTGGGACGGCTAAAGAGGACAATGATCTTTATCTGTTGCATTATGGATCCGACTTGGACAGGCAAGCTAGGACAACCTGCTTCAGCTCTATTTCTGTTTTTGGTGCTCGTGATATTTTTCTTTGGCATTACATATTAGGCCATGTTAATTTTACTTATTTAAAGACTTTGTTTCCCCAGTTATTTTTTAATAAAATTCCTTCTGATTTTCAATGTGAATTTTGTCAATTTTTTAAGCATCGTTGTGTTGTCTTCCCATCCCGACCTTACAAACCGTCCCAAACCTTCACTTTAATCCACAACGATGTCTGGGTCCTGCGAGAGTACCCACTATCTCTAGCGAACGGTGGTTCATCTCATTTATTGATGACAATACTCGTCTTACTTGGGTGTTTTTGTTAAAAGAAGAAAGTGATGTTGCCACTATTTTCACTAACTTCTCTCAAATGATTCAAAATCAATTTCTTTTCACAGATCCATTAAATTTTTTTGCAGTGACAATGGGAAAGAATACTTTGTTAATGTGTTGCGGAATTTTTTTGCTGACAAAAGGATTATTCACCAAAGTTCTTGCACTCACACTCCTCAGCAAAATGGGGTGGCTGAGGAAAAAAATAAACATCTTCTTAAAATTGTTCGGGCTTTATTATTTACTACTAAAGTCCCTAACTATCATTGGGGAGATGCACTTCCGACTGCCACTTTTTTAATTAATCGGATTCCAACTCGTATTTTGAATTTTCAGACACCTCTAAAGTGTTTCACTGCGTACTTTCCCAAGTCCAGACTTATGATGGATATTCCTTTAAAAATCTTTGGGAGTCTGACCTTTGTTCATGATACCGATCCGTCACGTTCCAAATTGGAACCCCGTGCATGGAAATGTATCTTTGCAGGGTACCCCAACAATCAGAAAGGGTATAAATGCTTCGACCCTCTCCAAAAAATATTTTGTGTCCATGGATGTTACCTTTTTCGAAGGATCCTCCTATTACACGGATTCCCATCTTTTGGGGGATCACCATGATCAAGATGGGAACCACCCACACACCTCTGATTTTTCAATTGAACTTGATGTTGTGCCAACCCCACAAATCACGAATGAAACAAAAATAGCTGCAAAAAGGTCCAAAGGCCTTGTCTACTCAAAGCAGCACATGACAAAAAACGAGAAGACCGTCTCCAAAAGCATGACCAAACATCTACTCAGAGGTTGAATAAAGAAATTCAAGATAAGACCCCCAATGATCCAACTTCACCAGGTAATCTTGATATCTATAAGTCAAAACCAATTGATGATCTTGATCTTCCTATTGCCCTTAGAAAATATGTCAGGTCATGTATAAAACATCCTTTTATCCAATTTTGTATCATATAAAAATTTATCTCCGTCATATTTTGCTTTTATTTCCCACATGTCGAGTGTAGTCATTCCTAACAATGCTCACGAAGCTCTAAAAGTTACCGAGTGTTGTTAATATTCTAAACCCAATTACCAATCGAAACTCCCTAGAGTTCTCCTATGGTTAATACCAACAAACAGAAAGCATCACAAAGGCTTAAAATCTATCATCTCAAACCACCCCATAAAGATGGCCTCAATACTTTTTTCATTCGCCATTGCAGCATACAGGAAAAAAATTCAAAAGAACATGTGGTACAACATAATTTCATCATTAAGAATTAATCTTTGAAATAAAAATTGATCCTAACCACCAATCAGAAAATAAACATGGCAGAGAAATAAGAGCATGATAGCATGCGAACCTCCTCGACAATCCTGTAGACTTCAACAATTGAACTTCCATGCCTTTGCTGAGTCGAGACTGGGGTCCAATGCTGGAATAGAGAAATAAACATTAGTTTTCAAACAGAACCAAAGTTTCAGAACTATGATAGTCAGTCTGAATAAAAACAAAATTACAATTAAAAATAGCAAAACATTCCAATCATTCAGTAAACTGATAATTGAGAAAAAAAACTGAGCGCTCCAGCAGATCGATGTGTCCACAAGCAACATTGGCTTTTTTTTTTTTGGAAGGAAACTAGATATTATTAATAAATAAAGTTTTACAATACAAGTGGATGAGTAATCCGCAGTAGGAAAATTATCACAACTTAAAAAGTACTAGCCTACTAACTTCATGCTCATACATAATTCCAATCCCTAATTAAATCAGAAATAGACAGATGTTGAAAGTCTTTAATATTTATTGTCCAACTCGCAACCCTGAACTTGATCTTCTCCCAGACTTCCTCTGCTGTCTCCGTATCCTCTTGAAATATTCTTTTATTTCTCTCCATCCATATAGACCAAAGCGTACAGTGTATGACAACGTGCCAGAAGTTCAAAAATTTTCTGCTTGGAACTCCTCCCGGCTCCATGTTGATCATATCGGCCGCCTTCCTCGGAAGTACCCATTGAAAACCCAACTCACGCAAAACTTTTGTCCAAATATCTTTTGAGAAAGAGCAATGCACCAACAAGTGATCCTGATTTTCTTCTTACTTCTTACATAAAGTGCACCAATGAGAACATAACATACATAGAGGCCACCTTCTTTGAATCTAATCACAAGTGGGTAGTTTTCCCAGAGCCACAATCCACGCGAAAACCTATACTTTATGAGGGATCGGTACTTTCCAGATTTTTTCGAAGTAAGGAAAATAAGAGAAAGCTGAGAAAGGAAAGAAAGAATTATAAAAGGATAGAACAGTAAACTGACCCGAATGGTCTCCCAACCAGACTCTAAAATCACCACTCCCCTCTTTAATCTAACCGAGTCTAGAACCCCTAAAAGGTTAGTGAACTCACCCACTTCGACCTCATTTAATTGTCTTCTAAAACGGATATCCCAATGAAAGGTATGATTGAGTCCACTAGAATGCGATACCAAAAAGTTATTGATTGGTTTATTAGTAGTGGAGCAAATCCTAAAAATAGAAGGAAAACGCTCTCTAAACGACTCCCCCCTTCCAAACATCTTCCCAAAACCGAATGACATTACTCTCTCTTAACAACGCCCCAACCAATAGAAGAAAAGTCGGGTAGAAGAAAAGTCGGGTAAGACCGAGAGATAAATTTCCACGGGCTTCTAAATGTTGTGTTCCTTGAAAACCCCGCATCCCACCCATTATCTTGGAGACCATAAATGCTTGTTATAACTTTTTTCCACAACGGCTCTCTTTCCACCGACCCTCTCCACCATCATTTCCCCAACAATGTTCTATTTCTTAAACAAATATTCCCCACACCCAATCCGCCTCTGTCCTTCGATTTAGTAACCTGTTTCCAATCCACAACATGACAATGCGTGTTCCCGTCTGCCCCATCCCACAAAAAATCCCTCATCAACTTTTCCATCAACTTCTTCACCCTTCTTGGCACTCTAAATAGAGACATGAAATAAGATGGCAAAGCGCTCAACACTGACTGTATCAAAACTAACCGTCCCCCCTTGAAAGGAAGGCTTTTTTCCATGAAGCTAATTTTCTTGCCATTTTTGGTAAGACCGGTTCCCAAAAGATAAATTTTGTCGGATTACCTCCCAATGGAACCCCGAGGTACTTTATTGGCCAAATATCTTTTTTACATCCAATGTCCTGTGCCAAAGCATCAACTTCATCTTCCGGAAAATTAATTCCCAACACAACATTTTTTTCCAAATTTATTTTCAATCCCGATTGATTCCCGAAGCAGTTAAGTATATCCACTAATGCAATGACATGCCTCTTCGACTGAACCAAAAACAAAGTGTCATCCGCAAACTGAATGTGCGAGATCTCCAATTTCCCCCTCCCTATTTCGAGTCCTTTTATTTCGTTTAATCCCCTAGCCTTATCTACCAATCTTCCCAAAACATCAACTACTAAATTAAAAAGGAAAAGGGATAATGGATCCTCCTGTCGAAGTCCTCGCTCCCCCTTGAATTTTCCACTCGGCCTTCCATTAATGAAAATCGAAAAAGACACACTCGAAACACATCCCATAATCCACCTCCTCCATCTTTCCCCAAACCCTTTCATATGCAAGACATAATCCAGAAATCGCCAATCGACATTGTCATATGCTTTTTCCAAATCTACTTTAAGGATCCAGCCTTTCTTTTGTTTCCTTCAGTAGTCCTCAACCACCTCATTCGCAATTAGGCAACAATCCAGAGTCTGTCTCCCCTTAATAAAGGCACACTGGTTCTCCTTGACAGTTCTATCCAATACTTTCTTAAGTCTACTAGTCAACACTTTGGCCAATATCTTGTACAAACTCGTCGTCAAACTAATCGGTCTGAAATCCTTTACCTTAATTGCCTTGTGTTTCTTTGGGATTAGACAAATATATGTTTCGTTTGTAATGCCATTAACCACCCCTCCCTCAATAAATTCATCAAACACTTTCATCAGGTCTGCTTTAACCGTATCCCAATTATGCTGAAAGAAAGCCGATGTAAATTCATCCGGCCCTGGCGCTTTATCACCATCACAATCAAACACCGCTTTTCTAATCTCTTCCTCTGAAAAAGCAATCTCCAACTCCTCCGCCTCCACCAAATTTAAAGGACACCATTCCACTCCATCGAACCCACCTACCCCAACCCCGTCCGATTTTCTGTACAGATTCCTATAAAAATTGATTATATGCTCCTCAATCTGTCTCTCCTCCATAATCATAGTCCCGTCCTCCACCTGCAGTTTTTCTATCGTTGCTTTGTTCCTTCTGTTTGTCAAGAGGGAATGAAAGAATCTCGAATTCTGGTCCCCCTTCCTTTAACCATTTAATTTTCGATCTCTGTTTTTCCATTCGAAATCTTGAGAGTGACAATGTTTCCAATTCGCACCTTACCGTTCTTCTTTCCTCATGTAAAGCTTCCGACCACCCTCCTTCCGACTCTAACACATCCAGCCTCTTTATCATTGAAGTCAATTCCTTGTACCTAACACCCACATCTCCAAAAACCTCTCGACTCCATTTTGAAGCCTCCACTTTAATTCCTTTCAGTTTGATCATAAACTTATACCCTTCCCACCCCTGACCACCCACATTATTCCACCACATCCCAACCAATTCTTTAAATTTATGGTGCGAAAGCCAAGCATTCTCGAATCTAAACGGAGAAGGACCCCACAACAACTTAGCGGTGTCAAGTATCACTGGACAATGGTCAGAAGTAATTCTGGGTAGCACTGTCTGTCTAAAATTGGGAAACAAATCCCTCCAACCCCCGGAGAATAGATATCTGTCTAGTCGACAACAAATCGGATCACCCCTTAAATTTGACCATGTATACTTAGCATTCAAAAGTGGAGGGTCATGAAGTTCCAAATCCTGTATCAATCTGTTAAAACACAACATGCTCGTAGTAATGGAATTGCTATTCAGTTTTTCTCCTGCATTTCTGACCACGTTGAAGTCTCCCCTCCCAGGCACCAATTTGCACCACAAATAGAGCTCAATCCCGCTAGTTCATCCCATAACATTTCTCTTTCTCTTGGTTTCACTGGTCCATAGATGGCAGAAAACCACCACTTGATCTCCTCACTCTCACAAATCTCAACGGACACCGAATAATTCCCTATCAAATTGTTGCTCACCACCACCACCCTCGGATCCCACATAACGAGTATCCCCCCGAACTCCCAACCGAAGGCAAATAAACCCAATCCACAAATCTGGATTTCCACAAACTGGACACAAATATTTTATCAACCAATTCTTGCTTAGTTTCAAAAATAACCACTAAATCCGGAGCTTCCTTACGAATGACAGTACGAACAAGCTCCCTCCTTTTTGTCGCCCCTCCTCCCCTTATATTCCAAGAGCATATTTTCACAACAAAGATAAGGAGCCCTTCGAGGTTGAGCCTCTCTCATAATTGATTCCCCACTTCAACCTGCTTAATTCTCTTCTTAAAATTCCGGTTGACTTCTTCACCTCATCCCAACAATTTCCATCTGTATCCATTCCCCCACTTTGATCAACAGTACAAGAATTTTTATCCATGATAGCGTGTTTGGAAATCTCTCTCTCGTTACCCGGCGAATCAGCTACCTTCACTGCCACCCCTCCTATGAAACCACTAGACAACCCCAACACTGTGAAGGACGAAGGTAATATAGAATGGAGAGAAAAAGAATGATTAAGAAAAGATGAATGATTACCGGTTAGTACCTTTCCCACATTAGGTTCCTCGTTAACTCGTGTAATTGGCTCAATGATAGGCGTAGTCTCCTTCGACGGTGAGAACAGCCCCTTCAAAACCGCATCATCCTCTACAATATTAATTGATTCCTCTGATGGGAAGGAAACTTGACTATCCGAATCTGAAACATCAAGCTCATTCTGCAATAAATCGTCGCTGGAATCATCAAATTCTGATTCTACATTGTCTTCTAATTCATGAATCCCCAACCCTCGCCCATCTTCACTACCAAGGAATTCTTCATCAACTTTTACATCGTCGAGTATTCCCTCAGTATCCTTGGGTCTTCTGCTATAAACCTTCCCATAAGTAGGCACCCTTAAGCACTTGTCTCTACAGCCCCCTGAATCGTTTTTGTCCACGGCCTCCTCTTCACTCATAGAATGGATCGGTGACTGATTGAATTGCTGTACATCTTTTGGTACCACTTCCCCATTATCTTCGATACTTTTCCTCCCAAGTTTGTACCCGTTGTCTCATTAATTGTTGCAAGTCGTTGCTTTTGTTCACTTACCAAAGGAGTCCCTTGCGTGCAATGCATAGTTATTCCAGTGTCATCGTCATTACCAGTTTTTTCCTTAAGTTTCTGTGCAAATTTCTTTCCTGCAGTAGCACAATTTGTTTGCGCCTCATTCCTCATCATCTGTCTTTGAATATTTGTGTTTCCCCAACCCGCCACTGTTTTCTTGCCATTCACCAGTACTTGAGCATAAGTTTGACGCTCGTACTGCTCATAAGCTTTTGAGTCAAAGGAGTCTACCCGAATTCTGATATCTAAGCTCCCTTCTCCCATCTGGATCTTCATCCTGTTATTAATGAATCCTCCGGCAGTGCCCTTCACCTTTATCTTGGCTGCTTCTAGGTCACAAAATTGCAATGTATTCTTGCTCATGTCCAACAAGCCCCCGCATTGATTCCCAATAACTGAGAAAGTGTCCCTCGACCATAAATTCCACGGTAACCCATATATACTAAGCCAATTGTTACAGCATCTGTCTACCGAATCTGTAGTGTTAATATCCGGCCTCCATTCGTCGAAAATCAAAGACACCCCCCCGTCGAAGAATCCTCTTTTGAGCTTTAAAAAATATGAATATTCATCTGCATTTGATGGCCACCAAACTGCTTTGTTTGCTTGAAATGGCAATAATTCAACTACTTTGTTTGAAGGTTTTCCAAGGACTATTCGAATCAAATCCCAAGCAATATTCGCCCTATTTTTTGTAACAATGAGTGCCTCATGCCACTTCAAGTCTATTTTTTCCCTGTCAATGCCTTCCTTATCTGCCAGTGGTCCTTGATTAGCATTCCTTCGTACTGTTCTATCTTCATGTTCCTTTGTAATTCTTCTATAGGTGTTGTGTTCATGTTGAACAAAAGGCTGATGGTCCCTTCTTGAATAGCTCCCTGACAGCAACCTTCCCAAAGCCTCCGAAATACTCTTCCATCCCATTGATTTGAAACCGCTCGGCACTATTGTAATTTGCTTTCGGCCCCTCGAGTCGAATTTGTTCACTTCAACAAAGCTTCCACGTTTGTTGTTAATTCTCTGTGCTGTGAATAACGCCTTCTTTCCCCTATATCGATGAAAATCCACGCTTGAATAGGTATTGTTGATGAAATCCTTGAGTCTAGAACTTAACCATCTTGCCTCCTCACGATCAAAATCCATCATGTAGTTGGATCTCCTAGTTCTTTCAGCCCACCAAACAGAGCTGCCCCCATTCCCCAGCCTCAATGTAAACACCTTATGTTCAAGCTTTATCACCTCATCCCTTGCTGCCAGCCCAGAGACCAAGTTCCGTCTGTTTGATGCATACATTGTTTCTAAGACAGCAAAAACCCCGTCGAAGGTAAAGTACAAGAAATCGAAGGCTCTGACAAAATTTCCGGCGATGTCGATGATATTCTGTGACGATGCTAATGAAGCTGACAAAATAAGAAGAAAAGGCTTCCAGCAAAGGAAACGAGCATGGGCCGAAGCATTCTCAGCAAGAACAAAACGCGAAACTGAATGAAAATGGAAAAGAATGAGTGTCGACGACGGCCGACGGCCGGCGCCGGTGACTGAGGTAAATGACGATCGACAAAACTCAGTATGTGGAGGAGATGATTGAACCTAGGAAGAAACCGGTTGCTCGAATGATGAAAGGGGGAAGGAGCATTTTCAAATATTTCTCTCTCTAGGGTTTTTAAAAATCCTAACTTATTTAGGTTAGCCAAGCTACATTGGCTTTGGGTCTAGTATGACACATCAATTGTTCTCACTAGGCTAATGGACATTGTTCTAGCGACTAGCCGCCGCCTAGAAAAAGTTCTAGTCGGCAAGGCCATCTAGGCTGTTCTAGGCGGCCCTAGGAGGTTAGGGCCTTTATTTTTATTTATTTTTTGTTTTTTAAGAAAAAAATTGGTCTTTTAATTTAAAATAAAAATACAATCAAAAAATGAAAGATAATTTTTTTATAGGTCCTAAACCAAAGTGCAATAAAAAATGTGATTTGTTGACTTGTCCTAACACATCAAACGTGAGGTTAGCCAGGAATTCGACATTCAGAAGCCCTTGGAAATTTGGTTGGGACGGTGCTAAAAGAGGGTAATATCATTCGTTTTTGGGAAGACAATTTTTTTTTTTTTTTTGGGAGGGAGGGGGGTTTTCAATCGCTTGAAGAACGATTTCCATCTTTGTTTCGGACATGCACCTCAATTAATAAACCGATCTGTAACTTTATATATATGGTCTTTAGTGGAGTCAATTCTATCTTTCAATGGGACGTGCGTTTTAGAAGAGATTTAAATGAGGTCGAACTAGGTGAGTTCGCTGATCTTTTAGGGGTCTTAGACACGGTTAGGTTAGAGTTGGGCTCGGGGGATTTAAGAGTTTGGTTGGGAGACTCTTCAGGTCTGTTTTCTATTCGATCTTTTTACGATTCTTTCTTTCCAACTTCTACCTTTCCTTCATTCCCTTATTATGATAATATCTGGAAAGTACTTATCCCACAAAATGTTCAAGTTTTCTCGTGGATTGTGGCTTTGGAGAAACTCCCCACTTGTGACTCGGTGCAAAGAAGGTGGCATGTCTGTGTGTTATGCCCGCAATGGTGCACTTTATGTCAGAAGCAAGAAGAAAATCAGGATCATTTATTGGTGCATTGCTCTTTTTCTAGAGGTATTTGGACAAAAGTGTTGCAAGAGTTGGGATTTGATTGGGCTTTTCCGAGAAGGGCACAAGACATGTTCGTTATGGAACCGGGACGTCCAACCGACAGAAGATTTAACAGGTTCTGGTACTTGGTAATACAATACACTTTTTGGTCAATTTGGCTGGAGAGAAATAACAGAATACTCGCAGACTTGTCGGAGACCGTTGATGACGTCTGGGAGAAGATCAAATCAGATTTGTGAGTTGGACGACTAAGCTGACAGAGTTTAATCATTTATCTATTTCAGACTTGGTTAGGGATTGGAAATTTTTATGGCCATGACGATAGTGTGGTAGTGTTTTCTCGATTGCAATAGCGCTCTTTTTGCGGATTACTCATCCGCTACTATTGTAAAATTGTTATTTTAATAATAAAGTTTAGTTTCCTATCAAAAAAAAAAATTCATGACAATAATTTTTCCAGGTGAAAAAATTTGAACCTCAAAAGACACTAGCGCTCTTGAAAAAACATCAATATCATTGACACAATTCATTCTCTAAGCAACATTCCTGAGAAAAGGTATCAACTTGACAATATATTTTTTATTGTTGAGTGATTTTACCAACCAAGACTAGGAAAAGAATGAACATAGATATATCTCATAGAAAACAATTAACTCTTTATATAAATATAGTCTGAATTATTCTATTTTTTTTTATCAATTCCTTTGTTACTTGATTTATTATTGTGCTCGCAACAATTGAGCACCTTATCTTCCAATGCTTCAACCCTCACATCAAACTGTGTGGTTGCCATCTTCCAGGCTGGACCAATCGTTGCAACCACAATTATAAATCAAGTAACAAAAAATTGATAAACCAAAAAATAGAGTAATTCAGATTACATTCATATAATGAGATAAATTTTCTCACAGATCTATCTTTTATGCACTTTCCATAGCCTTGGCAAGTAAAACCAGCCAACAAAGAAAATAACATAATGCTTGACCATCTCAAGCACCCCCCCCCCTCCATAAAGCCCAGGTCCGTAACAGTCAAACATTAATGTATGTTATTACCTCCTGCTGAAAAGCTCGCTCGACCCAATTTAAAATTCTCGCAAGCTGTGAATTAACCCAGCGCAGTACCAGTGTGCCAGATATGGTCTCAATCTGAATAAAAAAGTGAAATATAGTAAATCTCATCTCCAAAGGCTCTTTAGTCGAGAGAAAATTATAAAATAACAGAAGCCGATAAAGTTGGTTGCTTTATGCCTTGTCTAATTCAGAGAGGCGCAATCACTAACAATTTAGCTTGGTTTCTCAAGGAATTTACCTAAACCCTACTAACAATATACACAAGTCAAATGATTAATTTATAAATAAAAAGTTATCCTGGTCCAACACTTATGCAGTTAAATTAGTTCACTGAATGATAAAATTATTATCCAATGTTCGGTACTTGATTCATCCCATCACAAAGGCAAAGCAATAATTCCTAATCCTGCCATCTACTAGAACCAAAGTTTTAAGCAGAATATTTACTTCAGCTAGTGCTAGTCCATACACTTTCTTATACACCTACAGATAGCTAGCCAAGTCACAATTTGAAGTTGGCCTTCAATTCATCTTAAAACTTGTCCAAGGACTCTTGCTTTATTATTATCATGTATCTAGGTAATTGTTTACATTGTTCATTCTCTCTCTTATTCTTACTTTTTTAAGGATTTCTTCACACGAGAATGACAGAGTTCCATTCATATTCTCAGTCATCTGAGGCCAGAATCTAATAGAAAAATTCCTTTAAAATATCAAATATTTGAAAAGCATCTATCTGCATTTTCAGTCGGTCCATCCAATCCCTCCAAATAAAATTCAAAGACTCGACACACTAAGGAGCCAGGAGTGACAAGTTCTGATGTTAAATGGACTGAGTAGATTAGCCTAAAACTAAAAGCCCTGGATTTCTAACAATCCAACAGCATCAATTAACAACATTTAATCTGCATCAATGTTAATTTTACGTCACAACTCTCTACTCTTACCGTCTGTAGAAATTACATCAGCTGTAATGTAGAAAAAGACATACATAGTAAAAACAGTAAACAACTTGTTGAAAACAAACCTCACCTTGTACAAGTTTAGTTTCTTGAGGTAAGTATCTGCATTTCCACCTTCACAGGTAAACTTGATAATTATCATCAAATTTTGCTCAAGACTATCAGCTGCGGGAAGCACAGAAACAGCATCCTCAGTAAGGTGCTCAGCACTATCGAGGAATGGTTTCTGAAGAAATCATTATAGTTAGACGTCCAGACTACTTGAATGTATGACAAATATAAACATTCAAATGAGTTCACCAGTTTGATGCCATAAAGCTTGTGAACTAGAGATGCTGAAACAGCATTAGCATTGCGATGTCGCTGGATTAAGATGGGTGTATAAACGGTTGTATCTTTTTTCAGAAGCTTCTCTGTCTGCTCAGCAAGTAATGCTAAGGGATGTTCATTTGTTGTATCAGAAAATGTTTCAACATCCTGGACAACCTGAAGAACACAAAATCAGATGCAACAAAGAAACTCCTCTCATTTAATTTCAGGGAAAACCAACTATTTTAGCTGTTCATCCAATGAGATTTGAACAACCCCAGCAATAGTGGAAATCAAACACGAAACCTCACTAGCATTGATGAATATCAATGGCAGTGCCACTGAACAAATTTGCACTACGCAGGCAAGGCATCCAATTTTCTTCTCTCAACTATAGTTCTTTACGTTCTCCATGTAATATTGGAAATTGACAGCAAACTGTAGCAATAGGTTCTGGGAAACTATTGTCGTGTGGTGCTAATCAAGGGATAACTAGAGAAGAAGAAGCATTATCAAATTATAAAGCCAAATGTAGAAGCTGCAAATAGAGCTATAAGTCAAAAGTTAGGGAAGTTATCCATAATTGAATCGGTTATGGAATTTACTGAAGATTAAGCAGATAAATCCCAAAATTGTTGCCACACATAGTTTTAATTTGTCGAAGCCATACATATTTATGGTATCCATCAAGGTGGTTTTCATGCAAGACGATGTAGATTATTGGAAACATCAGTTTTCTGTTCAAAAATTAAACTAGGTTAATATACTAAATGTCAAAGAAAAATCAGAAACAAAAATTCTAGTACCAGGCATTATTTCCGCAACATCCTTGACCAAAACTTCCCCATAATAAAAAATAAAGTACAAATATATGTATACAACTTACTCTAGCGAATGCATTTTTTATTGACGAGGTCACGTATAACTCTATCTGCTCTACATCTGTGAGAGGTGCTGACTGTGCTGCCTATAAGAAAGTTGAGAATAGTTCAACACTATAACAAATAACTCAATGACATGCATGAATAAGTGACACTTACTCATTCAAATGTCTCATTTTTTTAATTCACCATTTTTTTACATATAGAGAGATTTGCTTCAATTAAAAGTCTCTCTTTTATCCTACATTTCCACTAAACACACATACAAATTTTCTTGAAGAGATCTTTGTATAATGTTTAAAACTTTGAATTCAATTAGAACAAATAGATGTATTACTATTCAATGACATGGTTATAGAGTCATGCATAAAACTTTGGCATTCTAACATGATGTCAAATGACAAATGCTAAATTATTGGAAAATCCCATGTGCTGAAAATATAGACATTAGGACTCCCCAAATAAAAATAAAATAGGAAATTAACAAACAAATAAGTAGTACCAACTCAGGTTCTTCAAGAAGAAGCCTCCGAACAATCATGGAAACAGCAACTGCATCTTCAAACAATTTTGATCCCTAGAAGAGATCAGAGAAGTGACATGAGTAAATATTTTATCGTCATAATAATACCAAAGAGAATAAGCAAATACAAGAGACAGAAGTTCTCAAATTTCATTGAAATTTATGCAATCGGTAAACAAGTAAGATTCCAGCATGTCACCCTTCGTTATCCAGGTTTCTTTGTAAAACATACACGAGGCAATCATTCCAAATACTGGTGCCCAGATTTAGCTCTCTACAGCCTATGAGGACAATATGTCGTAGTTTCTTAAAAACTCTTTCTTCTTCTTGTAGTTCTATATGTTTTGATTGAAGTAGAGAACTGCCAAGTACAGAACGTGTGTGCTAGTGCATCAATAAATTCGACATTTCCTATATGAATTGTGCTAAATATCTCAAGAATTACTCGGACCTTTCTCATGAAGGAAAAATCAAAAACATCCATGATCTTCCAAACCTTTCACTCCATGATATCCACCCAATTCCAGAGCAAGATCAAAATCCTTAAGACAGATAATGCTAAGGATTACTTCAACTCTGTCCTTGGATCTTATTTTTCCAAACACGGTATCATTCACATAAGTTCTTGTGTGGATACCCCACAACAAAATAGAGTGGCAGAAATGAAAAATAGACACTTACTCGAAGTTGCCCGTGCTATCATGTTCACCAACAATGTCCCTAAGTATTTATGGGGAGAGGCCATTCTTACTGCAACATACCTCATCAATAGGATGCCAAGCCGAGTCTTAAAATTTCAAACCCCCCTGTAAGACACTTCTCAATGTCTATGCTCACATTCAGTCCTTTTCTTCAGATCTACCACTCAAAGTTTTTGGATGTTCTTCTTTTGTTCATATTCACCAACATCATCGCACTAAATTCGATCCAAGATCTCTAAAGTGTATATTTATTGGATACTCATCCAACCAAAAAGGTTACAAGTGCTACTCTCCAATCACTCGAAGAGTATACAACACCATGAATGTAACATTCTTTGAACATCAGCCCTACTTCTCCAAATCCGACTTTCAGGGGGAAAACCGGACCTCAGATCCTTTCCCAGATACCAATGATGTACCAGCCCAACAAATACCCGTTCCTGTGTACCTTCTCGAGCCTGAAATATTTCCAACACCAGCCCAACAGATATCTACTTCTGTGTCTATCCCCAGGCCTGAAATAGTTCCCACCTTGGCTACTCCTACTACTGAAACAACTCCACTTGATTTAAACAACCACAAGTCACACTCACAACTCCGAACTACGTGTCTATAGAAGGAGAAAACCCATCGAGCATATACAGGACATCATTACAACTCAGAACTCTCAATCATCAACACCAGACTCTCCTGCCCATGATGATTATATGATTGATGATTTGGATCATCCAATTGCCCATCGGAAAAGTGTTAGAGGGTGCACTAATCATCCTATTGAGAAGCATGTAGCCTATGGGAAGTTGCTGCCGACATACAGAACATTTATTTCAACCTTTGACAGCATACAAGTGCCTAATTCTGTACAAGAAGCTCTAAGGATTCCAGCATGGAAGAAGGCAGTTGAAGAGGAGTTTCAAGCTTTAGAAATGAACAATACATGGACTCTTGTAGAGCTACCACATGGCAAAAACCCAGTTGGTTGTAAGTGGGTATTCACAGTAAAATACAAGGCAGATGGCAGTGTTGAAAGATTCAAGGCTAGACTTGTGGCCAAAGGTTTCACGCAGTCATATGAGATTGATTAGCAGGAGACATTTGTTTTAGTTGTCAAACTCAACACAGTTCGAGTTTTACTCTATCTTGCAGTGAATCTAGATGGGTATCTTCACCAACTTGATGTAAAAAATGCCTTCCTGAATGGCGAGTTAGAAGAAAGGTTATATGACTATCACTCCAAGAATGGAAACCAAGCCAAACAACAGGTTAGTATGTAAACTTAAGAAGTCCCTGTATGGCCTGAAGCAGTCACCACAAGCTTGGTTTGATAAGTTTGCTAAGGCTGTGATCGCTAATGAGTACCACCACTGTCAGGCAGATCATACAATGTTCGTAAAAAGCAAACCAGGCGGGAAAATTGCCACTCTCATAGTATATGTTGATGATATCATACTGACAGAAGATGATTCAGAGGAAATTATCAGTCTCAAAAATATATTGGCTACGGAGTTTGAAATCAAGGACCTTGGGAACATAAAGTATTTTCTAAGAATGGAAGTGGCTCGGTCCAAAGAATGAATTATCATATCTCAGAGAAAATATATACTAGATTTGTTAAGTAAAACAGGTTTACTTGGATGCAAACCTGTGGACACGCATATAGATCCTAATAAGAAGATGATCAGAAGTGGGGACAGCAGCCTCGTGGATAAAGGAAGGTATCAGAGACTAGTTGGTAAGCTCATCTATCTATCTCATACTAGACATGACATTGCATACTCTGTTAGTGTAGTCAGTCAACACATAAATGATCCAAATGAGGATCATATGGAAGCAGTGATTCGAAATTTTGAAATACCTGAAGATGACTCTGGGGCACGGTCTTCTGTTCAGAAAGTCTAAAAATCGGGATGTAGAAATCTACATTGATGCTAGTTGGGCAGGAGAACTAACAGATAGAAGATCAATCACTGGTTATTGTTCATATGTTTGGGGTAACCTTGTGACGTGGAGAAGCAAAAAGCAAGCAATTATTTCTCGTAAGTGCTGAATCAAAGTACCGTGCCTTGGCATTAGGAATTTGTGAAGGAATGTGGCTTCAAAGGCTATCAAAAGACCTCAAGGTTCAGACACAAGACAAAGTAAAGATGTTTAGTGACAGTCATGCTACTATCAGCATAGCCAAGAATCCCGTTCATCGTGACAGAACTAAACATATTGAGATCGATAGACATTTCATATCACAGAAGGTGAACAAAGGAATTGTTCAACTCAAGTTATGTTCCAATATGACAGTAGATTGCTGATGTTCTCACCAAAGCACTTCCAAGAGCTGCTTTCGATGAATTAAACTCCAAGCGTAGTTTGCATAATATATACAACTCACCTTGAGGGGAAGTGTAGAAGAATATTCTATTTAAGATTTAGATTTGATTAAGATTTAGATTTGATTTGATTAGATTTAGATTTGATTTTGGTTATTCTGTTTCCTTATTTTGTGCTATTTTGTTTCCTTAGTTGATGGAATCACATCAAATCTATATTTGGACTGCATATTGTTATGGGAATAAGAAGAAAAAGTTTATATTTCTTCAGTTACATCAGTAGGCCTATAACTGGTGATAACCCTACAACTCAAAATCTTATTGTTCTACGATGTACTCAGTCCCAAGACAACACGAGCAAATGTACTGCAAATCATTAATATTCACTTCTAGTCCTCAAATAAGTAGAACATTCATTATTGAGGTATTTCACTAAGGTTTACAAGTTATTCTCAAAAGAGTTTCTCAGCATTTTTTAACCTTGAAAGACATCCCAGCCTAGAAAAACCAAACAAAAACACACGGAAGCAAGAAAATTTTGAATTTTTTATAGATGTTTTTATAAAAATCTGTGATTGGTGCAACTGCGCACCGCAATTGGCAAAAATGCGAATGTGAGATATTAGGAAGAGAACTATATGTTAGCAACAAAGAATGCATAAACTTTGATCACATAAGTCATGTAAAAACAAATCAACTTAAAAACATATGTTTTTTTCTGAATGACCTCAGCAAAGTGAAGATGGTAATCAGCCAGCCTAGTATCAGCCCATTTTTGAATAGGTAGAAGGAATGACTGCAAGAAAGTCAACTCCTGAAACCTTTTCTCGCTCTCAACTTTGCAGCTCAAGCTTCTCAAGTGCAACCTTTCCTGTGGGCCCCGTTGATCTTTCAAAGGAATTTTCTTCAACTGTTCAATGGCGTGCCGCAGGATACCTAGCTCTCCGGTAATGAGAAACTGCAGTATGCATAGGAGACTGAATTGATCAGGTATCAAAAAAGTATTCCACAGGATATAACCGTGCGAAAAACAAATTAAAGGTGTGGAACATGCCTTGTCAGGGTGCAGCATGCAACAAAACCATACTAGGAGTATGGCATCAGAAAAACCAAAAGTTCATAAAGAACACACAGAATGTATAAGGAGTTCAACAGAAATGAAGATGCCACTTACAGATACCAAAAATTAAAATATGACATTGTCTAGTTCTCTGTTTCATAATGAGTAATCGTCTTTAACAAATTAATTGACCTCAGCAAAAATACAAAAAAATCTTAGGACTACATAGCAGTGTAATCAGCTTTTTTATTGACTACAATCTAGAGTTTTGGTGAGCAAGTGAATAAAAAATCTAATTTATGATATTACGAATTAGGAACACAGATTATTATTTGTTTCATAGGAGTACATATAGAACGGGTTCCACACATGTTTTTCCCCATCCCATATGTGTGGAACAAATGCTCATCTCGGTATCCGAAGGAAGTTCAAACTTTCATGGACAAATAATATGTTATAGAAGCCAGAAAGAAGGAGTTCGATATTCGGTGAGAAGTATCAAATACTTGCCATAAATAACATTTCGAACATCTTCTGTATTGATGGAACTGCGATGCTTCTAAAAATAGTTGGTACTTTAGTATTTATATATATCATCATAACTGACTAATGTTTTTGTTGGTGTGAACGTTTTCTACTTCAGAAGAAAAGCAAATTTCTCATATGATGGATCCTATGACCTACAGACTCATTTGCGAAATGAAGTCAGTTGTACTTAGCTATGACTAGAACTATTAATATGCTAAAATGACAGCAGGTGTCTGAAACTAAATTCCAAGATGAATTCTGATTGACTTTTCATCTAATGCCATGCAGCAGGTTCATAAGTAGTCTGACACAGCGATAAATAGCCCGACTTTGGGAGTCCTTCAGACAGTCTCCAAAAATTTCAACTCCTATTTATCTATGAAAATTTCATAAATTACACCCATACTTTCCACTACGGAGATTACTGGATTTTACCACTCGGTTCAGAGTTCAGAACAACACAGCTAACCCTGTAAAACCATACTGCTATTTTAGTGTTCCCCCACTTCTCCTCATGTTCACCTTCCCTGGAAGCTAGTCACAAAATGGAATTCCCTGTGGCACAAGGGCATTTTTAACAATCCACAAACCAAAACGAGTCACAAACTCAACCAGTTTCCATCATTGCCTGGTAATTCTATCACCTAATTTGTGAAAAATAGATAAATCCAACCCAACAATCATATAGATTAGCCAAAAAAATCCTTGTGCTTCAGAATTTTGTTACCGCCCAACTCCATTTTGAAATGCCCACAAGATCACCCAATGAATTAAAGCCTAAACATCCACAAAGAACCCAGCAAACTTTCTTTAGCCTAAACATCCTCACAGGTGGATAACTAACTCTTTGTTCTCATCCTGTGTGTCAAGGGTAGTTATTTCATGTTCAATTGCTGGAATAAGAGCAATATGTGATCATAGCCAATACAGGACTACAAGAAACGCAAGAGGAGTAAATAGAAAACAAACAAAAGAGCATGAGAACAAATCAAACTAGAGTAAAGAAAGAAATCACACAGAAATGGAAAAGATTGGAAGGGGGGGAGACAATATGCCATCATCATTCAACAGCACAGCTTTGAAAGTCATGCATTGAGACAAATATAATCGCATAGTACTGATTTCAGTGAACAAAACTTTAATTCTGATACCTGCCGAAACAACACCCATGCATAGCAAGTATAGTGAATGGTTTCAGTAATTCCTAAAATACGCCAGGTTGACTTGAAAAGCTCCAACATTTCTTCCACTTCCTGTCCCAAAGAATTTATGTTTTTCCAAGAAAAATACAGATGCATTTAGAGTAAGTAGATTTTCCCCTAATAAGCATACAAGTAGATATAATCTTGATGAGTCGAAAGTGTTTTTTTTTTTGGCCAGGTTGAGATAACTTTCCCGGGGACTGCCGTTTTGATGCTTTAAAGAATGCCTCTGGGAACAATATAGTTTACCTGCTCGCCTAAAACCCTACAACTTAATTTTCAAAATAGTTGCAAAGATAGATATGACAAGTAACCTCCAAAAAACTTCACTCACCTCTGCAAGTTTTCCCTCATCCAAAACATCAAAAACACTGACCAGCAGTTTCTCATACAATTTGACATTCAGGTGGTAACCGTCTGCCCAGTGACATATTTCACCAGTTAAGTCGCCTCTTGCAGGCCTCTCTGCTAGTGGAATAGCAATATTCCTCAGGGATTTTAAACATTCTATACGCTGAAGGTCGCCTGTAGCTGATGGAAGAGACTGAGACAAAAAAAATATAGGACTATATAAGCGTAGATACCAAAACAATAAGGTGAATGCTTAGTGCAGAACCCCCAAAACCTTAATATCTAGCATACAGGACATGTGGTTAAGAATCATAACTCATTTGAAGCTGTAAAACCATTGGACTGATGGTGCAAACATTTGCCCTTAACAGCCTTAGGAGTAATTAAATAACTGATCAAAGTTATCAGAAGGCTCCTTATGGCATCACATGAAAATCAAAGCTGAAGAAGAAACAGAAAAATGGAAAGAACAGGATGTAAAGTTAATATCAAAATAAGAGAAATGGGAAAAAGAAACGATAAAAAATCTATACTGTAACGCCCCGAAAATTTGAAAGTCCACGCGAACCACATGCATGCAAGTTATTAAATTCCTTGCGTATTTCAATTAATTGTTTTAATTGCATAAATTAATTATGTTGAACATGTTGACATATTTAAAATATATTTTTCTACATGGTTGCATTAAAATGTATTTTTTAGGGTTACTCGAGTTGCAATCGAGGAACGGAGACCGAGGGCTGAAAAAAATAGAAAATATTTTTATTAGTTAATTATTTTTAAGTATTTAAAATAAGGGTGATGTTTTTTCTTATTTTTGAAATAAGGAGTTTTGAGGTGATTTTATACGCCGGGAAGTAATTTTTATCGGTGTTGGATTTTCAACAAAAATACGAACGTTTCGACAACCCGGCTAATAATTTCACAAACTTTCCTACACGAAATATTTTAAATATGCACTAATGGGCTTAATGGGCCTAATTAACCTAGTTAATGGGCCTAAGCTACCATTAGTATTTTATTTACTATTTAAAATACAAAACCCTCTCATAACCAAACCACAACACACGCCCCTTCCCCTAAAACATTCTCAAGGACTCATTTTCCCCACCAAAAAAACACGGCACACACCATAGCAAGCAAGGGAAGTTTCAAAATTGTCAAGGAAAATTCAGCCAATGTCCCCTCGTCGTCGTTCTTCGATTCGTGCGTTATACACGTAAAGGCACGCCATACATCTCTTTTTTCTCGTCTATCACATCGTATTATGGTTTTAAATTACGTTTGTATGGAAAGCATGATTTCTTCATTAATATTTTCGTAATTATGCATATACATGTGCTAAACTCATGATTTTATGTTCCAAAACATGATGTATATGTGCAAGAAGGGGCTGCCATGATTAGGAAGTGTTATGGGATGTTTTTACACGCCGTAAGGAGTCCTAGAATACACAAGACACACTGCAAGCATGAATCGAAAAAGCTGGAACCGATTGATCAAAGTTGTACTTGTGTGTCAAGGGCTCGGTTTAAGGGGACCATGGTGCATGTCTTGGCTCGGTTGCGACCAGGGCTGGGCTAGGGACGTGCTTGGGTCAGGGAAGGAGTCTTAGCCATACTAGGACTCGAGACAAGTGGCTAGGGAGGAGTCCTAGCATACTAGGACTCCACCCGAGAGCCATCGAGAGGGTCGCGCTTGTGCAGCTGCGGCGCGCAGGGAAAAGGGCTCGGCCAGGGGGCTTCGGGCAGGGCTAGGTTAGGTCATTAGGGTCCTAAGAGGGTGACAAGGGTCTGGTTCAGGGGCTGGTCCAGTGGCTAGAGTCCTAGGTGCGGTTCGAAGAGTCCTAGTCTATTAGGGAGTCTCGGCCATGGCACGTTTCTGATTGTGTGGCTTCGGTTAGTGCTTGGGTTCGAGTCCTAAGAGTTCTAAGGGTCCAGTAGGGTTCCTAGAGGGACTGGTTCGAAGTTGGCTCAAGATGGTTCGAGCATGGCTCGGTGAAAAACGAAGTTGGCTCGAGCGTTAGCTTAGGTGGTTCGAATTAGGCTTTTATGAACTAAAAATTGAAATATGGCTCACGGGAGTCGAGTCGTGGTTCACGAGTACTAAAATAATATAAAAAGTCTAAGTTTTAATTTGGGAATTTTATAGTAAAGTTTGAATTAATTCGGGATTAAAAACGCGTTAAAAATGAGTAATTAAGGAATAATTGAAAAGTCTAGAATTTAAGCTAAATAAAAATATAGGAAAAATTAATGTAAGCTTAAATATTTATTTGGGATGGTCTAGAGTCAACGGAATTAAGAAAATGTCAAAAATGTGAAATTTTACGTCTAGAGGTAAAACGGTAATTTTACACCTAGAAATTAGTAAACGTCATGGCAGTGCTCTGAATGCTGTTTTATATGTTAAAATATTTATTTTAAATGTTTATGAATTTTTATGATGTAATATGGACATTTAAAAGATATGTTGCATGTTTGGTTTAAAAGAAAAAACGATATTTATATGCATGCTTTTATAAAGTGATGGAAATACGAAATGTTGAAGGAAGTGAAGTAATTGTGACTAATACGAATACGTGATACGATGATATGTTAATATGCAGGCCAAGGCTCAGTTGACGGGTGAGAGTGTCGCTGATTTCCCCACCGCCCAGTACTGTGGTTACATGTAGATGGATCTATCGCTCAATACGAATACAAATACGAAGTCACAATTAACGATCTGAATTCAACGAATATGAATATGAATATGAATATGAATATGAATATGGTTATGATGATATGAAAACGTTTATGAAAATGTTTATGAAAACGTTTATGAAAATGTGTATGAAAACGTGAAAATGTTTACGAAAAATGTTTATGTTTAAAGTTTAAGCATCATTATGAAAATGTTATTTTACGTACAAGTATTTTCATTGTTGCATGTGTTCTGTATATGTATTACTTGTTATCAAGATTATGGTGTGTTGAGTCTTTAGACTCATTAGGTGTGATTGATGCAGGTGATTATGATAATAATGACAATGGAGGTCTTGATGGTTGATCTGACTGGACTGAAGGTGCACATAACCTGAGGACCAGTGCTACTTTTCCGCACTAGTTATGATTTATGATTTTTAAGTTATGTTAAAGATATTTTTACGACATTTATTATGATTTTGAGTGGTTTTTGAGAGGTTGTTAGTTTTAGCGATTTTTCTAAGATAGGATATGCATATGATTGACGATTTTACGATTTAAACTATTTTCCTTTGGATTTTTAAATGTTAGTTGGTTGATTTATTTTGAAATGATGTCAAAAATATTTTATATATTTTTGTGTATGGTTCGGCCGATCTATTAGAGGTTTAAAAAAAAAAAAAATTCTAGTACTTTTTAAGAAACGAGTTGTGGACGTTTCATATACTGGTTAACAAAATCACACGAGGAGATAATTAGGATTTAAAGCTACTTCCAGTTGATTGGAAAGAAAATCATACGGAAGAGATAGTAAGTGGTAGGATAAGAAAGGATTCAGAAGCTGACAAATTTGAACAAAGGTCCGGTTGTGAAAAGAAACAGCAAATATGCGAGGCATATAGTCCACGCTTACACTAGGAGAACTATGTCGAAAATTAAGTTCATCCTAAATGAAGTACATGTCATATGCAGAAAATAAAATTGAAAAATTACAAAACATGGCAGATAATTGTCAATGTCTAGGAATGAAGAGTAACACACCTCAGATTCTTCAATCTTTGCCAGAAGAACCCTTAAATCGCTTGCTTTTCTCCCAGATTCTCCAAATCCCACAACAGGGTGATTAACAAGTCCCTCCTCCAACATATTTAACTGAACTGACACGAATCAAAACTTATCAAAATGGCAACACAAGTTATATCGAATAGTTACAGAATGCACAATTCATAGTAACTGAGTGTCACTCAAAAGATGCAGCGAGCAACTTAGAATTCCACCCCAAATAGGAAAAGTAAACCCAAACCCCTAAAAACCACAAACTCTAAAAGAG
The DNA here is from genome assembly GCF_012295235.1 of Primulina huaijiensis. Classification (NCBI taxonomy): domain Eukaryota; kingdom Viridiplantae; phylum Streptophyta; class Magnoliopsida; order Lamiales; family Gesneriaceae; genus Primulina; species Primulina huaijiensis. Next base: position 13,475,515 of record NC_133319.1, read on the forward strand.
CACAAGGAAAAAAAAGGCAAGGACAGAGAGAAGATAAATGTGGGGTGGGGGAGAGTGAGATAGAGAAAGGGAGCACGAGAGAGAGGAACATCTAAAAAGAGCAGGGAGATAGAGTTCTCACTTGTCTTTTTTGCCATTTTATGTAAGACTTTTTATCTGAAAGTTCCGTGCGTGACATGCAACAAAGCAATTCCAATGGAATCAACAGAGTATCCATTCTTTTTCCAACTTTTCCTACCATGGCACTGAGAAGTGCCTGTCTTGTTCTAATGTCAGTTTCCACAGAAATCTGTACGTGCTCATCAGAATTGGCAAAATATAGATACATCATCAGCAAACAAAAAGACTAGGCTTCAGAAGCATGAAAATTTATGTTACTGTAACCAGTTTTACAAAGATTATACAAGAGTAAAGTTTGGTTGTTGAATGTCAGAACCATATCATGTCTATATTCCACATACATTTTTAGTATGAGAGCAGAAACTGGATGAGCAGGCACATGCTTCTTGTCTTGAAAATTCAAACAATGTTCTCATTTATTTTAAAGGAATCTTAGATATTAATTTGATATTAATCAGAGTAATTAAAAAAGTATAAGAATTTAAATTGGGTTTTTTTCAGTTAGAATATGATGTCAAGCTCAAGCTTTTAGCCAGCAGAAGCCATTTTTTTATTTTCACATATCATGGCATTCTTTCGAAACAGGTTCCATACAAGGACCAAAACCCCTCAAGAGATAAGATGCAGGGTATGCATATAGGTGGTCTCAAAATGAGGAGTTGCAATAGTAAAACGACAGAGTTAGAAATGAGAACACTTATTTTCATCATAACATAGCATTTGTTTCCTTCTAAGAGAGCCTATGTATTTAGTCAGTACCAATCAAAAAACTCAGGTAATACTCTTTTCTCTTCTTCTCATTCTCCTTCCAACAGCTGTATAACATTTTATAAACAATAGACTATGCCATTAGTTCACCTTAAACAAAATTGTTTGTGTTGCTAAACTCCTGGTAAAAAATTATCTTTAGTCCTTAAAATCATTCATAAGCCTCTCAGGTTCATACATAAATGGTAATCAAATTTAAAATTTTGAATTTGACCAGTACTTGAACCATTATTCCTTATATATTGCTAAGGGATGAAATTTAAGAACGTGATGAAAAACTTAGCGGATTAAACATAATTTCACAGTTCTCTTAATTGGTAAATTTCTGGCTCCCAATTTTTTTAATAGGAAACTATAATATATTCATTAAATAGAAACACAAATTACAAAAGACGGACAAGAGATCCGCACAGCAGGAAAAAAGACAAGAAAAATCCTTGTTAACTCAAACACAAATAAAACTCCAACTTCTCGCTAAATCTAAATTCGATAAGTTCTTGAAATCTGCATGCTTCTCTATCCAACTAGATGCACGAATCTTAATCTTTTCCTAAACATCTTCAGCCGAGTCGACTAAACCATAAAAAATTCGTCTATTCCGCTCCAACCATAATGACCAGCAAATAAAGTGCACTATTATTGTCCAAAAAGTTCTTGTCCCCTCACCCAGATAGCGTCTAAGATTTGCCTCAAAAAGCTCAGGCAATGATCTTGGAACTACCCATACAAACTCATTTCCCCCAAAGCTTTGAACCAAAGAATGCTCGTGAAAGAACATTGAATAAATATACGATCCTGAAATTTTAATGCAAAAATGAATATCTTTTATTTAAAGGTTAGGACCTCAAGACCAAAAATCAGCAAGATATCATTCTGGAAGCTGAAACTTGCAACTAATACAAGAAAATGTGTCAATTCTATTCCACTTGACAGCAAACCAAACAGTTCCCCAACAGTTCGACCCCACCAAAAGATAAATAAGAAAATGACAATATATCAAGGATATTATTATAGATTGACATTTCACGGCGCTACCAAAAATTATCGTAGTCTTGACCCAAGCTCACAGAGTTGAAAGGTGAGAGCGCAAAAATGAAGTGAGGACTAAATTTAACTACTAATACAAGCACTAAACAAACTACATCGAAAAAGCTACTTCTTTGAAACCACAATCTGAAGATGAGAACTTGTCTAACCAAGAACTCTCTGATCCAATCGATCATAGGCCCTCTGCATATAAAGGTTTCAAAGTTCCAATGAGACTAAAAGAACATGAAATCTCTCTCCCATAACAACTAGATAAACAGGCTCCAAAATATGTGGTAAAATGTGGAACAAAAAACATTTTAACTTACCTCCATCTGAACACGCATAGTCTCCAACAGGCCAACCAAGCCATAAGAACTCTGTGATTGCAACACAACATGGTCACTCTTACTACGTCCTAGTTTCTTCATCAATCTAGACTTTGTGTCTTTCTTTTTTTCCTTGGACGGAACAATAAGCCCCCTGTTGCATGACCAAACCAATAATGCAAAACTATCCATTTTTTATATGGCAGGAGTCAGAAAGTACGATACCCTGAAGCTCCAGCAGCAGCAAGGAGGATTTCATAAGCAGTTTCACGCAGGTCATCATCTGCAATGCCTGTGATGAAATAAACAAACAAAATTGTTAAACCACACAAGATTGATTTTACTCTAGTTCCGTCTGCCTTGGAGAAAAGTTTAATTAAACTTCATTGCTACAATACAAGAAAGTTGGGACTGAGACCTGCTGTCAACCCACTCATATCGGGTAAGGAGATGGTCTTTAAAACAAAGCTAAACACGAGAGATTTAGACATTGATGAATGGTTCGACTCTATTTAGTTGCTTGCTGACAAACAAATTTTCTTTGGCAAAAGCGATGCAAGAAAAAATTATGAAAACAGCAACTAAATAAGAACTTTTAAATAAGACCTTTATTAAACATGTTCACCTGTAGCAAATGAAGGCAATTCCAAAACAACATCTGAGGCATCATTTAGAACTCGTCTTGAATATCTATGGCTTTCAACCTCAACATCATCCTCGAAATCATCGATGTCATCCACTGTTAACTCTTTAAGGTGTGAGGAATTAAGAGACTGGGACTTTGACAGGCTAGGTAGTTCTTCTAGTTGTTCACTGTCGAGAGGCTCCGAAACTGCAAGGTTGGACAAAATTGGTGTAGGAACCACAACGGGAGCAGACGGGGGTGGTCTTCGAGGAGGAGGACCTGAAGATTCGGGATCTGTGGCTAGAAAGAAGTCATCGGAAGAACCTGCATTACTCTTTTTCAAATATAAATAAATTTATTTAGGATACAGATATATTCTTCAATTCATTAACAAAATAAATTAAAAGACTAGATCCACCGATGACAGAAACACATGGAAAGAGTTTGCCTCTAAAAGCAAAATGTTGGATACGATATACAGCCAATTGATACATCACATTAAGGTCTAAGGGTGATGTGGATGGGAAAAATTCAATTGAGAATAAGTGAAATATGCACTGCAAATAGTTCAACATGAAAAAGAAGCTCATAGATCAAAACTTACCATACTTGGGAAAAAAGTGCCATCGTGGTAATCTCTAATAGCTTCTGAGAGTTCAAGCATACCACCTAAAGTTATCAACCCAAAACATAAGGCAACAAATGTCGTGCTTATAAGCTTATTGTTTCATCTCTTAAGAAGTAAAGTCGAGAGAAAAGATAAATGGCGAATAATTATAATTGCAATCATCACCTTTCTTGGCACAATTGAGAACATAATCAACACTGACTTGATCCAGATCCACATCATCCAATGAGACGGCACCGGGTGGCATTACTACCTTCTTTATCAGACTGCCAGAGAGTATAAAATCTAGGAGTACCCGCCGATCACGTCGATATCTTTGCAGAATTTCAACTTCATTCTCACTATTTTAAGTGAAAAAGCACCATTTATTTACTCGAGGAAATGCCACTCCTCTAAGATTCTTATTAATAATCATAAAAAATCTATCTCTAATACTCAGATTATATTTATAATCACTCTAGAAACCAAGAATCTGAAATCGAGGTTCCCAAGAAAATGCAATTTTTAATAAATGACAGTTTAGAAAATGTTAACGGCGAAGCATACAGAAGAGTAAAAAGATAAAAGAACTGTAAATGACAGTGAAAAACGAAACATCCCCCTGTTTTTATCTGATCATCGAGACACATAAACACTCTTACCCTTGCTGGAAACTCAGAAATCGAGAAATTTAAAGTATCACATCCATAATGGCAAGAAATTTAAATCAAGAAATTAGGATTTAAGAATGCACATACTCATCCATTGCTGCTGGAGTATATTCCTAGCTAATTGAACCTTCCTCGCAGCTCCCTGAACAAGATTCAAGCAACTCTTCGCCAAAATGAAAGCTCTACGAAAAGATGGGCAAGTTAACACCTAATTTGAATTGGGTTTTGGGATTTCTTCGAAGTCAAAGGCAATGCATTTGAACTGCAAAACCCCGATAAGTCTGCGAACGGGATTTGATCCGAAATGCTGCAATCTTGGAATTATTTTAGTGAATTAGGTGGTTTAATTATAATTAAGCGGGTGGGGGAAGTGCCACAGCTGTTTCCGAATTATAATTAAGTAGGTGGGGAAGTGCCAAACGCTTTTTCCGCCAACCCGGTCGGCGGCTCTTTATCTATCCTTATCTTTTTAAATAATAGGTAATTTATATTTTAAAAAAAATAAAAACTCACTTCATTTCTTTTTATAAAATCTTTATTTGTTTTCATAATTAATGGTTTAGTTCTCAAAATAATAAATCAAAGTTGTGTATATAGATGTTGATCCACTTTTCTTTTATGTGGTAAATCTATCATTAAACAAATTAAATTATTACTTAGATTTAGAATTATAATATTTAAATTAGAAGAAATCACCAAATCTAGAGATGGCAATCGATTGAATTTAAATCTGGTCTCGTATTAAACATGTCTCAATGAAGCGGGTTTAGACCCTGTCAAGCTGATCCGAGACAGGTCCTGAGATTTGATGGACCTATCCTAGACCCGCTTCGCCATTATATGTATATATAATTATACATATACATGTACTCGTACTATTAAAAATAAATTTATTTGTTTAATAATGTATCATTAATCCGTAATTCTAGTTCATTATATTTTTATGATTGAAATAATTGTATTTTATAATGATGTGTTTAAAATTAACATATATTTAAAATTAACATATATAATTATAATTTTTATGTTTCATAGATTTTTTAATTGATAAAACATTTTTTCTAAATATTATTAATGTAAAGTAGAAAAGTAATATTTCTTAATTTTTAAACGTTTTATTGTATGATGACTAAAGTATAAAAATTATATAACTTTTAGCGGTCCAACCCGAATTGGGCCCATCGAGTTTTGGGACAAGGCGAGATGGGTCTAAAGTGAGGTGGGACAGTGTAAGTCGAGTCTCAAATTTGGTCAAATCTATTCGTCGCCATCCCTAACTGGGGTGATATCAAAATATAATTATTTATTGTAGTTACAATACTTTTGTCGATTTTAGGGTGCATTTACTTTGGTTAATAAGATTAGATATGATAAATAATGTTGTAATTATTTAAATATTGAGTATGATGTGGATGATATATATTTGATTTGATTGATTAAATCTGAGATAATATAATAAATATTGGTTTTGTCATTTCAATAATTAATGAAAATTCATAATTAATAATAAAAAATTGCTTGAAGAATAAAGTTGTAAGTTTTAAGTAAATGATTTTATCAATGTAATATAAATAATTAATGATTTGATTGGTGTGAATTAAATAACTAGTACACAAAATGTAACAAAAAAAGTGATAATTGATGGGAGATTGGATCCATATAAAGTAAACGCGTCTCACCGCTTGGTGTGAGGATAAAATATTGCTTGATTACTTATCTTGCTTTGTCTAATGCTTGGTTCAAGCTTTACAAACGATTAGTGTCATAAAATATTATTTTATCCAAATATATTGATTTATCATCTTATCATAATGAATATATTATCATCGCATCCATAACTCAAATAGTGCAAGTGTATTAATAAATAAATTGTTCAATACTTATTAAATAATGTACTCATGATCAATGTATATTTTATTATATGAAAAAAAATAAATAATATCACGATATAATATATTGTTATGATCGAAAAAGAATTTAGAAAAAGAGGTTGAATAAAATATTTTAAATTTTCTTCTAATATTGAGTTGTCTTTAACAGTTGTTAGAGACCACTTAAAAGGACAGAGAGGTCTAGCTGGTACTAGTGAGTTACAAATATTCAATTGATTGATTTTTTAACAAGTTAAACACATAGAATAGCTAAGGCAGACATATAAGAAGTTATATAAGAAGTACCTCAAAATAAATAACACAAGGTATGTAAAAGTTCGAAAGTAATATCTTCTTACGTCTCTTATTCTTCTATTAAAAAAAAAAGAATTCAGTAGAAAACTTTGGTTGTTACTACAACTTTCAAAAACCCACTACAATTATGACTTATCAAACTGCCTACACTGAAACTTCTAATATCCTCTTCAACACTAATACATAAAAAAAAAAATGTCTATTGAATCTTAGGTCTAAACAGATATACACAAAAATCTAAATAGATAGCTTAAACAACTTAAGCGAATGTGCAACACAAGATGATTTTTAATGATCAGATATGAAAAGTATGTGTATGCTAAGTAAAGCAACTTGATGATATAAAGATTAAGAGTACTAGAGATCTTTATTAAGGCATATTGTGAATATTTCAATAGTCTTTTTCAATCTTGAATCATGTCTTTATATAGTTGAACTCTTCCAATGTTAGTGTTGGAACATTTCATATTCGCAATCTTGATTTTGATGTTAACAAAATTTGTTATTGTGTTTCTAACATATTTACTCAAGTGTGAAGTTATTAACACAAGAAGCAAATTGAAACTGAATTCTGCACCAACTGAATTTCTGGCGAGCTTCAGTGTTCTGATGATATCTCTCAGCTGGATATTCAAATGACAATCCGCCAACTGGACTGATCAGAAAACTCAATTTGGAACAACTCGTATTTCACGTCAGTTGGATTAAATCGGATGTTATCATGGTCTAACTGATCGCTGAATTACCGAACTGAACACACGAAAACAGCAATCAGTTGGGTTTGAGCAGCTGCGGTATTCTGGTCATATCTATCAGCTCGGTTATTGAAATGAAGCGATTCAGTATGCGTTGGAAAGATAAGACAATGACCTACAAATCATCTTCACAAGTCAAAGTCTGAATCGAAGCTTAAGATGCTGATAAAAGACGATGAAACTACTGGTTCTACACAAACTGAAATCAGCTAGGCTGATTTCAACACATCAACTGAACTGAACCGAACCAGCAGCTGACCAACTGAACTGAACTGAACTGAACCAGTTGCTGACCAGCTGAACTGAACGACCAGTTGAACTGAATGACCAGCAGAGTTGACCAGAGTTGACCAGTCGAGAAAAATTCCAGCAAGACGAATTTGACAGTTGCAATTTCAGAAACAGTACAAAAACTTTCCAAACGGTCATATTCTTGTATCTAACGTATATATCATTGTTCGAGCTTATAAATACAACATCTTGAAGATCAAACAAGAGCTTTTGAAGGAGATTCAAAGCATGTGTAGTTAGCATGAAGAAATCAGCTAGTTGAGAGCACAAGCCCTTGTGTGAGGATACATTTGAGATGTGCACTGTAACTGATAAATTCCTCACACACAATCACTCACACATATACAAGAGAGTTGAACTTCAAAGATTAGTTGAGTGAGTCTTGCACAAAGACAATAAACTTGTGTATGTAGTCTTTGCATATGAGACATTAAACAATATGCTGATTGTGAGGTGCTGCCTACAATCTTGAGTGCTAGGAGTTCCGTTTAGGCAGTGGGTAAGTCCTAGCTGAATGGGTTTGTACAAGTAGTTGTATAATTCAAAGTCTTCTAGTGAATCCTTCCCAAGGGGAAGAAGAGGTGACGTAGGAGCATTTGAAGTCTCCGAACATACATAAACAAATTCGTGTCTATTTGTTTATTGCATTTACTTATCATTTTCATTGCTTTTAAAGATGCATTGTTGAAGCATTTTATGTGTTCTTCAAATACCAAAATATTGCATACCAAGTGTTTGATAAAATGCTTCAACTAAAATATTTTTACTCATTCAACTTGCATATATTTTTAAATACTTTACAAAATATTTAATCGGTTTCTACGAAGGAATATTTCGAGTGTTTTCCGCTTGATTTTATATCAAACTCGATTTAATTCATCGGTGTTCAATATTTCAAGAACCGAGCTATTGTAGCTCAACTATTTTCCCCCAAACCGATTCCAACAGTTAGCTTTTGCTTCAATGTTCAACTTACTGGCAGCCAACACAAAAAAAATATGTCTTGTGTCTCATTTTCTTTGATGATAATGTTTCTTGATATGTATCCAAAAATGGTAAATTATGGCATTTGAAAGGTTTATTTATGAGAGGAGAAAAACTCGTGGTATCTTTGTCTTATTAGGAGATATTATTGATAAACTAGAGGCGTCGGTTAATGTGCATCGATTGGACAAAAGATCTTGTGAAAAGCCTAGCTGGTATGTGTACGGAATCATTTGATGTACAAGCATACCAGATAAAGACTAATATGTAGCTTGATCTTCATTGAGCAATCCAATTTGAGGCTTGGCGCAGCTTGATCTTACATAGAGATATATCTTACATAGAGATATGCAGCTTGACTATAGGATGTATAGGTAGGAGAATATTCAGTTCAACTAGAGAGCTTGAGTTCAAGACATCGAGCTCGAAACATGTAATACATTAAAATGATAGCTAGAGGGTACAAATTTCGTTCATATAATAAAAACTGAAAATTTCGAATGACAAATTTTCCACTGATCCACTTTTGGCAGCTCTCAGTTTTGTGAACACCTTCACTAAAACAGACAGTTCCACTCTCCTCACTTAATTAGTAGTTAAACTAACTTCACTTCTTCCATTATATGAAATTAACTTATGAACTCTTTTATAAGCAATCTGTTTGATCTCCATCAAACTACAGTCTTCAAATTCAACTCCTTGAACTTGACTATCTCAACGGAAACACATAATCCAATTAGACTAATGGTGTACAACTATAACCGTGGATTATTTCACTCAATAAGTGATAACCAATTAGACAGTCTGAGGGAGGATTGTTTAGTACATCATCAAATGATCACTCATCTTTATGAACAGACATCTCCGTGCTTTTATCAATGAAACATGACGTTTACATCATAGATGCTAGTCTCAAGCTCAAGTAACTTTTATCCTTATTTTAGGTAGGTGAATCGATTAGGAACATGTTTAGAATATATAGTACAATTCCTAATGAGTTTCATGATTTTGCATTGAGAGACAGACCTCATGGTATCTACAGTATATTCAAGGACATTATCTGTCACGGCACAGCCCACTTGTGATATTGTCCACTTTGGCCCGAGCCTTCACGGCTTTAAAACGCGTCACAATGGGTTGCTACACGCTCATTTAAATGCTTAGCATCTCTCCCGTTGTTTGGCGATGTGAGATTTCGCCTAAGGGCCTTCTCACCCCCCTTTCGGGACTCAGCGTTCTCGCTGAGGTTTGCCCCCACCATCCCAAACTCACGCGGAATCGCTCTGATACCAAATGTCACGGTTCAGTCCACTTGTGATATTGTCCGATTTGGCCAGAGATCTCACGGCTTTAAAACGCGTCACATCGTGCGAAGCCCACACACTGGCTCAAACCTCGCTATGATACCAAATGTCACGGCCCAGCCCACTTGTGATATTGTCCGCTTTGGCCCGAAGCCTCACGGCTTTAAAACGCGTCACAAGGGGTTGCTACACGCTCATTTAAATTCACAGCATCTCTTCCGTTGTTTGGCGATGTGACATTTGGTATCAGAGCCAAATAGTATTTTTTTTACATAAGAGTCGATAAAGCTCAAGCCACAAGTTGGCTCGCTAGACACCTACTCTAACAATCTCACAGTTTTCCTATAGCCAACTGTCCATAGATTTCGAACTCATCCCTTCACGATGCTTCTCAAATAAAGGTCCTTACAGGGACTTCGTCAGTGGTCAATAATGTTATCTACAGAGGTGAATCTCTCTACTGATATGTCTCCTCTTCCAACAATCTCTCGGATTTTGTGGGACTTCCTCATTATATATTTGGATCGCTTATAAGACCTCAGTTCCTTTTCAACGGCATTGGTGTTGTCGCAGGAAAGCGAGACTAGATCAACTCCTTGAGAAATGACACCCAACTCTTGAACGAAATTCTTCATCCAAACAGTCTTATTTGTTACAGCTGATGCAGCTATTTATTCGACTTGAATCTGCTGTGGTGTCTTGCTTGGAACTATTCCAAGAGACAACACCATCATTGACCTTAAATACAAATCCAGAGATTGATTTTTCGAATCATCCATTTGATTGGAAAATAGAATCAGTATAACCTTCCAATTTTAATTCTCTCATCCCGTAAACCATGAAAAAATTCTTAGTTCTTCTCAAGTACTTTAGAATATTCTTCACAGCTTTCCAATGCAATGGACCGGGATTTAACTGATATCATCTTACAAAACTCAGTGCAAATGCAATATCAGGTCGACTAGATATCATACCATATATTATACTGCTTATAGCATATGCATATGGAATGCGGCTCATGGTTTCTATGTCATCCTCAGTCTTATGGCACATAAACTTAGATAAAGTCACATCATAACACATTGAGATATATCTTCTCTTAGACTCCTCCATAGAGAAAAATGAGCTCATCTTGGCCTTATTCAAGAAGCAGACTTATCCTCTTAGGTGGCCTTAAGGCCCTTCCGGATCTCCTAGAAGCTTGCGTTTCTTCAACTAGCTGTTGGGGTGTGGGTGCTATGATTTTACAAGTGGGTAGTTCTCAAATCTCTTTGAGTTCTATCATTCCACATTTTCTATCCAATAGAAACTCGTTCACTAAAAATATGACATTTTCTTTGAAACAAACATATTTGTTTCATTGGGAATCATAGAAATAAATCCAATAAAATTCTTTGGATATCCCACAAAGTAGCCCAAATTGGCTCTACTATCTAATTTGTCTCTCATTGCATGTTTTACATAAGTAGAACATCCTCATATTCTAAAGAAATAATATTTGGGAGGCTTTCACATCCATATCTCATATGGAGTTTTATTTACTACCTTTAAATAGACTTGGTTCAACAACATTGCCACAATTTTCAAGCGCAAATCCCTTAAGGAATGGCGTCAGTCCATTGAATCTCATCATAGATCGAACCATGTTCATCAATGTCCGATTATGAAGTTCTGATATACAATTCAAATGGGGTGTGACAAGTGATGTCCACTGTGAGAGAATCTCATTCTCCTTAAGGTAGTCTTAAAATTCGGTACTTCAGTACTCTCCACCTCGATCAGATCAAAGTGTTTTAATACTCTTTGGATCAAGGGATGTTGGCTTGTGTTATAGAGGAGTACACACTACAACAAAAGTCGCAGAAGATTTTGTTGAGTCAGTTTATGCAGGTTATCTACATTCCTGGAAGCCTATTATGGTGTATATCTTTACAGCATATGGTGGAGCCATAAGTTGGAGAGATAGCTTACAAAAGATCGTGGCGCTCACAACTACAGAGGCATAATATATAGCTATGACAGAAGCTATAAAAGAGGAAATTTGGTTACAGGACATCATAAAAGAACTTTGTATCATTCAAGAAGACATGGTGGTGCATTGTGATGGTCAAAGTGCACTACACCTCATGAAAAATCAAGTTCATCATGATAGATCAAACACATGATTCAAAGATGTATTGTAAACTCTATTCAATTTCTTCATAGACGAGTTCTAAATGATGCCTCAGATGTTGTTTTGGAATTGCCTTCATTCGCTACAGGTGAACATGTTTAATAAAGATCTTATTTAAAAGATCTTATTAGTTGCTGTTTACACAATTTTTCCTTGCGTCGCTTTTGCCAAATAAAATTCGTTTGTCAACAAGCGACTAAATGGAGTCGAACCATTCATCAATGTCTAAATCTTTCGTGTTTAGCATTTTTTGAAAGGTACCATCTCCTTATAGGATATGAGTGGGTACTTGACAGCAGGTCTCAGTCCCAACTTTCTTGTATTGTAGCAATGAAGTTTAATGAAAACTTTTCTCCAAGGCAGACAGAACTAGAGTAAAGCTAATTATTATTATTATTATTAGCTAAAAGCCTAAAACAAATTAAAGGCAGTGATACATTAATCGAATTTATGAGGTGATGGAGGTACATGTTTAATTCAATATATAATTTAAAGTAAAAAAAATTGCATTTTAGAATTACACAAAAAAAAATTGTGTATATATTTTGATACTTACGGGAAATTTAGGGTCCGATTCCAGCAAGTGTCACTAGTCCAGACGCAGGTTTCAAAATTATCCTGAGCCTGAAATCACGAATAAGATCGTTAGAAGGGGGCCAAGAGGGTGTCCTGGCGTAGCCCCTCCGACGCTCAAGTAAGAGACTGGGGATATAAGTGGAGAGCAGCTAAGGATGCTGCTGAAAAATAATATAGTGAATGAATATATTAAACACTCAAACCTGATATTTATAGGAGAATACATGGACCCTTGACGGGCTTTTCTTCTATTTAGGCTAGGAATGGACAAGAGATGATACCTTTAGTTTTTAAAACAAAAAAAAATCATAAATTTTAAATTCTGAACAGCCAATTTTATATTTCTCTAAAATACTAATTCAACAAATCAATAATATGCAACTGTTATTTTTTTTAATAAATATCACCAATAATTATTTTTTAAAAAATTATTGTATTTTTTTTTACACATACACAAAATGTGTATTTTTTTAATAAGTATTAAATTCTACTTATAGCTTTATATACATTTTATTGTATATTTATTTAAGACAATATAATGAATGTATAAATGCAAAAGAAATACATAAAATTCAATAAGCGGATGAGTCTATTTATTCTGGTATTTTTTCTGTCTTTGTGTAATATTTTGTAATATTATTATACATTTTTAGAATATTATATGTGATTTTTTTAATATAATTTTTATGTTTTTTTTAAAGAATTAATTTAATGAAAAAATAGGACTTATTTTATTGTTTGTGGGGCCCAATTAGGTAATTTTTCTCATGCCCAATAAGTCATCCCTATTCTTTTATCATTTGAAATTAAAATCTCTTAATTTTCTTCAACGCCGACGAGAAATCGACAGCTATCTATTTTTCTTTTTTTTAAATATCTTTTCAGACTCTTCCATTTCTGTTGAGCCTTAGCGATCTCCTCCTTGGCCAAATGGCTCTGCAACTGCGACTATGTTGCTATTAAATTAAGTGAAATGGTTAGATAGGATAAAAATATTAAAAAAATCGAGTAGTCGATTGATAAGAATGAATCACATAACTCTTTTAAAACTTTATTTTGTCATATCCGTGCTTATCTGGAATTTTTATTCAGAATTTTACGCTTAAATAGCCATATTTTTATTGTGGGTAGGTTTGACCAAAAAGTGTAGAACGTTTAATTTTGGAGATAAGGTTAAGAAATTTAATGTCAAGTACGAAAGATTCTCGATAATGAAAAAAATAATTGATGAATAGTTTTTCATATGTTTCAAGAATATTTATGATAAGATTGAGGAAGTTTTATGATCTTGTAATAAATTTGGGTTAGAAAAATGATTTTTATCATATTTGAAGTTGTCAAGATGGAGTTTTGGAAGAAGGAGAAAAACAGAAGAGATCCTAGAACAAGATGGGGCCACGCTTTTTGTCTGTTTCACTTTTATCTTGTAACTGCATGAAAGAGCTCAAAATTAATGATAAAAATACCATATTTTAAAAATTTTAATTATGATGTTTGATTTATAGAATATTATTTAGAGAGAAAAACTTTTAGAGTTGAGATAAGACAAGATTTGATACAGTTTTTATTATATTACATAAAAACTCAATCTTCCTTATTGATACTCTGTCCTATCATAGTAGGAGGAGATTTATTTTTGTAATTTATTTTTTACTATATCTTCTCTCTCCTATATATACATAAAATACTACAATTTCAAACGATTTTTCATCATCGAGATGAGAAGAACCACTTGGGTTTTTCACGATCTGGACGTGAAGAACAAGAAGGAGAAGATGCAATGGACGAGCAAAATTCAGGCGTCATCGCTGAGATTTCTTCTTTTTATTTTTATCTCTTTAATTTAATGAATTCAAACATTATATTTTTGTCTAGTTTTGATTTTATCGAGTAGTCGTCTTATGAATGAGATCACAATAGTACCAAACTTGTGAACTTTATTTGCATATTGGATTGATTGTAGTTTTGATTTTATGGAGGAGTCATCTTATGTATTTTTATTTAATTAAATTAAATTCAATTAAAAATAATTAGATTGTTAAATAAAAATAAGATTATTAATTCTATAAATAGATAGAGAATTTCATTGTGACTTTAGAATAATTATTTTTTGATCAAATCTAATATATGACAATAATTGATGTTTGGTAATGTCATGCGTTCCGATTATTATATTTTAATTTGAATTTCTCTTAAACTTAATCCGTTATTTAATTGAATTATGTTATTTGCTTTAGAATAATTTAATTTATTTTAATTAATTTAATTATTTACAAAAATCACTTTTTTATTTAACCTAGATTAAATTAAATAATTTATATCATACTAATTCAATAACAGTATATGTTGGAATGACTTGGACTTCATCCAACTATATTATTATTTGACTTAGTACACTTACTAGTTTTACCAATCGAAATCGTCAGTCATGATCTATATGAAACCCGACTGGATTTAAATTAGTCGGGTTCAGTTTTTTTATTCGAACTACCCGATTAAGTGTACCTATCGGTCCGTTCCTAGTGAATAAAACAACCGGGAGTTATCATCTTAATAAACATACATATAACAATATTTATATTATGCTAATTTTATACATTTTAGATTTCGAAATAATTCTGTAATAATAATTATAAAATATAATATGTTTCATAAAAAAAATTAAATAATTATAACTCCTCGATTCATTGACTAAAATTATTTTGGACAAAGTTCTGGAAGAGGAAACCTCAGTCAGAAAAAGCGAGCAACGAAAGAATGACGAGATCTATTATTCATAATCGGATGTGGCGTTGAATTGAATGTTCATTTCTGCGATGAGGTTTAGGGTTTAATCTGACAACTTTTTGTATCATTTGCTCAGGTATCATATTGCTTACCAGCCTTCGTCCGATCAATTTATTGTTGATATTATCGCACAAATCCATGATAAAAAGAATTGAGCTGCCGATGGAATTTTGTGTGTGATCGATTTGCCTTCCAAGTTCCAATGTGTTTATTTAACGTTCCCTTTGTTTTTCTGCGCTTCGGCTTCATTAAAGTGTTTGAATTTTAGTTCATTTCATCGGGAACCTCAGTTATTTTGCTCGCTGTTGCAATTGCGAGGGATATATTTGTTTTGTACATCTTTCGTTCTTGTTTATGTTTGTTCTAATAGATTTGAATTTATTGATTGTTATTTTGATTTTTGGTTAGTTGGTACTTCTACAGGTAGAATTGTGCTAAAAATACTCGTATTTATTGATAATTCACGTCCTTCTTCTTTCGTTGAGTAGGGTGTTTGTGGGTAGGAAGACAGTTCAAAGTGCTTATCCTTAGCAAGAGAAGTGTGGAAGGTTGGATATATATCCTTTCTTTGTAAGATTTGGTGAATTGTGATGGCTTGGTTTAGAGCTGGGTCTCAGGTGGCAAAGCTTGCTGTGAGGCGAACTATATCACAAAGTGCTTCATACTTAGCAAGAACTCGGCTCTCTCCTGTGCATAACCGACACTTTCACTCCACAGTTTTTAAATCAAAGGCCCAATCAGCTCCTGTTCCTCGTCCTGTTCCACTCTCCAGGTTGACTGATAGCTTTCTGGATGGGACCAGCAGTGTTTATCTTGAAGAGCTACAGAGGGCATGGGAGCAAGATCCCAATAGCGTTGATGAATCATGGGACAACTTCTTCAGGAACTTTGTAGGTCAGGCGAGTACATCACCTGGAATTTCTGGCCAAACGATACAAGAGAGTATGCGGCTTTTGTTGCTTGTGAGAGCTTACCAGGTTTTTGGTCACATGAAAGCTACATTGGATCCACTGGGCTTGGAACAGAGGCCCATTCCTGATGATCTAGACCCAGCCCTTTATGGTTTGTCAGAAGCTGATCTTGATAGAGAATTCTTCATTGGTGTTTGGAGAATGCATGGGTTCTTGTCTGAGAATCGTCCAGTGCAAACTTTAAGGGCTATATTGACTAGATTAGAACAGGCTTATTGTGGAAAAATTGGTTATGAATACATGCATATTACAGATCGTGAAAAGTGCAACTGGTTGAGAGACAAAATTGAGACTCCAATACCGATGGAGTACAGTCATCAGAGGCGAGAGGTGATCCTTGACCGGCTTATTTGGAGTACTCAATTTGAGAATTTCTTAGCAGCAAAATGGACTGCAGCCAAGAGGTTCGGGCTTGAAGGTTGTGAGACATTGATTCCCGGCATGAAGGAGATGTTTGATAGGTCAGCTGATCTCGGGGTAGAGAGCATAGTTATTGGAATGTCGCACAGAGGAAGACTGAACGTTCTGGGAAATGTTGTCAGGAAACCACTGCGACAAATATTTAGCGAGTTTAGTGGAGGTACAAAACCTGTGGATGAGGTCGGCCTTTACACTGGAACAGGAGATGTTAAATATCATTTGGGAACTTCCTACGATAGGCCAACTCGGGGTGGTAAGAGAATTCACTTGTCTTTGGTTGCTAATCCAAGTCACTTAGAGGCAGTGGACCCTGTTGTGGTAGGGAAAACTAGAGCCAAACAATATTACTCTAATGATGTTGACAGAACAAAAAACATGGGTGTCTTGATACATGGTGATGGTAGTTTTGCTGGACAAGGTGTTGTCTATGAAACCTTGCATCTTAGTGCTCTTCCAAATTACACCACTGGCGGGACCATTCACATTGTAGTGAACAATCAAGTAGCATTCACTACCGACCCTCAAGCAGGAAGATCTTCACAGTATTGCACAGATGTTGCCAAAGCTTTGAGTGCACCAATTTTCCATGTCAATGGTGATGATGTAGAGGCAGTTGTTCACGCCTGCGAACTTGCTGCGGAGTGGCGGCAGATATTCCACACTGATGTTGTGGTTGACATTGTGTGCTATCGTCGATTTGGGCACAATGAAATTGATGAGCCATCCTTCACTCAACCTAAAATGTACAAGGTCAGTTCTGTATATTACCTTTTATGGTTCAAACGTTTGTTGATTTACTGGTATCTTTACCTTTTATTTCTGAGATTCTTTTTAAAAGTTCATTCTTACTGATGCCCGATATTCAGCCGTGCGTTGATTATTGAAGCTTCTTAATCTCTTACTTCAATGCCTTTTATAGGTTATACGGAATCATCCTTCAGCACTTGAGATTTACCAAAAAAAACTGCTAGAATCTGGTCATGTGAACAAAGAAGACATTGATAAGATAAGCAGCAAAGTCCTAAAAATTCTCAATGAAGAATTTGTTGCCAGCAAAGACTATGTCCCTCAGAGAAGGGACTGGCTTTCAGCTTACTGGACTGGTTTCAAGTCTCCTGAACAGCTTTCACGTATCCGTAACACTGGGTAACGCTATATTCGTTATTCATATTATGCAGTTCTTTATTGCTTAATGCTTATTGTGTAATTTACATGTTCTATTTTTCAGAGTCAAACCTGAGATTTTGAAGAATGTTGGCAAGGCTATCACTACTCTGCCTGAAAATTTTAAACCTCATAGAGCAGTGAAGAGAATTTTTGAGGACCGTGCCAAAATGATTGAGACAGGGGAGGGTATTGACTGGGCGGTGGGAGAAGTACTCGCCTTCGCGACATTGCTTGTAGAAGGAAATCATGTTAGATTGAGTGGACAGGATGTTGAGCGAGGTACTTTCAGCCATAGACACTCTGTTCTACATGATCAGGAAACTGGGGAACAATACTGCCCTTTAGACCATGTCATGATAAACCAAAATGAAGAGATGTTTACTGTAAGTAACAGGTATGTTCTGGTACTATGTCTGCTCTATATTTCAAGTTATGTGAATGCGATCGATCTTAGTTTCCTTTTTCATGCTCTGGTTGACCTTTTTGTTTTTGGTGGATTATTTTGGAGTGTATTGATCGTAGTAACTGTAAGTAATAAAAATTTAACTTCAAACCATTCTAAATGATATTACTCTATTTTCCTTTGTAACCATTAACAATGCTTTGTAAATTCTTCTTGTTTATGCATAAATGAATTGCAGTGAACATCACTTCAAGACATGTCTAATTCATTGTACTGAGTCAAGGAGAGATACTTTTGAAAGGACGAGAAATCTGATTGAATTTGTTTGTTTTTCAACCTTTTGTGTGTCGTATGGTTGCTCTTGTCAGAAAATCCTAACAAAATAACCTGTTATATTTATACTTCTGGTTTTTTCTTGGATTTATTTATTTGAATTCATATGCTTTCTGCTGGTTAAACTTATATATTTGAATATACCTGTTTCAAACAAAGATTAAGGTAGTGTTTGGTTGAGCTTTCAATTCAATTATAAAGTTTTGCAAAAACATATTGAAATAGTATCTGGGCATAGATTTTGATGTTATGTGCAAAGGGAGATTTATCGTAATTTTATTCGGAAAAAAATTGGAGTGTAATGATTTGTAGAAAAAAGAATGATTGTGCGACTATTATGCTTTTTGTTTTTTATTTGAAATGGGAAATGAATGGTGGGGTAAAATTTTTGGAAAAGAAAATGATTGGTGGTGATTTTATTTATACATCTAGAAATGGTTGGAATCTTGAGTTTAGTCAAACCAAAACATTCCATAAAATTTTTTTAGTCCCATGGATTCAAGTTGGATTATTTTATGATACCAGGCTAATGGTTTGACTAATTACCGTGGTATCAAGATAGCTAGGAGGGAATATTCTTCTTGGGATTAGATGAAATACCTGCCTTACCCAATGAAACAAGTATCCGTCCTGAATCTTATCAAGCCCTAGCATGCATCAAGTCTTAAGTATAAGTATAAAAAAATTGATGATTGTTAAATGGACAACTTAGTTTTAACATCAGGTTTAGTTTACATGCTGTCATTTTCTGCAGCGTTGATTTCAAACCTAAAGCATCAAAGAATGAATATAAATATAGCTCTAGTTTGTGAGGCAGAACAGATTAAAAGCAGAAATAATAAGTGACGTGACTGAATTAATAAGTAATAAGTGACAAATACAGTAAGTAGTAAATTCTCATACGCTAGTTTTCCTCATCAGCATAATTCTGCTCACTTTTATTGTGCTTATAATGGAACCTGTAAACCCATGATCCTCCTCTTCTAAGGTTGACATTGGCCTCTTCTGTCTCCTTATCAATTTATTGACATGCTATAGTGACAGATAGAGTTAGTGCCCTAAAAAATTTGGTACAAAAGGAGCAAATTTTAGCATGCCGTTAGCTGTATTTACTCCAATAGCTACATGCAAAGAATTTTGTTTTATGAAATTTATTGCAATTTTTTTTTAATAAAATGGAACTTTGAGAAAACATGTTTTCATTTGTCGATACTATTTCAAGAGGTTCTAGAGCACCGAAGAAGCATGTGCTTTACTGCACACTAATGCTTGAAAAAATGAAATGGTTCATTGTGAGGCCCTGTGCTCAAGCATATTCTTTTTGACTCTTTGAGAACTTTGATTTTGATAAAAACCAAAGTCATGGACCCATGTTGTAACATTGCTTCCCATATCTCATCTATGCAACAAATGGAAAAAAAAGGAAAGAAAACTAGACTGTCTTTCAAGTATTTACAAAGGGTAATTCCTTACCCTTTATTCTCTCAGTAAGTTCAAAGACTGAGATACCTAATTTTCTAAAAAAGCAAACCATGTCAAAATGTTATCCTAATTAGTGGAATTCTAGTTAAATCTAACTAATTTGGAATAATATAATATCCAACAGACTATAAGTTTCCATCACTGCACTGAAGTTAAATCACCATGCTTCACTTTGGACTGCTACAATGAAATGTAAAATACTTGAATGATGATATCTTCTGCTCATTTGCATGAGCTTTATCAATGTTTTGCTGTGGGTTGACCTAGTGGTTGAACCTTTGCATTGTTGATGTGGTTCATTTTCTAATTTGAGATTGTTTTCATTGTCATATTGTAGTCATCACCTTACACAATTAGTTCTCATGGTTTACATGATATTTTGATTCCTCATTGCTTTTTAAAATTAACTTTAATAATTTTGTGGCTACCATGAAAAATATTATTTATTAATTACTACTGGGCTTTCTCCAGCTCTCTTTCAGAGTTTGGAGTTTTGGGATTTGAATTAGGTTATTCGATGGAAAATCCCAATTCTCTAGTGCTGTGGGAAGCACAGTTTGGTGATTTTGCCAATGGAGCTCAGGTGATATTTGACCAGTTTGTGAGCAGTGGGGAGTCCAAGTGGTTACGTCAAACTGGATTGGTTGTGCTGCTACCCCATGGATATGATGGTCAAGGCCCTGAACATTCAAGTGCGCGTTTGGAGCGTTTCCTTCAGGTATTGTTATTATCTCCATCATCCTGTTGCTTATCCCGATTTTAATTTTTTTTTTGTTTACACTGTTATTTTATAAACCTACTTGTAACAAAAAAAATGTCTCCTCTAGGGAGCCTTTCTTGTACACGTATTTCCTTCATTTGGGGACTGTCTTCTTGTATTATTAAGTTGTTTCTATTTTTCCTTATTTGGTGACTGAGTGGATTCTCTTTGTGTATTGACCTCGAGATAGAATAGAATAGAAGATCATTAAAACCGTTGGGTGTTTTGTCGAGCCCCTCTTATTTTCCCTGGCACATGGGACAAAGTGCAGCCATTCAAAAGATTGTTGGAGGTTTCTGAAATAGATTCCTATGCTTTGTATGGCTGTCCCCGTGTGGACGATTGATGTCCAATTTCAGTGATCTACTCTATGATGATGGCTCTGAAGGTCCTCACATCTTTTTGCCTGAAGATTTGTCTGATGAAATGTAAATAAATATTATACCAGTTATACCCCTTTCTTATTTTTAAATTTTTTAAAAAATTTAGGGAAGGAGAGAGGGTACGGACTAGATGATATGTTACTTGGATCTTATGTTGAAGGGCTTTGGGGTTATGTAACTAAAAGAGATCATTAATGTCAAATTAAACAAGTGACTTTGTATCATGTTGGGGTGGAATTTATGATATTTCCTATCTTCTAATGCGTTTTTTTGGTATTGTCAAACTGTTCCATTTTAAACATTGAATTATTGAGTAAGTTTCGATGTAGAAATCACTTTTTTTTTCAACTTTTTTTTTTAATCTTCGGGCATCTTATCTTTATCATAATTGAAGCGAATTCAGCAATATTGTGGTGCATGATGGAAATTGGTATTTTGTGCAATGCTATAAATTTGTTGTTTCCTTTGCATAATGGCTTATAACATTTTCTGTGATCGCTTATTTGCCATCTACCTTGACGAAGAAGTCTCACTTTTCTTTTGTATTTTATCAAGGAATAATAAATTGACTATTTTTTTTGTATTGCAGATGAGTGATGATAATCCTTTTGTAATACCTGAGATGGATTCAACCCTTAGAAAACAGATTCAAGAATGCAATTTTCAAGTGGTGAATGTAACTACTCCTGCTAATTATTTCCATGTTTTGCGGCGCCAAGTAAGTGAATTTGGATAGATACAGCTGTATTATTCATACGAGTCTCGTACATTCCTTATGTTCTTAGTTCTAACCTTTTCTTATATATGTTTCAGTTACACAGGGATTTCCGTAAACCTCTTATTGTTATGTCACCCAAGAACTTGCTTCGTCATAAGGACTGCAAATCCAATTTGTCTGAGTTTGATGACGTTCAAGGTCACCCTGGTTTTGACAAGCAAGGAACCAGATTTAAGCGGCTTATAAAAGACCAGAATGATCACTCGGATCTTGAAGAGGGTATTAGACGGCTAGTTCTCTGCTCAGGAAAGGTGAGATATTTTTTTGTCTTTCCTACTTTCCTTGCTAGTTCCTACTGAGTACTGTCTTGTCACCATTTCACTTTTTGTTTTGACTTTTTTTGTTTTCGTGGGTTGATGGTAGGGTGTGCATGCACCAAGTTTTATGATAATTTAGATTTATCTTGCCATAAGATGATTAATTAAGATGTCCAGGTAATGGTTCTGAAGAAAGGATACGGTACCCTTCAGAGAATTACAAAGTTACCGCAGTATGGCTAGGAAATTTATATTTTTGTTGTAAATTTATTAATTTATGGAATATAATTTTGTTGTTGTTTATTTGCAGGTCTACTATGAGCTCGATGAAGAAAGGAAAAAAGTTGGTGGGAAGGATATTGCAATTTGTAGGGTGGAACAACTTTGTCCATTCCCTTATGACCTCATCCAACGTGAATTGAAGAGATATCCAAGTATGACTTTAAAAAGTTTGCTAGCATATCAGTATGTTATCCAAACACTGGAGCATTTAGGATGGTCTTTACTTGATAAAGTGTAGACTATATCAGTTACATAAAAACTATATTGAGGTATACCAAAAGTGTCGGTTTGTTATATATTCTACTAACTTCTGGTTTCATTTTTTACTATTGTTTTAGATGCTGAGATCGTTTGGTGTCAGGAAGAGCCCATGAACATGGGTGCATACAGCTATGTTGCTCCTCGTCTAGGCACTGCAATGAAGGCACTGAGTAGAGGTACTGTTGATGACATTAAGTATGTTGGCCGTGCTCCATCTGCCGCAACAGCTACCGGCTTTTACCAAGTTCACGTGAAAGAGCAAACTGAATTAGTCCACAAAGCTATGCAGCCCGATCCAATCAATTCTTGAAATTTAAGTGGTCAAGTGATTGCAGTGAAGCCTTTTTCTGTGTTTGAGACTTTTTTCACATTTCAAATGGGCAGCTGTTTCAAACTTCAAAGGATCATATTGTTATTTTTGTGAGAATAAAGATACTGTCTGAGACTCTGAAATCAATGTAGTCATTGATGAAATATTACTTTTATGCCAGCATTTTGTAAAAGAGTTCGACATTTTTGTTATCATGTGTATTCATTGCCACGTATCTTCTATTTTACAAGCAGAAGAGTTCTGGTGATTTTTTCGAGTTTATCAAAGTGATCGAATGTTTTTGTTCATGATTTGGAATCTTGATATGGCTAATTTGAATTGGCTATAAAAAGTTGATCTTTTTGCAGTATGGTTGATTCTGTTTAATGATATTGACGTTCGTAAACACATGTTAATATTGATTTCTTGGTGCAAGTGGCAGATTAAACTGGAACCACTCTGCAGCTTTCATGATTTGATTCGGTTTGTTCATTTGTTCGGCTTTGGTTCGTAGAAATGCAAGTAAACAACCTCTCAAATTTTGAACCACTGGAATTCTCGTTTTGTGACAGACCAAATCGAAATCCATTCCAACCAAGTAATTGATCATAATCGAAATAAGATGACGCAATAAGTTACGAAGTGTAATAAAAGTCGCCATCGTTCTTTCTTATAAAACCATAAACTTCGACTTTATGTAACACTCGCCATCACTCTCTTATAAAACTAGAAACTTCGACTTTGTCACCTAAATATTTGTCTTATTTGCATAAATTCTTGTTTGTAGCCTGAGTAATAAGGTACTATACACTATCTTGTATAAAAATATTTCAGATTTGGTAGTAATACTTGGGGGCTGTGAAACCAAAGTTTCTGTAAACTTGAGCACCGAAACACAACTAAAAATCTCTACAAAGAATCTTAATGCTGATATTCCCAGCACTATGGCATCTGCACCAAATATAATATTATTAATTAATTACTAATTCTCCTCCCACCACATCATCTCAATAGAATAATGACAACAGAATTGATAACAAATCGTAATCATATCACATCAATCAAGCTCATATTGCATTAACTGTCGCATAACTGGAAATTCTAACAGGATTTTATAACATTAAACCATTGCACAAGAACCATCGTAAACAAGTCTTGGAATTTCTTGCAGGGAGCAAGAAAAACTAAACTGGCCAAAATCTTGAACTTCACTTCACTTCACCACGAAGGAAGTATCCCACCAAACATTAGTTACTAACCAAGATCTTTAAACTTCATACATCTTTCAGGCTTTCTGCAAAAGGCAATGCAAAATAGAATGAGTTTCAGAATCCAACATTGATTAGATGCACGATGATTGCAGAGCATATGACAAAACTTACCTGCATGGGAAGGTACAGTTTAAACTCTGGTGGGAGTTCCTCCTCTGAATATAGGCGATCAGAGAAGTATATTCTTCTCAGGCGGCAATTCGCGTGAACCTGAACTCTCAGTGTCTCCACGTAGTTGGTTCCATAAGCTCGTCGAGTCAGATCTGAAAGGTTAAGCTGGATTTGATTCCATCCCTCATCCAATTTCAATGGCATGGTGCAAATAAAAGGCTTAACTCTAGTGACAGCCTGCAGTGGATGTGAATACTTCACAATCTAAGAATACAAAAATATTTCTCCACAAATGGCAGTACCCGAGAGAGAAACATCGAGTATATGGAAACACGCGAGTACATTAACTTTAAAATCACCAAAACATAGTTCATTCACCAGCCTCTTGGAAATCTCTACGCGAACAATTTAGTTAACTTATCAAAAAAGTTTATGAAAAATATTACTGCCTGTCACAAAAATCACGATGTCAAAGCTTTATATAAACAAAATATGATGGTTGATAATCTCTGCAAGTTTTCTCCATTCTTTTCAAAATCTGATAGAGAACAAACACGGAAATAGATTTCCTCTATCTATCTTTCCTCAACCAATGAGTTACTCAAATAACATAAAAAATTGTAATGGGCTCTAAAGTCTTCTAAGTTCAAGATGCTTGACATTTAATTTTATTGGATAACATATTTTTGGGGCAAGTAAATGCATTTGTAATAGTTTTTGCTTTGTTGAGAAATTACGAGTTTCGATACACAAACATTGAAAACATATGGACAAAAAGCAATTATATTGAAAACATATGGAAATGCTAAGTCAAAGCATGTGGCATTGAAAACATATGGAAATGCTAAGTCAAAGCATGTGGCATATGTGTAATATTAGAGTATACAACAGCATACATATCATAAAACATGTTCTTTGAAAATAAGTTTATTCGGTATCCGAATTATGCGCTGCATTGGTGTCCAAGTGTAGTATTCATTAATATCTTAATAAACACATTGCAAATTACACTTCAACAAAGATAATGAAGCCACAAACCAACTTATCAATACAGATAGAGGCATGGTATCAATGGTCTAGCAAATATGTCTAACATCCTTCGCTACCATTCTAAAGCAAGCCTTTATCACATTGAAATGTGTGTAAGGGGAAAGTACGCATAGAACTCTAAGGTCACTGTTGTTTTCTTTCAAGTTGTCATTTAGCATGGGAAACATACAAAACACATTCGTCGTTCATTTTGGGATTTCAAATAATACCATAAGTATGAAGTTCATGAAAAAGAAGTACATCAATCAGAAACAATACACGCACAAGATAGAACGTCAAGGATATATTACTTAAAATGCACACACACTAACTATTTGCCACAGATTTCGGAAGTTTTGAGTGAATTCATCGAACCCCATGACAATAAGAGTAGACCTTCATTCCCAGAGTTTTACAAGATGTAATTTATACCATCTAAGATTTGATGGAACAAATACAAGATACCCATGCTTTCTATGCTGCTCAAATATCTAGGGTCTTAGCACAAATACAATGCCATTAAACATAAACAAGGAAAAAAAATTTAAAAAATACACTATCAATGTTATTTTCTAACAAAAAGAACATCACCTTATGATTGACTTGAGCTACATAATTACATCAACCACACAAATGAAAGTCAACAATAAATGAGTAAAGCAGAGATAGCAATAAATGAGTAAAGCAGAGATAAAAGGACAAGCGATATGCTAAGTGATTAATCCTAAATCCTAAAATGTATAAAAATAACTCACAGACTTGGAAATTTGATGCCCGAAATCTTCGACGAACATTTTTATCATCCAGAACCTGAATCTCAAATGTGAAGTACTTCTTCATGTTTTTCACAATCATGACTAAGAACGGCAGCTTGATACCAAGTGTTGCAGTTGGATCAGCAGGACAAGTAATATATGCGGTTTGGACATTTGATCCAACTATTTCGAGGACATTAGATTGTATGTCATCATCTTGCAATCTCTTGATTTGGCCATTAGTAACTGACAGATAATTTTTTCCCATTAAACTATAGCTAAACATAAAAAAAATTACAAAATGATTACTCCACTACCATGAAAACCTATTTGAGTGTACATGGTGAAAATGTTTCAAAGCATGATGTGGCCGGCTCTGTAGCACGTCTTTCACAAAAAGGCATTTTTCATGTAAACATAGGAATTGTATATAAATGAAAATAACGTCCTTTCAAAGCAAGATATTTTACTGTTCGTCACCTAAAGTAATTTGATTTAAACATAGTACAAAGAACATAGGAGAAGACATCAATACAGATATGAATTCCGTAGATGAAGAATAAACTGCTGTCACCATAAAAGAACCCCTTTAAGTATGAAATTTGCAAAAGGCATAATTTCTCGACTGCATACATACAACTGGAAAAAAAAACAAAATGTTTAAAAAACTCTACCTTCTTTATCCCAAATCTGTAAAGGCTTGCTTCTGAAGGGTGACAATAACCAGAAATTAGAACATAGCGATCAAAAAGCAATACAAGCTAAAAAAAATTAAAAAACACAACATACCCCAGGCTGTAGAGAATTGACAAGAAACCAGACTGGAAGGTGTTTTTAAACATTCGTTCAGCTGCTTCTGGAAAAAAATGAAATAATTAAAGTGATTAAACAGGTCCGATTTGCTCAACTCATGCTAAAGAACAAAGCGCCTATTTTCTCCTTCTCAGCTGCGTTGTTTCGACCCAGAATTTCTGGTTTTTGCCACGCTTCCGGCAACAGGACGGCGATGGATGCTGGGACGTGTGGTTTGCGCTGGTAGGGACTGTGCTTTGCTGGGAGAATTTTCTACACTACGCAGATTTAGGGTTTGGAGCGCCGGATTTGTGGGAAGCGGAAGAAAATCTCGTAAATACCATATTTTATCTTTTTTAAAATTAAATAATAATTTAACTAATATATAATTAAACGGGTCTTTTATTATGTTTTTCCTACTAATTAACTCACTATCAGAATTTCTTCTCTCTCTCCTCTTTTTTGCTCTATACTTTTATCAATTTCTAAATCAATTATCCTATCATGTGATGTGATTTGCTGTGTTTTTTCATCCATGAAGTCCATCATTTTATTATCATCGTATGAAAGATTGGGTGTAAAAATCTCGATGATTTCACTATGGTAAATAGCTATCTTTATTTTTATCTCACAATCATAATACTTCAGAAAATGCTCGGAATTAAATGCATCCGTCAGTGGTGATAGATAAAAGATTGAACTTCGAAACACTTTATAGGTTTTGGGAGATTGTAGTATTGGCTAACGATTTAGATTTTTGGCGATTAATTAATTGATTATTCTGCAGAAAATGATGAGCAAAAACCTGATGTCAGAAATATGAAAACCATGTAAATTGATTATTAGAAGTAGTACAACCCATTCTTTGATGATAAATAGATTATCTGGGTTTTTATTAACTAATTTATTTTGATTTTATATTGCAGTACTTTACTAGATGATTTTGATTAATCGTGCCTTCCACCTTCATATATTTGACTTTTCAACGACCCCCGCTCTCAAGTCTCGCCTTTGAATCTTCGAAACTAGTAATATATAGGTAATAGATGATTATTCAATTTTTCATTTTGTTTGTTTATGGATGAATTAAAATCTCACATGAGATGAATTTCCTAACCCTTCAACTCAATTTTTTAATATCAAATATTTTATGTGATCCACCAATTTTGAAGCTGATTATTTTTTTATTTTTCGATCAAGATTTCTTATATTTGAAACTTCTTTTTGATAAAAAAAAAGAATATCAAAGATAGTTGCACAAAAGATTTGGGTATGTTCAATTTTGTTATAAAAAATATTTTTTTATATTGCTATATATATTTCATGAATTTCAACATAACTGAATATTTAATTAATTGGTATTACTAGTTGACTTGATTAAATTTTTTTGTTCAGGTTAATCTTCAATATCAACTATTAGAGGAGAAATATTTTAGTTGCAAGTTTAATGTACATTTCAAATATAAAAAAGTAAGTGAAGTTATATTAGATTGCTTGAATGAGCAGGACATGGACTTCATGGATGAAAAAACACAATTTGACACTCTCATTAAGTATGATGCATATTATAATTTATTTAGTCAGATTTTATGGTTTATGGTAATGAGACAAGTGTATGTAACAGATGATGACGATGAGATGTGGTTTGTTGTGAATGATAGACCAATTAAGTTTTCTAGAATGTAGTATGCATTTATAACAAGGTTGGATTGTTCTGATAATTTTCCTGAAGAAGTACTAGAGGTTTCAGACTTTTATGGTAGACATTTTCAAGGAAGTAATAAAATATCTGTGAACGAAGTTGAAATAAAGTTGAATGATTTGATAAGTGTGGATGAGTTGTTGAGCATAGAGAGAGTGAAGATGACTTGTTTGTACTTCTTCTATGGTGTACTGTGGCCTATAATGTCAGTTAAGAATACTCAAGTTGATAAAAAAAATAATATTTAGCTTGATTGATGATTTTGATGTTTTTAATAAGTACCATTGGGGTAAAATAACTTTCAAAGGAGTTGTTTGTGATTTAAAATGTGATTTGAAGAAAAAAAGTTGTATTAAATGAAAATATAGAAAACGTTAAGTCTTTGAACAGTAGAACTTATGATATGGTTGAGTTCATCTATCTGCTATAAGTAATTAAATATTTGTGCATTTTCCATATGTTTCGATTATGGTTGATTATATGTGTTTTTATAATTTTTGAATTTAAATTCTTGCATACGAAATGTGTTTGT
This sequence comes from Primulina huaijiensis, assembly GCF_012295235.1. Lineage (NCBI taxonomy): Eukaryota > Viridiplantae > Streptophyta > Magnoliopsida > Lamiales > Gesneriaceae > Primulina > Primulina huaijiensis. Next base: position 13,504,716 of record NC_133319.1, read on the forward strand.
GGTATTGGAGAACGTTTTGCGAAACAAAAAGAAGGAGACAACATATATCTTCCACGCATGTGCCAATGTATTTCAAACAAATGACCAAAAAAAGATCTCTTCGATTTATTGACATTTTAGATGCATCAAAGAGTGGTAAAAATATTTGTGTATTTAGCATATAATTTAGTTTGTGTATTTTTAATTTAAAATATGTTTAATTATAGATTGTTAGAAGTATTTTGTTACCTACAGATCAAGAAGCTATCGCTCCTTATATTAGAAATATTTTCATTGAATATTCTTTTACAGATTCTCAATTGTCTTATATTAATTCATTGTTGTTGGAGGGAAAATCTGTGTATTGTACTAAGAATCTCACTGTTTGTGAATCTAAAGAGACTATTCAATCCAAAAAAGAAGTCCAAGAAAGTAAAATTTGTCCCACCTCTAAAATTCATTCAGCCAAGAAAGCACCAGATATACGATCCCATCATGTACAAAGGCTCTTGTAGCTACTACTACTGCTACTGCTGCAGTTGTTCCAAGTGCACCACCTGCTGCTGCTACTGAAAGTACTTCAGACAAGACTACTGAAAAAATCAGCAATGATGCGATGTCTTTATTTGTGAAGAAATTCTCAAGATTCATGAAGAAGAACCACCGAGCTTATCAGAATCCTAACCGGAACTTTAAGAAGGAATCACCACCTGATGATATGACATGTTTCAATTGTGTAAAAATTGGGCACTTCATTGCAGACTGTCCAAAGCCTAAAAAGGATGACCAGAAGAAGAAAGAGTACAAGCGTAATGATAAAAAGTCCAGAAGAGATCGCAAGGCAATGATTGCTGAGGAAAGCAAATCAAAGTGTGCGGACTCTAGCTCTGAGTTTTCTGACTCAGATAACCATTCCTGTGAAGACCGTGCAATATGGAAGTGCACCAATCTTGGAGGAGATTCATGCAGCCCAAAATCACTCTCCATTTGCACTTAAGGAAGCCAAAATCACTCACCATTGCAGCATGAATCTCGGATGTGTATCTCGAATCAAGAAGAGGCCACGTTCATTTGGGAGAGAAGAGTGTAATCATCCCTTTGACTAAGCCATTAGCAACATTAAAGGAGTGATAAAAGCTTACCTTGTAGCTGACTATCCAAGCCTATATAAGAAGAACCTGGGTGGTAGTAATCCCACCTCACATACTGCAAAATCCCTCCCCGTAGCTAAAGAAATTCGAAATATAGCTGCTAGAAAACAGGCCAAATTCGAAGCATTACAGCAGCCGAGTTCGAAGCTTTGCCGTGACCTTGTTCGAACGGAGGTCTTTTAGCACGTCCTTCTAGCGTTTTAATCCAAACGAAATCATGTAAGTGGGTTTTTTATATTATTATATAAAATTGCGCACTTATGTTTATTTTAAGTGGCTCTTGATATGTATATTCTTTTAATAAATATGGTTCACTTATTTAATTATTTTTAAAGTGGACTTTTGAATATATATATTATTATATAAAAGATTTGGCACACTTATTTTCTTTTTAAGTGAGCATGATATATTTCGAAAATAAATTAAATGTGACTTTGAAAATTGGATCGGCATGATATATTCGTTTCTATTTGGTATGAAATCCCCTGAATTATTCGTTGTTCGATATCAGTTATAATATTTGAAAGCATGTTGAATTATTTGAAATGCACTGTAATGATTCGATTTAGAAATGGTAAAGGAAATTCCGAACTTTAATATGCTTTGTTTAGGCCCTGATGTGGTGGGTTATAATAACCGTTCCTTTGGCCTCGCCCCTTAGAAGAGTAACATATAGGGAACTGATCAGTAAAACCATAGAAAATGAGATGATTTTCAGTGCTATATTCATATTTGTGTTAGTATTTGATTCAACATGCTTAATATTGAGATTTCGATAATTTATTCGTATGTATATCCTTGATATTTGTTATGCACGATCGGCCCCCATTTACTGAGTATTTCTCAAAATACTCACCCCTTACTTCCTCCCCACCCAGATAAGAATGAAGAGAAAATGGATGAAGATGAGCAAAAGCAATTTTGGGGATGGTAGAAGATCTCGAGTTATTTTATAAGTTTTAAAGCTTAGTTTATGTTTATCGCTTCCGCACTATTAAAATATTTTAATCAGTTTATTTTGGTATTTAAGTTGTAAAGACGATTCTTTTGTTGATTATGAGAAATAAACTGGTTTTGGTATATACTTTACTACGAGGCTTGTTGTTTGACGATTATGTGATTGTTGAGCAAAGCTGGTGTCGACTAACTCCGGTCTCAGGACGTGACATTTAAGTGGTATCAGAGCATCCAGGTTCATAATCTGGCTGGGGATTTCGATAGACAAAATTTGACGAAGTTAAATTTTGGAACAAACTTAGTCATTCATATCCACCCTAATCTTAGATTTGAAAATTGTGACTTCCCATAGGAAACTCAGGAATTCGATTCCATTAATTATTCTGAACTACTCTGGACGTATAATCTTCAAACCATACGTCAATTCTCGAATTTTCCATATTTGTGAAAATATTCAGAAAAAAACCCTTTCTGAATCAAATCTCGATTGAGATGACTCTGATATTTACTATTTGATGTTTATTCACGACCTTATCATTTTGTAAGCTTTCCATTGTTTTTCAGGAAATGGCTTCGTACTTCCTTTGTAACCATGCTCATTTTTTTGCCATTTTTGGAAATTTTCGTAGAACTTATAACTCCGCTTAGGAAACTCGAAATCCAATTCTGCCAATCGTTCCTCGATCCTCATGAATTATTTTAATTCATATGAAAATATTATGACCTTTTTTTTTATTGATTCTGGACCGAAAATTTGTTATCCATATACATAGGCATGTTCAAAAAAAAAATCGCAATCCTCTCATATTTTCGTGCCCCCCTTCAAACAAGTCTCGAGCAAACCAAAATATTCTCAATTTCGTGTTCGCAAATGACGACGCAAGCCAAGACCTTTAAGGAACTCGAGCTCGAAATAAAACAACTCAAGGGTACCATTACGAGTTTACTTCGTGACAAAGAAGAGTTGAAGGATGCTAGGGATCACCTTCAAGTAGAAGTGAGACAACTCACTTTCGACAAGAAATTTGCGGAAAAGCAAATCAAAGATTACAAAGAAGAGTTGGAAGAGTCACAAAAGTATGGTCAACAAACGTTTGCCACCTCGGAAGCTTGGTACAACCACTATCACGCCACAAAATGGTTTTGTGACCAACTTCAACAAGAGTTCAATGCATATTGTCATGAAATGGGAAATTATGTGCAACAACTTGAGCTCAACAACCAAAACTTGAGTGCAGAAATCGCCAACCAACAAATTGCACTCGAGCATATGCAACAACTACAAAATGCACAAGGAGAAGAGACTAACGAGGAGTTAGGAGACGGAAACATTACTGATTAGATTAAGCTCTCATGCTTCTTTTGAAATAAGGATATCCTCGTCCATAATTTTTTTTTGTTTTGTTTTTACATCTCACTACTTGTGTTCTGAAATCTACCGTATTCGTATTATAGGAGTCAAGTTTAAATTTTTCCTCGAATCAATTGAACTTGAACCATGGATTTAAACTTTGAATTTATCAATCATTTCATATCTACATTGAGTTAACCCAAGTTTCGAGGACGAAACTCACAATAAGGAGGGGAGAATGTGAAGACCGTGCAATATGGAAGTGCACCAATCTTGGAGGAGATTCATGCAGCCCAAAATCACTCTCCATTTGCACTTAAAGAAGCCAAAATCACTCACCATTATAGCGTGAATCTCGGATGTGTATCTCGAATCAAGAATAGGGCACGTTCATTTGGGAGAGAAGAGTGTAATGATCCCTTTGACTAAGCCATTAGCAACATTAAAGGAGTGATAAAAGCTTACATTGTAGCTGACTATCCAAGCCTATATAAGAAGAACCTAGGTGATAGTAATACCACCTCACATACTGCAAAATCCCTCCCCGTAGCTACAGAAATTCGAAATATAGCTGCTGGAAAACAGGCCAAATTCGAAGCATTACAGCAGCCGAGTTCGAAGCTTTGCCGCGACCTTGTTCGAACGGAGTTCTTTTAGCACGTCTTTCTAGCGTTTTAATCCAAATGTAATCATGTAAGTGGGTTTTTGATATTATTATATAAAATTGCGCACTTATGTTTATTTTAAGTGGCTCTTGATATGTATATTCTTTTAATAAATATGGTTTACTTATTTAATTATTTTTAAAGTGGACTTTTGAATATATGTATTATTATATAAAATATTTGGCACACTTATTTTCTTTTTAAGTGAGCATGATATATTTCGAAAATAAATTAAATGTGACTTTGAAAATTGGATCGGCATGATATATTCGTTTCCATTTGGTATGAAATCCCCTGAATTATTCGTTGTTCGATATCAGTTATAATATTTGAAAGCATGTTGAATTATTTGAAATTCACTGTAATGATTCGATTTAGAAATGGTAAAGGAAATTCCGAACTTTGATATGCTTTGTTTAGGCCCTGATGCGGTGGGTTATAATAACCGTTCCTTTGGCCTCGCCCCTTGGAGGAGTAACATATAGGGGACTGATCAGTAAAACCATAGAAAATGAGATGATTTTCAGTGCTATATTCGTATTTGTGTTAGTATTTGATTCAACATGCTTAATATTGAGATTTCGATAATTTATTCGTATGTATATCCTTGATATTTGTTATGCACGATCAGCCCCCATTTAATGAGTATTTCCCAAAATACTCACCCCTTACTTCCTCCCCACCCAGATAAGAGTGACGAGCAAATGGATGAAGATGAGCAAGAGCAATTTTGGGGATGATAGAAGATCTCGAGTTATTCTAGAAGTTTTAAAGATTAGTTTATGTTTATCGCTTCCGCACTATTAAAACATTTTAATCAGTTTATTTTGGTATTTAAGTTGTAAAGACGATTCTTTTGTTGATTATGAGAAATAAACTGGTTTTGGTATATACTATACTACGAGGCTTGTTGTTTGACGATTATGTGATTGTTGAGCAACGCCGGTGTCGACTAACCTCGGTCTCGGGGCGTGACAATTCCAGTGACAGTGATGCAGATGAAGTCAAATGTCTCATGGCAAACACCGAATCAGCCTCGACATCTGGAGAGGAACAGAAGAGAAAAGCCAAGATAAGCAGCTCTACATGGTATCTGGACAGTGGATGTTCCATACATATGACCAGACAAAAGGTCTACTATCAGAAGTTGTGATTTGTACTGGATCAAAGATAACTTTTGGGGACACCTCAAAAGGTAAAACTGTGGGTAAGAGTAAGATTATCCATGGTAATATCTCTATAAATGATGTGCTCTTAGTTGAAAATCTCTGCTACAATTTGATCAGTATCAGTCAACTATGTGATAATGGTTACTCAGTAGCTTTTCAGAAGCACACTTGCATAGTTAAAGATGCCAATGAGACTATAGTCTTAACCGGAATGAGAGAAGGCAACACTTACAAAGTATCATGGAACAAAGATCATGTTAATGTTCCTACATGTTTAGTTACCTTCCTTAGTGATAAACATTGGCTATGGCACGAGAGATTGAATCACCTTAACTTCAAGTCGATCAATAATCTCAAGAAGCAGAATTTAGTTGATGGCTTACCTGATATAAGTTTTGTTAAGAATCATGTTTGTTCTGCATGTCAACTTGATAAAAATGTAAGATCTAGCTTCAAGAATAAAGGTAGTAAATCAACTTCAAGGTGTTTGGAATTATTGCATATGGACTTGTTTGGTCCAATCCCTATCACGAGCTTAGGGAGAATGAAATACACTCTTGTTGTTGTTGATGACTTTTTTAGATTTACTTGGGTAATATTTCTTACTGGAAAAGATCAAACCAGTAGCCTCCTGATCAAGCTTCTGAAAAAGATTCAAAATGAAAAATCAGTTTCTGTCATTAAAATCAGAAGTGATCGGGGCACTGAGTTTACGAACAAAATTCTTGAGTTATATTTGGATGAACATGGCATTCATCAAGAATATTCAGCTGCCAGAATGCCTCAACAAAATGGAGGAGCTGAGAGAAGAAACAGAACTCTTAAAGAAGCTGCTAGAACAATGCTTGCAGATGCAGACATTTCTCAGCGCTTCTGGGCAGAATCAATCAACACAGCATGCTATACACAAAATAGAACCATGATCAACAAAAAGCATAATCAGACTCCATATGAAATATGGAAAGGGAGTAAGCCTAAAGTTTCATAATTTCATGTGTTTGGTTGCAAATGCTTCGTGCATAATAATGGTAAAAATTATCTGTCTGCATTTGATTCAAAATTAACGTTGAAGAATCTGTTCATGTGGTTTTTGATGAAGATAGCAGTACCCCTGAAGTTTCTAACATGTCAAATTTGAGTAACAAATTAGACATGATTCACCTGTAACTGGATAGTGAAGATGATGCTGAACCAAGTGTTAAAGATGCACAAAATCCAGAACCAGACATTCCTCTGGTAGAACCAATTGCTCAGACGCAGGATGTACTAGAACCAGTAGCTGACATTCCAGAACCTACTACTGCTTTACCAGAACTTGATCCAAATCCAATAAATCAAGAAGAATTCCCTCTAAACCCTTTTATTTGGAGAAAATCACATCCTCCATCTTTAGTTATTGGAAATCCTGCAGCTCCACTGAGAACCAGAATACAAATGCTAAATGAATATATGCATGCTGCTTTTATTTCTTAGGATGAACCTAAGAAGATTGAAAAAGCTCTTCTGGATCCCAGCTGGATTGAAGCTATGCAAGAAGAGTTGAATCAATTTAAAAGAAATGAATTGTGGTTTCTTGTACCTAGACCAACTCATCAAGCAGTTATTGGAACTCGGTGGGTATTTAGAAACAAGCTAAATGAAGAAGGCACTGTTGTTAGAAATAAAGCAAGACTGGTGGCTTAAGGTTTCAGACAAGAAGATTGAATAGATTATGATGAAACCTATGCACCAGTAGCAAGGCTTGAAGCTATCAGAATATTCTTAGCCTTTGCTACTTTTAAGAACTCCAAAGTTTATCAGATGGATGTGAAGAGTGCTTTCCTAAATGGTCTACCGTAAGAGGAAGTTTACGTTGAACAACCTCCGGGTTTTATTGATCATTTCTTGTCGCATCATGTATTTAAATTACACAAAGTCTTGTATGGTCTGAAACAGGCATCTAGAGCCTGGTATGACACTCTCTCACATTTTCTTGTCGATCATGATTTTACAATCGGCACAGTAGACAAGACCTTTTTTACTTTAGTTAAGAATAAGCACATTCTATTAGTCCAGATTTATGTTGATGACATTATCTTTGGGTCAACTAACCCTAAATTGTGTGAAAAGTTTGCTAAGATTATGTAGGAACAATTCGAAATGAGCATGATGAGAGAATTGACATTCTTCCTACGACTGCAGATCAAGCAACTCAATACAGGAATCTTCATAATCAGGCTAAGTACATTAAAGAACTACTGAAAAAGTTTGGAATGGAAACATGCTCTGCTGCTTCCACTCCAATGAGCTCATCTACTAAACTTGATAAAGATGAAGATGAAATTTCAGTAGAGGTAACTCAGTATCGTGGTCTTATTGGTTCTTTGTTATATCTTACTGCCAGTAGACATGATATTATGTTTGTTGTTTGTATTTGTGCAATATTTCAGTCTAACCCTAAGCAATCGCAATATATTGCTGCTAAACGAATTCTGAAATATTTGAATGGTACTCAAAATGTCGGTCTATGGTATCCCAATGATTCTTCTTTCAATCTTATTGGATATTCAGATGCTGACTATGCAGGTTGCAAACTTGATAGAAAAAGCACTAGTGGTTTCTGTCAATTTCTTGGTGATAGGTTGATCTCCTGATTCAGTAAAAAGCAGACTTCCATAGCCACGTCTACTGCAGAAACAGAATATCTTGCTGCTGGAAGATGCTGCTCTCAATTGCTTTGGATGCAACAACAACTTAAAGACTATGGAGTTCAAGCCTCTGAATCACCTATATTCTGTGACAATACCAATTCTATAGCTATTACTCACAATCTAGTACTTCATTCCAGAACAAATCACATTAACATCAGACATCACTTTATTAGAGATCATGTGCACAAGAAGGACATTCGTCTGGAATATGTTCCTACTGATCAACAAGCAGCAGACATCTTTACTAAACCTCTGCCTGAGAATAAGTTTTCTTATTTCCGTAATGTTCTCGGTTTAATTGATTTATCATAACTACTGTTTATTATCTTTTGATTATTTTACTCGTGCATTTAGTAAAAAGCAGTAGATAACAAGAAAATTTGTCAAACTGGAACATTTCATTCATAAAATCAGATGCGTTATAATAGCTAATCTATTACATTTGTTGATATCAGCAGTACTGAGATTACATTAGAAAGAAACCCAAACTAGATAACCTAACTAAGAACTGCTGGAATCACCACTACTCTCTTTGCATGATCGTGGTTTGTGAACGGGGGGGATGATTCCGCAAGCTTTTCCCGTAATATAGAATAATCTAACTGATTATTCAAGTTACAGATCCAGGATTTTGGTCCAAGGATTCATTCTATGGAGAACGATGTCTTCAAACATCCTCTTACGAGACGCCGGAAATTGCCTTGGGAACTCCCCTGCTGCTTCCAACTCCGGAGAAGACTCTGATAGCACACTTGCACTTTCCATTTGTTGAAAGACTAAAATGATCTAACTTGTGTGTTTACAGGTTCTTATATTTATCAACTGGGGAAGCTGAAGAGTCGCTTGAATATTTACCGTACATGTGTCCCTATCAGAAAAATATATGAGTCATTTATTATCTCCTCTGACCCTTAATCTTCGCATTTACTATTTACTTGCATTAATTTAGGGGGAATTTGATTTAATTGTGACTGCTTCTTTCGTTTCATGTCATAAAACAGAAGGAGAAAGTGTCTTTTCGATATAACAATGTGTCTACTGGATTTTGTCAAAAGTACTGGATACGTTTCAGTACCTTACCACTTCCAATAGATAGTATCATAAAATGACACGTTCTCTTCTGATTTCTTTTAGTAACCGTCTTGGACAACCTGCCTTTCATTGATTTTCAAAATTTTAAAATCATTGTGTCACTGACACTCTCTGTTCATCTTTCAAAACTCAACCGTAAACATATTGACACGTGTCCTTATGTTTTCACTGACGGCTGTACATTTTGAATATTAACTGCCTCTTATCTCTCATTTCACATTTACGCTTTCAGAACTACTGCATACTAGCTACTGCTTTCTCTCGCATTTCTACTCTACAGTATCTACCTCGAATTCATCTTATTTGCAGAAATGGCTGGAGCTTATACTCTTAATGCTTACCAGGTTAACTTCACATCAGATCTCACTATCAAAGATGAGAACCTTGTCAAAATGTTCAAAGCTATTGAAATATATGGTCTCAGAAGATTTCTGGAAGCACCAGATATCATTTACAAGACCACCCTCTTGGACTTCTACGCCAAAGTGACAGTTAAGGATGGGAAGATCATTTACTCACAAGGAGATGCATCTATAGCCATTGGTGCTGTCCTTCTGAGGTCAACTTTCTTTCTTCCTTGCTCGGGTACCTTTGAATGCTCTGCTGTTTCTAAAGAGGAAATGTCTGCTGCCCTCACTACTTTTTCAGTTTCTGGAGAGGAACTCTCTCCTTCTTGCTTCAAGAAGCTTCTCAAAATGGAGTACTNAAGATCATTTACTCACAAGGAGATGCATCCATAGCCATTGATGCTGTCCTTCTGAGGTCAACTTTCTTTCTTCCTTGCTCGGGTGCCTTTGAATGCTCTGCTGTTTCTAAAGAGGAAATGTCTGCTGCCCTCACTACTTTTTCAGTTTCTGGAGAGGAACTCTCTCCTTCTTGCTTCAAGAAGCTTCTCAAAATGGAGTACTAGGTACTCACAGACATTGTAGCAAAGGCACTCTTGGTCAAAGCTGGTACGTTTGATAAGCTGACCAAAGAAAAGGTTCAAGTGATTTTTGCCATCACTTCTGGAATCAAAGTGGACTGGAGCAGTTTTCTATTCAAAATCATGAAGGATATGATTTTGAGGAAGGGCACTGGATTTGCTGTTCAGATCAGCACAATATTAAAGGATGCTGGTTTTTCTTTAACTTCTGAATAGGACGGATCTTCTGTGACTATGGCCGATGCTGATAATGTACTTGCTTTAAGGCCAAAGCCATCCGTGGCTGAATTTGTTGCTCAGAAAAAAGAGATAGGGGATGCTCAAACTGAGGCTCAGGCTCCTCGAAAGAAAGAAAAGAGAAAAAGAATGGTCGCTTTGACTGATTCAGATAAGACCATTTCTGAAGAGTCTGCTGCCCCAACTAAGGCCTCTCTCCCAGCCACTCCAAGCAAGAAGAAACCAAAGACCACCATTCGCATCAAGAAAACAGCAGCCATCACGGACCTTGATACGGTCCCACTGAGACAAGTATTTCCAGAAGCTGTCTCATCAAGACCAGAATCTGTCCCCTCTTCAATTCCAGCAGCCACCTCTACTGCAACCACGTCAACTTCTGCTCCAACTCTCAGACCCACATCTGGAGTTGCTTTTAGAGAACCAATCGCAGGGTCTTCTGCATTCAGATTTGTACTACCGACTTCATCAGGCAAAGGAAAAGGAAAACTAGTCGAAGAACCAAAAACTCATGGCGCCAAGTCATTCGTTCATACTGCAATTGATCTTCATATGGATGAAATTGACAAATCTGCAAGTGAAGACATTATCTTTTTTGATGACTGGCTTAAGGTTCGAGTTTTCCACCCAATCACATATCTGAGAACACCAGGTGCTTATGTTAAAATGGTGAAGAATTAAAAGCAGGTCTTTGCATCTGCTAAGACAAAAAATGCGATTGAGGCTATGAACAGGAGGAATTACATTCTTGATCATCTCAAGCGTCCAAAGCTGGATTCGGTCTTGAAGACTTTAAAGACGGATTTTGATCCAGTGAATCCTACTGCTTTCCAGGATAAGAATGTAATTCAAATTTTGTCCGATCGATTGAGAATAATGGATGAGCAACTTCTTGCTCAAGAACAAGCCTTTGCGGAGCCATTACAGTACCAGGTAGGCCTTGTCCCAGACTTTCTTCAAATTAAGCCAGTTGAGGAAAGGACAGTACTCCTGCATCACCGACGCTGCCTACTCAATCATCATCTCTTATTTCTGTCCGAGAATTGGCTTCAGTTGATAAGGTAATTCAATCCATCGTTCTTGCTGCTTCTACTGCACCAGAAGCAGATCAAACTGATGATGTGGTACAACCAGAAGCTCAAACAGCAGATCAACCAATTGAAGAATCAGATACTGCTCAAATCCAATCACTGCCAAATCTGGAGATATTTTTTTTGCTGAACACCAAGCATAAATGGAAGCTCTTTTGAAAACTCAGTATGAATCTATTCCAGCTGATGAGCCAATGGAAACCACTGAAGCTGCTCAACCAGAAGAGAGTGCAGCACCTGAGCTTACTACTACTGCTGCTGAAGGAACTTCTGCAGAACTGTCCCTTGTTCCATCTGATGCTCCACCAGAAAATGTCATGACTACTGCTTTAATTGTCCCTCTTGCTGATTCTCCTGCTCATATAGCTCATCGTGCCGAGATCAGACAACGAATGATTGAAAGGACTCCATCCCCTGGAGACCATTTTGATATTGAATTTGAGATAGACACTCTGAAAAGGGATCTGAATAATTTTTCGGAGGTAGTGAAACAGTTATCTCGTGAGCATGCTGGTGAAGTCAGTACCACCAAGTTCTTCCATGAACGCATCTCAAAAGAGGTCACCCAAACGACAGAATCTTTGGCTAAGCTCCTTGTTGAAACCAGCATTTTCAGAAAGTCTGTTTTCACTAATCAGAGTAATATCCTGCTTAATCAAGCTGAAGTCTCTAAACTTGTATCTGATCATGATACAACCATTCGCTCAGTTTCCAACAAAGTTGAGGCTATGGACTCGAAACTAGAACTCATTGATACTAAGATTGAGTCTCAATCTCAATCTCTTGCTGATCTTACTGAAAGAGTTTCGAATCAAGCGCCTATCTTGGAGTTGCTGAATGAAGGGATTCATACCCTTTCTGGTCGGATGGATGATCTACTTACTCGCTTTCAAGATGCCAAAAAGGGGGAAACAGAAGGCAGGACAGAAGAAGACAGAACTGAAGGACATCATGCAGAATCTTCCTTCAAAATTCAAGATCCTCAGGATGAGAAAACAATGTTTAAGGACATTGGAACTGGCGATTAATTTTCTTTTGACCCTTTCTGTCTATTTACTTTGCAATTATCTTGTTATAATTGTTATCTTTTTTATAACTGCTGTTATTCATTTTTACTAACTTCTAGGTTTTGGCATCACCGCAAAAGGAGAAATTGTTAGATTTAATTTAATTGTGGTGATGAGAGTCAAAACAAGTAGACTGTATTAAGCTAAAACAGCAGACAATACATATAGCCGAAGCTTTCGTATCGCTTAAAACAGAAGCAGTAATTTATGAGTACTTATCAGCTTATAAAGCAGAAGCAGAACTTAGCTTAAACAGAAGCAAAACTTAACGTCTTTGTTTGATCGTTACTATCTTAAATGTAACCGTTACTGTACCTAGTACTAGTATTAATTGCACCATTAATGTTGTACAAATACATTTAACGCTCCTTACATTTTGTGGTATGAAACAAAGACTGATAATTCCGAAGCCTTTCTGCAGGACCCTTTTTAGGTGATAAAGTTGATTCTACTCAGAAGTCAAAAGAAGCCGTTTTGCTTATAGACGTTGGATTCAAGGTTTCTACATAAGGATCAATCTTTATAGAAACAAAACACGAATCATTATTGAGAATACACTATCTGTCCAAACGTCTTTTGAACTATCTCAACTACTATCTATCAAGAGGCTCAACATACAGAAAATCAGCACACGCTTCATATCATATATCTGATCTTCTGAGATCAACTTGTGTTGTTGTTTCTTATTCTCTTCAAAGCTATTCAATTTAATATACTTTACTGAGAAGAGTCTGTAATTTGGAAAATAGTCTTTTCCAAAACTTTACTGTATTACTTGTGTTGTGTTGTGAAACTAAGCGTTTCAGTAGGCAAAGGATAAGTCCAGCTGAAGTGGGTGTGTACAAGAGTTGTACTGTAAAAGCCAAAGTCTTTTAGTGATACTTTCTGGAAACAGAAGAAGGGGAGACGTAGAAGAATTTATCTTCGAACTTCCAGAAACAACCATCGTCTACTGCCTACTGTTTTTATTGTTTTCACCCCATACCATCAGAATGTTTCCGCACTTATTTTGTGATTTGCTGGATAATCATTCAAACAAGAATAGTTATAATCTCTAACAGGATTCTAGCACCCTTTGCAAAAAGTCCAACAAAGGAAAGAGTTTATTCACCCCCCCTCTAAACTCTATATCGATCCCCAACACAACAAACTCGATTTTCAACTTAGCAATCTCTGCTTTCAGACTTGACAATTCACTAGACAGTTCCCAGTCATGTACTCTCTCATTGCTCTCATTTTTTCAGCTGATTTTTTTATTCGAATTTGATGGTTTCAGTTTCACAGTAGTTAGGGGCCTTAGTCAGTTGAGAGGTAGACTGCACATCTTCGCTTATTTGCAATTCAAAATTCATAAGCTTTTAAGTCTGCAAGTAAGTCATAGAGCTCCATTTTGCTCCAATCTTTAGATTCACGCATTATTATAATATTGACGTCCCATTCTTTTGGAAGTCATCTCATCACATTCAGAATCACTTCTCGATTGCTGTATACTTTTCTAAGTGCATCGAGTTCTATTACGATTCCACTAACTCGTTCATCAAAATCAAACATTGATTCTCCATGCTTCATCTTGATATTATCAAACTTTTGTATGGCCAGCTGAAACAACTTTTCTCAGATTTCTTTTGCAGTTTTGCACATTTTTATTTTGCTGAATGTGTTTTTGTCAAGAGTTTTGTACAAAATATCTTTAGCCACGTTTTTAAGATTTACTTTCTTCTTATCGTCATTCGTCCATTCGCTCCTTGGTTTTTCCAGAATTTGAGGATCATCTTTAGTGATGACTATAGTTGTATTTGCTTTCAGTAACTTCATTGGTCCATTTCAATGACAGACCACATATCATCGTCTTGAACAACTAAATGAGCTTGCATCCTGATCTTCCAAGCATTAAAATCTTCTTTAGAGAACATTGGAATCTTATTGAATGACGACATAGAAATATTTTGTTCAGGGTCAAAAATGAATCGCTCTTATACAACTTGTTAGGATTGAAGCTAAGATTTAGAGGGGTGGTAAATAAATTTAGCCAAAAATATTTCAGCTAGGTTAGCAACACTGAAAATAGTTGAACAAATGACTTAATGACACAGAGTGATGATAGTTGAGTAACAAACAGGAGTAAACTGAATGCAAAATTGTTTCTAGATGTTCGAAAAATTCAATATTCCTACGTCATCCCTTCTTCCTCAAGGAAGACTTGTACTAAAAGATTTTGTTAATGACAAGTAGTTTGAAATCACCCACTTTAACAGGACTTAAATACTGCTTGACTGAAACTCTCAGTAAAAACTCTGATTTAAAGAATTTTGAGAAGTAAGACTTCTTACTTTCAATTGCAAAATGTACTGAAAACTTCTAAGCACCAATGTGATCATTGAACTGATATGATAATGAATTATCTGGGTGTGCTGACTTTCAGTTGGGGTTTTTAGTATCTTTTGTAGAGATTATCAGTTTGTTTTTTATATCCAGGTATCGAAAAATCTTGTCTCGATACAAGTCAACTGATCTATTTATACATTCAATGGACAATGGTAACCTGTCCAAATATATCTGTTTATGACTGTGGATATCCTTGTAGCTAGGTCGTCGTCTTTTTTGATATGTTCAGAATTTTGGGTGCAGCTCTGAACCTTTATCATTGATCGGTGAAAGACGAAAAGTTTAAACATTTGACTCTGATTTTTTAAAAATGATCGAACTGATTTACTAGAAATTTGAAAAAGATTTTATCCTTATTGATAGATATTCGATGGATCCAAATCAGTCGACCGATAATCAGTTTGGCTCACAAAATCTTTTTTACGGATTTATCAGCTAGGTTATTAACTAATTAGATTTTCGAGTTTCAGTTTACCTCTAGAATTCAGTTTGGTTCCAATCACCAAAAATAAAATGTTTCAACATCGTCTGTGATAAAATCACAAATAACACACATAAAAGTTTAACTTTTTCTTTTTTCGATTTTTGATTAGATATATATAGCAAAATCCAAAAACTAAAACAGTAATAAATACAATAAATGTTTCAAGCTTCAATCTGTTTTGTTCACCCCTATATTTGTTTAAATCTAAAAGATATCGAATAATAATAAAAAAAAGAAAAGTAATAAAATTTCAACGTCTCGTGAAATTAATATCTAAGAGAAAGCAGAGAAGAGAAAGATAACCTTTATGCTTTGAGGTCTCTACTTCAAATCGCCTTTGCGGTTTGGTGCGTTGTGTGTGTCCCTTTCTCTCTACTAGTCGTGCTGAATTGTTGAAAAGGAAAAGAATGAAGGAAAACGAGAAAAGACCGGCAGATGGTACGATAATTAAGGATGTGAGTTGGGCTCGAAGGGGTGAGTTTTGGGTGTGCTAAGTAAAAATTTAAATATATATAAATTTTTTTGGGGTGGGCTAGAGTCCAAGTGCAACAAATTCGTCGAGAAGATATGGATATGATGAACATAACCTATGATAATTTGTTAAATTATCTCATTTTCCATGATTTTAGACACCAGTAAGGAGACCAAATTATTTTTATTTGTTATTTTATTATTATTTAATTAAACTTGAGTGTCATATAAAAACTAGCATAATGTTATTGTCCGATATTTTATCTATTTCTAAACATATTTAATTTTTATTTAAATGTAACTTCTCATGTCCACAATTTTTAAATTTTTTCAAATTGAAAGGTTTCGTTTATTTATTAATAAATTACACAAAATTTTCATAATATTATTATATTATATGACAAATTTTTATCCTTTGGGTGATGCGTGTGCCAAACTTTAGCTGGTTCATGAACCAAAATGATAGTCTAGGTTTTGTGTGGAAGAAGAACAGCGTGCGATACTTCGTAATTCTCACACTTATATTTCACAATGGAGAAGTTTGCATCGGTAATATTTATTTTTAATCATGGGTTTTTGTTTAAAGGAATTTGTGGCAAAAATTCTTCGCTTAATTTGGTCATTTGTGTTCTTCG
Source organism: Primulina huaijiensis (assembly GCF_012295235.1). Classification (NCBI taxonomy): domain Eukaryota; kingdom Viridiplantae; phylum Streptophyta; class Magnoliopsida; order Lamiales; family Gesneriaceae; genus Primulina; species Primulina huaijiensis. The sequence continues at coordinate 13,521,062 of NC_133319.1, forward strand.
TCAGGATTTATTCAGGAAAGCAATACTGAATCCGGCTCCGCCTCGGGATTTCGCTCTTCAGACAGTGCAACAAGCTATAAAACCCCAGGTTTTGTTGTTATATTTTACTATCTGTGCAAATACACAATTATTATTCTGAGCGTATGGCTTTAGGATTCATAAATTCTGGCGGTATCGCGTGATAAAAGTTAGAACTTTTGTCAATTACGTTTCTGGGTGGTTATTTGATCAAGAATTTACGGATATGGGAACCTCTGTTTTCCCGATGTTTGTGTGATATGATTACGTCCAGTTTTAAGCTTCCACAGCTTTTTGGATATATTGTTGGGAAATTTAACTACTGTTCTTTGGTTGTGCGTCGATGGCTTCAGGAACCTGCAATTATTGAAAGACCACGTTTTCTGAGACGGTGGTCTTTGTTGGGTTGGCTCTCTGCTTTCTTTAATATATCTATTTTTTTTTCTGTCTTTGCAGAAGCAAATGAAACTGGTTCAGGATGAAAATCAGCTTTTGGAAAATATCCTCCGGTCTTTGCTTCAGGAGCTGGTGGTAATGCCATGCTTCTTTCTCAAGTATATTATTCTGTTATACTTGTTTTGTTTTGGAAAATATCCTCCGGTCTTCGCTTCAGGAGCTGGTGGTAATGCAATGCTACTTTCTCAAGTATATTCTTCTGTTCTACTTGTTTTGTTTAGGAGAAATTTTTAACATGGAAGACTTGTATTGTGGATATGTTACAATGAATTAAAACAAACTTTTTTTATTTCGTTCAGCTCTCTAGTGTTTTCCTTCATCTATTTAAGATATGCCTATCGCGATCTTTCATTTCACATGTTAAATTTGATCTTCATGTGACGATTTATCTTGTTGCAGTCAGCCGCCGTTCAGTCAGGCGAGGAAATCATGCAATATGGAAAATTGATTGATTGTGAGGATAGCAATCAGGGTCAAATTCCCCGCCTTCTTGGTTAGTGTTCCATATATATTTTGCTTCCTTTTATTTTCCTTTTGGAGTGTGTTTTGGGATAGAATCGAGTTCTTACGTTATCACTTATTGATTTCTGCCATAACCCCAAGAGGAAAATATTTTGTGTGAACAACAATGACAATAAAATGGAGGTCACTATCCAAGTGTAATAGCTGAATTGGGATAACCAATCTTTCACTTTTCAAACTGGGTTTCTAATTGTCTTAGTTTATCAATTACATTTTTATTCACCAGAGATTAGTTTCGAGGGAATAAATATTTTAAACTTTTCTGCTCATGACATGATTTTGTTTAGTGAATTGGTTTCGAAGTTCATTAAATGGAATCCACTTGAATAATTGGTCAAAATTCAGTCAAATTCAAACCAATTTCCTACAATGTTTGATATTTGAAAATTTGTTGTGGAGTGGTTATTTATTTCGAAATCATGCAGTAAAAGTCAGAAAAAGTAATTTTGGAAATGGATGAATGTAGAATCTGAAAATGGGTAGAATACAAGCATTTATTGGGCTTTTAAGTGGAAAGCACAGCCAGATGCTTCTCGCTCTCTCTCATGCAATTATCTATGTTTTCTGCAGATATCGTTTTGTATCTTTGTGAGAAAGACCACGTCGAAGGTGGCATGATATTTCAGCTCCTAGAAGATTTGACAGAAATGTCTACAATGAGAAACTGTAAAGATACATTTGGGTATATAGAGAGTAAACAAGACATTCTTGGGAAGGTGTGTGCTATGAAAATGCATGCATGAATTGGAATGCATCTCTGCCTTGGATTTGTTTATGGGGAAATGTTTAGGCCATTTCTTGTTGTATGTAGCCAGAGCTTTTTGCAAGAGGGAAGCTTGTAATGCTGAGAACGTGCAATCAACTCCTTCGTCGATTATCGAAGGTTTGACTCTCCAGAATGCTGTTTGGACTGGTTATTTTGTTTGCTATGGAAATCATGCTTATGTACTCTCGATTGGATTCTCATGTATCTAAAATCTTCATAGTTCTCCGAATGCGATATTCCTTGAAGTGCTAGATGATAGTGAGCCTCCATAGCATTGTCTCTGAAACATGCTCAAAATCTTCTGAAGGCTTGCTAGAATTTATGGTTTATTACTCCATGGTAAAAGGACATGAACAACCACTATCACTTCAAAAGACAAAGAATAGATATGCACTCGTTGTTTCCAATATTTTGTTAATCAGGGACAAGGAAGTACGATAATTAATTTCACATCTTTCCTGGTTATTTATTTCAAAGTTATGATATATTCATCAGTCACATATAAGACACTCTTTTTTCTCTATTGGAGTCTCTATTGATGTAGTGGATGCTGATAGGGAAGATATTCATCTCTTCATCCAGGCCCCTGTTCTATAGATATGATAAGGTAATTGGAGCATTTAGGGGGATTGTGCTTTGCAGTCTCGACGAAGTAAGAAGGAAAACAATTCCGGGCTGAATGTGGGAAAGATAAACAATATTGCCTGCTACACAAGTTGTGTTGCGTAGCTGCTACTAAAGTCTGAGTTCGTGTTTGACCACACAAAAATGAATTGTTCTCGGGGTAGGGGGATAAAAATTTTTGAAGATCGACTCTTCTTTTTTTTTTTCCCCATTGTAGCATGCCAGAGTGATAAGATTACCAAATAATATGAAAGCTTTGATACTTTCTTGTTCTGAATTCTTTTCTACTGAGGTAATTCTGTTCCTTTTTGTTCAGAAACACTAGGACACTTGAATTTGTCTTTCTTCATGTCAACTTTTATTGGAGCTACTGCACTTTTGTATCTTCTCTTTCCTCAAGACCCTTAGCTTTCTCATAATTTATCGTGGAAAATTAACATCATCTCCAGGATCTTCCCGGTTCTTCTCTGCCGAATTTAAGCTGAATATTCATACCTGGAACGTGGGTCTAAGTTATGAAGGAATAAATTCTTCTTGCTTAATATTTGTTAGCTTTTACTCTCTGTGTTGTTTTCTTTTCGACTGTTTGTAGAGGCTCTGTATTACCTGGTTGTTTTATTTGGTGTGTCAAATATTATCTAGGAAATAGATTTTTGATTGGAAAACCATCAAATTCTTGACATACTCAACCGAACGATCTTTTATTGCAGGCAAATGATGTTGTCTTCTGTGGACGAATTATAATGTTTCTTGCCCATTTTTTCCCTTTATCGGAACGATCTGGTAATTATGTTCTTCCAATAAAGTGCTGCCATGTTTGTATCTCTAGTTTTTACTGGGCATTAACTACTTCTCTACCTTCTTCAGCTGTCAATACTAAAGAAGTTTTCAATATTAACTACTTCTCTAGTTTTTACTGGACATTAACTACTTCTCTACCTTCTTCAGCTGTCAATATTAAAGGAGTTTTCAATACATCAAATGAGACAAAATATGAGAAAGAAGCTCCAGATGGTGATTGTACTATGTCTGATTTTCATTTTCTTTTCATCCTCACTCTTCATCACTGTTCCTAGATCCATCAATGTCTCTGTTCAGCCTTGTTTACAAATTTCTTTGCTATCAGGTAGTTCTATCGATTTCAACTTTTACAAAACCTTTTGGAGTTTACAGGTCAGTTCTAGGAGCTGAGTCCTTGCCCTACATCTCAATTTAATTTTCAGGAATTGTGAACACGTGTGCTTTGCCACTTTATTTACGTTAGTACATAGAAGAGAAATTTCACAAGCAAATTCATATAGTGCCTCTTGCTAATGAATTTAATATCTTTGAGCTCTAATCACTTCCTTTGTATTCAACGATAAGAAATGAAAAACTATAACCTAAACAAGTTAAAGCGACTATTTTCCTTGGCTAGTTGCTGTCCATCTTTCCTACAATGTCTATTATCATATAGATTTTGGTAGGATGAGTTCTACAGAGTGTTGTGTACTATTCATCTTAGACCATAAAATTTTTCCCATGTGTCATGATGCTCCTCCCACAGAAATTGTGAACTGAGGTGGCAGCCCACCAGCCATGATCAGCTATGGCTGTCAGGTTGCTTATCTTATGTCGTGGAAAGAGATGGCAAAACCTGAATTTCTCATTCACCACCAAAACCGTGTAGCAAACATTTTCTGCGTAACTTAAAAAGGAAATGAGACAAAGCTAAACGCAGAACTACTGTAGCTAAACAGAATATAGACGAGACACAATATGTAACCAGGTGTCATCTTTCAAAACTAAATACAAAAGGAAACTGAATACAGATTTACGAACTGGAAAGTGCTGTTCTAAAACCAGTAACGGAAATCAAATCCAACATGAGGTGAAAGGAGGTTGTGCATTTGAAACAATTAACCTGTTCAATGATTGACTGATTAAAATGATCATATGTTTACATCGTCACAAGGATTACAGAAATATAATTAATGGTTCAAGACCCAAAAAATCAAAGTATGAAAGGGTTGGAGGTTTATAGAAATTTAACGCATGAAAAAAATAATCAAGCGGGGAATAAATAACGAAGTCCAAGCCTATGGTTAAAAGACTTCTACCAATGTTATCTCAATTTTTTAATATTATTTGAATTTCTATTTTGTATAAATTATTGACTCCAAACTTATTTTCTCCCACTTAATTATGTCACGCAGTAATATTTTTTTATTAATAAAGGTTAAGTAAAATGTAAAAACAATTTTATCAAAATTACTAGGTAATCTTTGCCGTGTTACAAATGATCTCATTTTTTATTTGATGTTCAGGACTTCTTTTCCAATCCTGCTTCTCTTACTCCTGTTATTACAAAGTGGCATAAATTTGCTTCTAGTTTGACGGTAAATTTTTTGTTTATTTGGTTATTATGCCAACTTCCACTACTACAGATTGGTGTCATTATTATCATTTTCCTTTCAACTTGGATATTTAGGTTGTGCTGAACACATTTGAGGCTCAACCTTTGAATGATGAAGAGGATAATTCTATTGACCTTGATGAGGGGGCATCAAATTTCAGTATAAAATATCTTACTAGCAGTAAGCTAATGGGCCTCGAGGTATGTTCCTACATAGAAAGTATGAAGTTCTCTCCAGTATAGCAACATATTTGATTTAGTTTCGACTCTAAGTATGTTGCATACCTTGTACTATTTCTTACAGTTGAAGGACCCAAGTTTTCGTAGACATATCCTGGTTCAATGCCTTATTTTGTTTGATTACCTCAAGGTATGTTTCTGTTTTGTATTTTCTCCTTTGGGCGGGTTGTTCTATGGCATGGGGAACTACTATAGATTTGCTAACAAAGCTTTTGACGAACATTGGAATGATGGAGGTCTTCTTCTTTCTGTGGATAAGCTGTTGGTATTTAATTCCAAAATTGGAAAGAATTTCTAATGGTTTTAATGTGTGCTAGAGTTATTAATATCTACTTCATTAGTTTGTGATTCTTTAATCTGGGTTTCAACATGAACCCCCTGTCTCATTAGGTGTAACTACTGATTTGCATGAAATGTTGACAAATATTTGTAACTTTTAGGCTCCTGGGAAAAATGACAAAGACTTACCATCTGATGCAATGGTTAGTTTTCTGTTGCAATTTTCTTTTTAACCATTCCACTTGTTCGATGATCTTGCTAATTGTGTTCAACTTTTCTCTTAATAGCAATGCGTTAGACAAATCATTATAGCCTTTATAATTTTTAATTTCAAACTTTATTATAAAATTTTCTGTTTAGATCTACGAAGTTAAAATATTTCTTACCCAATGTTAATATAGAAGGAAGAGATGAAAACTTGTGAAGAGCGGGTCAAGAAGCTTCTAGAAATGACACCTCCTAGAGGAAAAGAGTTCCTTCATAGCATTGAGCATATTCTTGAACGTGAAAAAAATTGGGTGAGCATTAAAGTTGAATCTGCTCTTTTGCGTGGGATGCAAGTTGCTTATTCACTTGCAGTCTCCGTTACTTCCTTTTTATTTCTTAGTTTACATCCTTGATTGTATTCATGTTGAGTTATTCGCCTTTATAGGTCTGGTGGAAGCGTGATGGCTGCCCTCCGTTTGAAAAACAACCGATAGAAAAAAAGCTAGCTCAAGATGGAGGCAAGAAGCGGTGATTAATTAATGCCTTATTTTGTTATGTTGCAATGAAATCATAAGGATGCATTTTGGTTGGAGACTAGGAGTATCATCATTTGAGGACAAAGAGATCTTTCAATACATTTTTTTTGAAACTTAAATGATCTATGTTAGGTATTGTGGTACCAATTTATTTGAGCTTCAGTGTCGTAGGAATTGTACTCAGCGAGCTTTACAATTGACATTGCCTTCATGATTATTTCAAATCTTTTTGATTTTCATTAACTAAATTTTGAATCCTGAAAAATTTTTGTAGAAAAGCGACGGATTTATATGATCAGGTTATGGATGAGTCTCAGATGAGTTACAAAAGAGAATTTTAAACTCCATGCAAGTGGCCGTGATGAGGCTGCAGATTAATGTTTTCTTATGAGATTCTTCTGGTGGCAAACTTTTCTTTTTCTGATTTTGTGCCTTGAAGCATTAAAGAAACCAACCTTTTTGCAATTTCAGATGCTGAAATGATGAAATTCAGTTTGTTGTGTCAATACAAGGAAATTAATTGCTCTTTCCAATTATGAGCTCCCTTTTACCCGTTTTCTCTCCTCTTTTTCTAATCCTCAGTCGGCCTCGGTGGAGACTGGGAAATAAGGAACTCTCTCAATTGTGGAAATGGGCAGATCAAAATCCGGTATGTTTCTCATACTTACTATTTGAGTTCTTGAAAAGTTGCTGTTTCTCTTAGTTGTTTTTCTTTGTTAGCCAAGCAGTATGTTATTATGTTGATTGAGATTTTGGACATTGTAGTTGTTCCAGTCAGTTTGGAACGATGTTTGAGTTTCTTGTACACTACATCTCTGATGTTCGTTAATGAATCTTCATTTTAAAGTACCATAGATCGTCTTTGCGTTAACTTTAACAAAAATGTGTTTCCTTGAGAGTATGGTTGACAATTATCTGTTTTTAGCTTAACTGATTTGCTATCTAAATTCTTGATCTCCGTTACTTATGTTTTTTGATATTCTTTCATCACATTCTTGTACATTCGCTGGACTATTTGGGCAAACATTGTTTTTTCTAGTGCTGTGGTTAAAGAGATCTGTGCTATGATTACTTGGAGATTTATTATGTTACTGCAGATGCTCCATTTAAATCTCTCTTACACCTTAAGTATATGATAATGTGTTTCATATCCAAAAGTAAAGGACGGGAAAATTCTCCCACCTGTAATTGGATGAAAATTTTATATTTATTGATAGAAGATTCCTATTTTATCTTCAATATTTTTTTTTTAGGTAGAAGTTGATGTTTTAGAATCAGGATATTGGTTACTGTTACAATCCCATTGTTTGTTTCTTCAGAATGCTTTGACAGATCCTCTACGAGTTCGGACTCCTGACATCATGGATTACTGGAAAGGGTTGGCTGATGATGTGAGCTTGTGCAGCCTTTTTATTTGATTTTGTATCGGCTTGACTATTATATATGCCAATAACAGATCTAATAGTTGAAATTAGCTATCTAAAGAAAATTTTGTTGTTTTTGAAATGACAGATGGATGATGCTGCGGGGATTGAAGCAGAATATCATCACAAAAATAATCGAGTCAGTTTTACTTTTTACTTTTCTTTTCACTGGATTCTTTCTTGATTTTGATTCTTATATATTATATTTTGGTGCTCATGCTTATTGCCCACCCCAAAAAAATGGCTTCCTTGATTTGAGCTTAAACGAAAAATGATAGATAAGGATGACACTTTGAGAAAACTATATGTGTTGATAAGATTTGACAGGCTTTGATTTTTTTTATCTAATTAGGATTCGATTATTTGATTTGATTAGGATTAAAATTGGTAAGTCTTGATTTTTTTCCAGATTTACCGTGATCTGATTTTTATGTATCTGCCTATTTAAGTTGTATATCCTTTATCGTTATTCGATAAACTGGAATGAAGGAAATAATATTTTCCTCTCAAATTTTCCATTCCTTTTATTTCTGCAATATGATTCATTTTCAATGTTTGGCGCTATTACATTGATGGCTAGAACATAATAATGTGCTTGTGATTGGTGGACTAGTGCAAAAAAGAATCATATAATAATTTAATAATTTCTAATAATTTTTGAAAGTAAAAAAATAAAATACGATCAGATAATTCCAAATGTTCTTCCCAAGTGAGATAGACCAAGCTATTGATGTTTAATTCTATCGTAATTAATTTCATTTATATCCCAAACATGTGAAAAGCGGGAGATGTCAAAGAAGTGAGAATATCAAAAAACTTCAACAATGGGTATTTGATGAATTGATTTTGTTTTCTGCGTACTGCCATGAGGAAGAAGTTTAGTGAAATATTACTGAATTTGATTGTGATAGAGTTTGAACAAGGTAAGTGTTGGGCGCAATATTTGTCTCTGTTGGATAGAGCAATCGAAACGTTGTGCTTGATCTGTTGTACGGTTAAAAAATTTGAGTTGTGTCGTTATCACTAACTATAGCTTTTGGTAAAGCGACGAATGCTCGGTCCTACAATTGGTATTAGAGTCAAGCTCACGAATCCGATTTCTATTGGTTACAAGAAGTGCAATTATTGAGAGTGATTGTCGGGGTGCAATAATTGTCTCTGCTGTGTAGAGCAATCGAAACGTGGTGTTTAAGCTGTTGTTAAAAGATCTGAGTTGCACCGTTATCACAAGCTATAACTTCTGTTAAAACAGCAAGCGTTCGGTCCTACAGGAAATGAGATATATTGTTTTTTTTGTATTCAATTATCTGGATATATATAGAAGAAAAGCTATAACCTAATAATATAGGATCCCTATTTTTAAGCATTGTTATTCGAACTAAATACATTATCGTGTAGTGTATATGATAAAAAACTCCAGATTTTATTTTTGATTTGAACTCGAGATTTAAAATAATTATCACATCTCCAACAGACTGTTTTTTAAGTTTCTGATTCGATTTATTTCTCTTGCTCATGCATTTAACGCTTCCATTCTATCTTCTTTCCACTGTTACTGTTAAGAATCCATAAGGATCGAAGATTAAAGTGGCAGGCTGGCAGCCATGAATGAACTCGGATTCACCTTCGAAGAAAAGGAGAAGAAGATATTTTATTGAATGTCAAAAATATGATCTGTATTCATTAGTGTCTTTAAGCTCTGTACATTTCCTTTTATACCAAAATGCAATTGTTAAGACTCTCTCAACAAAATATTAACTGACTAATCTAACTTCCAAGCTTCACCTGGCTGTAGCTGTGAGTGGTGCACCAATGCTAACTGTTACATTTCCTGGTTCAGGTCTATTGCTGGAAAGGTTTAAGGTTTTCGGCTCGGCAAGATTTGGAGGGATTTTCTAAAGTATGACCTTTTTACGACTAAGTTACTGGTTTCTATAACTGCATAGAAGCAGCATCTGGAACTTGCTAAAATTATTTTCTCTGCAGTTCACAGAACATGGCGTGGAGGGTGTTGTGCCTTTGGAACTTCTGACGCCAGAGGTGCGGTCCAAATATCAAGCTAAACCAGGTGATCGATCCAAGCGAGCCAAGAAGGAAGAAGCAAAAAACTCCTTGCAGCAAACAGAGAGCACTCAGGTTCATGAAAACATTCTCAAAACTCAATATCCCATCATTCTGGATCTTATGCTACACATATATTTCCTTGTGCATACCTGGGTGATTTAAACAAGTTTAAATTACTTTTAGATCGTTAAGAGTACCGTGTTCACTCTACTCAATTCGATGGTTTAATATTTGTCCCGTGCATATTATCATGTGCAGTGCAAAAATATGGCGGAGAAAGTTTGGTGCGGTTGTCAGAACTCTGCTTGTTTTGAGCTATTGTTTCGTCTCAGCTTTTTACCACAATGTTTAATGTTTCTGTTTTCCTGCTTAGACATCAACAATTCATTATTTTCTTTACATCAATCTCTTCTTTCTTTTTTCCTTGTGTGGTTACATTTTTTTTTTAAAATCTGAATCGGCTCCATTTGTTGTAGATTGAAACACACACAAGCGAGACTGATGTTGAGGGAACCAGAGACGATCCTGAAGCCTCGGTAACCCTAGTGGATGCAGATGCCACCATAGCATCGGGGAACCTTTCGCAGGGTGGGACTCCAACGCCAGACGAAATGTCTAAGCAGAACTGGGATACTGATGGTGGTCAGGAACTAGGCCAGATTGAAGCAGATACCGAAGTTGAGCCAGGAATGGTTGATGGTGACATGGATGCTGAGGTTGATTTAGACGTCACGGCATGACAAGCCATGTGTGTAGTCACATCTGTTTCTTCTCATGACTGGTTAATACTGAAGTCATGGACATTGAAGTGAGCGTGCACACGCCTCCCGAGTGATATGTTACACTTGGAGGGACAATTAATTTGGAACGGAGGCTGATTATTTTCTTCCTTCTTTATAAGTTTTATAGTTTAAGAACACAAGTAGTACTCTCTGTACTTCTAGATACATTTATACCACACATCACATTTCCCAGTCTGGAATAATTATTGTCAAATCATATTGTATGATCGAAATTAAATTGAATATCTGACTTATGGTTTTTTCTTCTAGACAAACATGGCGTGAACTGATTTTCACCCACATTTGTTATGAATGTGACAAGTATCCTAGTGAAAAAAAGTTGATTACTTTCCTGTATTTTATAAAACTAGTAAGAAACACGTGTCTTGTATGCACGTGGATGCTTATAAAATATCATATAATTTATAAGAACTGATCAAATGATACGATGTAATGTTCAACATATAGATTATCATTTAAAAACACATCTTTAATAGGAATATATAAATAATGGGAAATGTCATCGAAAGTGTGCGATGTTCATTAAATATTATATAAATTATAAAAACTAATCAAATGATATGATGTTATGTTTTACATATGATATATTATTTAAAACACATCTTTATATATCACGTGTGTTGCGCGTGGTGAAAAAACGTTGCACAACATAATTTTCAAGGAGTAAGTGAGCATAAAACACTTATATTGAGTGAAATCGAAAGATTCATTGTCTATTGAAAATTCATAATATAAAAAAGCATTATCAAATCTCTTCTTGTTTAATTTTCAATTTTTGGGTCATCTTTGTGTGACGGTTTTATTTAAGTTTCCTCGTCTTTTTACTGAAATCAACAATTTCTCATTATCTTGAATGTGTATGATTTCTTCATTGGAATATGATGAACTTTGTTTCTTTTTCTGTGATTTTGTCATTTCCTTAATGCTTGTTTTATTTTCTGCATGTTGTACTTGCTTTGCCATTTCCTTTGCGTCATTTGCGTTCGTTCTTTTCTCGTCTTCACTTTGTATTTTTTTGATATTTCGATTATTTCTTCTCTTATCAGCATTTCTCTTGAGTTATTGTGTTTTCTCCAATCCATCCATAATTATTGATTTTATTCCATTTTTTGTTGAGACATACTTGTCTAACTTAAAAAGAAATTTGTGATATTCTTTGCTTAGTTGATCAAGTATTGTTACATGCTCCACATCACCAATTTTTCCAATATAAATTTTGTATTATTGACAATATGTATTATATTATTATAATATTATTCAAATATATGTTTTTAATTCACATTAGTATGCATGTCAATTATTTTTTGATGGAGCAACCAATAAACGTCTCAACAACCTCTTTGAACAACGTCATCCTAGCCATTTCATTTTCATCTTGGACCAGCATTTTTATCTGGTATCTGAAAAATTAATTGTGATAAAATATACACAATTATTAAATGTTTTTAAGTAAGTAAAGTTAATTATAGTTGCAATACCTTGAGATGATCTCGATATTCAGCTTCACACAATTGATACAATCAAACTCATTGGTAGTTTTGGCAATAGATTTGATACAGTGACAACATGCCTTGTACCACAGGGTTGATTTATTTTCAATTTTCTTAATGATTGCTTTAATGTAGCAGTACTTGTTCTACATGTAATATTATAAGTGTGAACAAATTTAATTTCGGTTATATCATCTTATGTCATCTCAAAGCTATAAAAGAATATATAATATAGTTAACTTTAATGATAAATACTTTGGTTCAAAACAATAATTCATGAAACATGACATCACCGTTACCTCTCCCAAATTTTCTTTTCAGCCATCAAATGTCGTATGCTGAGTTGCTTTGATCTCTTCAACTTGTAAAAGTTGGTAGTGGATAGAAGAATAAGTTAATAAAAAAAATAGCATAACTCTAAGAGATAATAAAAAAAAGACATAGAATAGGAATACATATAAGATGACACAAATTTCACATTCAAATAAGAAAACTAAGCAACACTTTTTGGGAAAATAAACTCAAATTTTCAATTATGAGACATAATAAAACCGCAAAGAAGAGTTATACCAAAGATAGGTGATGACATTCAAAGTCATGGGTTATATAGATAATTGCATACCAAAGTTGTTGCACATGAATGATTGTAGAATTCAATTTGGAAAGACAATATATATATATATACGTCATATTTGTACTATGAGTTTATATTTCAGTCCCATGACATGGTGCATTGACCAATATCGTTGTCTTAGATGTAGACTTCAGTTGTAGTCCTGAATATTAATACAAAAAAGAGGCACAATTAGACATTTATTGCCAAATTAGATGATTCATGTGTATTTGAAAATATTACATTGATACTTATTAATTTTTAAATTGTAAAAAACAATAACTGATTTTTGTTCTTGAATATGTTGAAGTGGTTGACCTTCATTCAATGCTATATCATCTTATAAATGGATTGTAATGATCTCCAAACTGTATCAAATATCCACGAGTGAAGTATATATTTTCAAAATGACATGTATATATAATAACTATTTTTATAAACTTACAAACTATTGAACAAAACTATTTCCCTCCGGTGAACAACGATGTCATCTTGTTTTTGGAAATTATTTAATGGTCAAACTTTCTTGATTATGCCAATGATTTATGTGGATAATAATATTATTTGATTAAAAAATATATGTAAATATCACAATAAATAAAATGAAAACTTATTTATTAGTGTCATTTGGATTACTTGTTAAATGATCAAATTATCTGAAGCGAAAGTTAAGTCTGCATAAATTTGGCGCTTCTTGCAACTCAGTGACTAAAGTTTCTTTTTCCATGATCAACTCAACACTCAGGTTTACATTTGGATAACTGAAATTTATTTACTTTACGATTGAATTTCATATAAGATAATTTATGTTACTTTAAAAACTGCTCAAATTGTTGAATAACATTGGCAAAAATCAAGTCATGCACTAGTTCCTTGCAATGTCACATTCATATTATTAGTAAATAATTGATGGCCTGAAAAACATGCTATTGTTTGTTCTTAAATAAATATAGCATTTGAAAAGTAGTCACATGTGCATCCATGAAGTTAACTTTCTAATAGTTGTTGAGTCATGTCTTGTTGAAATTTGATATCATTGTCGAATAATAAATACTTTGACCATTACATTTTTTTGATTATGTTAGAACGTATCAAGCAGCATCACATCAAGGTTTGCCATTGTCAGTATGTCTTTACTACGGAGATGCAAAACTTTTCTTTGGCTAGTGAAGTGGGTGTATGGTCTGACGTGTATGATTGAATCTGATTTATAATTGTTAATAACCATAATGATAAATGACATTAACTATTGGCTTTGAAGGTATTTCCATTTACTTCATTAATATTAGCTGTCTTTCTCTTCATCTACCCCAATTATTATCTTCCTCAGACTAACTATGTTATTTATATTAAATATTTAATAGTTTTTTTTAATTAATTATCGTTACAAAACTGATGATAATTGAATAGATTTGATTTGTTTATAAATATTTGGATATAGTGAAATCTTTATATAATCTATTTAGTATTAGAGATATTTATATGTGGCAAATTAAAGCACTTGGTGTAATCATGGAGATAAAAATGATTTCTTCATTCAAATTTTTTTGTCGTTATTTTTTAAAATAATAATGCTATTAAATTGATTATTTAAAATGACTGATTAAATTATTTCAGAAAATAATCATGCATACAATTGTTTGGAATGTATTTTTCTTAAATTTATTTGCAAAACTTATATGAAGTAATGATTAAAATATTGAATGCAATAAAGTAAAATTTACTATAATATATAATATAATATATTAGTTAGAAAACAATACACAAGGCGTTATTAGAGTTAGAAAAACTAATACACAATTAATAGATGGAAGGAAAATTCTGACAATACATAAATCAACTCATATTTTTAAAGAAATATCTCATTAGGATACATGTGTAAAATAGTGAGGTGAGAACAATCTAACCATAAGCTGAAATTAGAAGGAAAAAAATGAAAAACATATTTAATTCAAATAGCATCCAAAGCTAATACTTGAACAGACAATTTATTATTCTATTATATTCTTATTCGATGACCTGAACTAAATATTATTTGATTGACTCTTAACTGTCATTTACATCACTAATCACCAGTCGTTTACTCCACTCCATATAATACATATACTGATATACATATAAATTAAAAGCTATTAATTAATTAATAAAGAAAATACAAACTTAGCAAAACAAAATGATATTATTTAATTATTTAATTTAATGAAAAGAATCACATGAATTTATATTTATATGTATAATTATATAGATTTAGATTTGATTTATATTTATATATTTTTGAATTAATTAAAGTCTATTAATTAATGAAAAAATACAAACTAAATAAATATATATTATTGAATTAATTAAAAGATAAAGATATATAGATATAGATTATATTTATATTTATATATCATTGAATTAATTAAAATCCATTAATATATAAGTAATAGAAATAAATAGATTATATCTTCTTGAATTAATATTAATAATTAACTAAAATCCATTAATTAATGAAGGACATAAAATATAATGCATAATTATCCAACATTAATGTAAGACCGAGCGCTTGTCGCTTTACCAAGAACTATAGCTTGTGATAATGGTGCAACTCAAATCTTTAAACCGCATAGCAGCTCAAGCACCACGGTTCGATCGCTCTACTAAGCAAGGATAATTATTGCACCCAACAATCTCCCTCTTAATAATTGCATTCCTTGCAA
This sequence comes from Primulina huaijiensis, assembly GCF_012295235.1. Lineage (NCBI taxonomy): Eukaryota > Viridiplantae > Streptophyta > Magnoliopsida > Lamiales > Gesneriaceae > Primulina > Primulina huaijiensis. The sequence continues at coordinate 13,536,198 of NC_133319.1, forward strand.
TCAATGGGAATCGAACCCGTGACCTTGTCTCTGATACCAATTGTAGGACTGAGCGGTTGTCGCTTTACCAAAATCTATAGCTGGTTGTAATGGTGCAACTCAAATCTTTTAAACCATATAGTAGCTCAAGCACCACGGTTCGATCTTCTACTAAGCAGGGACAATTATTACACCCAACAATTAACTCTTTTATATATATAATAGATATATTTATATAAATTTAGATTTAAATTAGATTTATATTTATAGTTATATTTATAGTTATATTTATAATTCTATATTCTTGAATTAATAATCAAAATCTATTAATTAATGGAGAATAATTAAAATTAATTAATTAATTAATAAAAAAATACAAACAAAACAAAACAAAATGATATTATTTTATTATTCAATTTAATGAAAAGAATGACATGAATTTATATTTATATGTATAATTATATAGATTTAGATTTGATTTATATTTATATATATTATTGAATTAATTAAAGGATAAAGATGTATAAATATATATTATATTTACTTATACTAATAAGAAAAATATGATTATAACTGATTTGTTTAAACAATTTGCAATTAGAAACTATATTGAAATAACAGAAGAAACTCAAAATATCAAAATCAAGAAATAAATTTGAGCAACTGAAAATGTTAAACATAATTAATGAAAATATAAGTTTAAGACATTCCATCGATAAATTAATTATTGAAACTTAATTGTATCTACTATTAGTATTAACAGTCAATTTAATTTCACAAAGAAATACATGAATTTTATTATTTCATTTACCATGTTTTGATAAGTTTTTATGGCTTGAATTACTACTAATATTTTTTGGATTTACATTTAATTAATTGATTTAAAGTTGAATTTGATGGATTTATTTTGACTCTATAATTTTGAAGTTTTAGGCTGTGGGAGATTGTTGCAAATCTAAGTTTTAAAACCGTTTTTATTTTAATATTTGCACCTTCAAATCATCCTCAAATCAATTTCCCAATTAATAAGCCTTAACATTGTTCATTGAGTAAGTATCTTATACAACGATCTATATTTGTGAGACGGACTAATCTGGTCTATACCTGCAATGAAAAATAATAATTCTGAAAAAAAAAATAATACACAATATACTTTTAATATTAAAAGTAATTATTTTGACTCAAATCAAAATATATTAACACAATATTTTTTCATAACATAAAAAACAAAAAATAATATTTTTATATTGAAAAATAATATTTTAGACATAAAAAATAGTACTTGTCATGGGCTGGTAGGATCAAAGATCTGTCTGACAAAGTTGACCCATGAGACGGTCTCACAGAATTTGTGTTGTTATTAATGTTTCAATTGATCATATATTCATTTTTATACATTGGATAATCATTATTCTTCTACATCGGAATACACAAACAATTCTTCCATATTTAAAAACTAAAACATTGATCATTTTCTTTCTCTATTTCATATACAAAAAAATTGATAAAATGATGATTTTATTCCTCATACTTTATTACTAAAATGCTTATGGTTCTTAAATATTTAATCTTAATATTTTTGGTCCCTAAACTTAAAAAAAAAAAAAACGAGACATATTTAGCCTTTGTCGTTATCTTTAACCACAAAGTTAACAACAATAAATAAATTTGTCATACTTTTAAATTTTATGGACCAAAAGTGTTATATATAAATAATAGAGGTTAAAAATAAAAATATTATTGATAAGTATAAAAATGGTAAATAAAATTCATGTTTATGATATACATATATTTATTTTCTCTTATTTTATTACTATATATCTACGAAATTAAATAAGCGTGAAATTTTAACATAAGAAAAAAAATTGTTAGGGATCATAATAGAGTTTAAAGGAGGTAAATAAGATCTTCTAAAATTTTATAAATTTTGATCCGTTCTTGACAGTTTTTAAATTGTTAAAAAATATTTTTGAACGACTAGTTTTGTTGGACCACTGACAAATGAGTTAGTGCGGAAACAGTCTGGTTTGAATAGTAATAAACTATATAAAACGGTTTGACAGTTTAATAACAAACAACTTGAAAAATGATTTGAAAGTATGTAAAGTACGTAATGAAATAACACAAGTATTTTTATTGACGTTCGGAGATAAAACTCCTACATTACTCATTCTTTCACTTATGAATGTTTCCACTAAAAGACTTTGGTTTTACAACGATTTGTACCAACTCACTTCGGCTAGGACTAATCACTGCTTAATTTGAAACTCTTAGTGATCACTTTACAAATCTAGATATTTAAGAACCGTCGGTTCACCAAAAATCAATACAATAACCCAAAAGTCAATCTTGATGGCTTGAGCTGTTGGTGTAGTACAAAATGATCTTCGATGATTTGATATAAACTGATAAAAGTGTGCTAAGAGAGCATATTGAGATTGAAAGCTTTAGTGTACTCAAAGTTCTCAGAAAATATGCGAGCTTCAGATAAATTTGTTGATTCAACAGATTCGGTCGTCTTCTTTCTCTTTGAAATCTTCATATATAAAGTGGAAAAGCTCAAAGAGCCAGATTTATATTTCAATGATCAACTGTACTGTCACCCGACAGAATGGACATATCACTTTCAGTTGTCACATGTATAACTAAATGCCCATTTAATGTTCTTTTTTATTTTGGGACTTTAAGCTCTTGCTTTTCATAAAGATGACACAACATGTCCGAAATAGGTAGCATTATACCATTCGAGAGTTAGTAGGATACTATGTATCCTTCTAAAAAGAACAGATATTAAACGGCTTGACTTGTAGTATCCCTTTTTAAATTACTCATTTTTGGCCGATGGCAGTGCTGTTGGACTTTCAATGGTTTAAACATGTGTACTACCGGTCATTTTGACAGATGATATTTGCAGCTAGAGTTCAGATATTTTGCTGTTTGAATTCTTGCCAAAATGGCTTGATCTTCTGATGGTCTTGTCTGAACGACTTGATTTGCTCCAGCGGTCTGAAAACCTGAAAATACAATTGAAAAACTGCTAGATATGAAACAGCTCGGTGTTGTTATTTTTTCAATCACCAAATTTAGGGTAATAAAAATATTCTAACAGTTTCTCCCTCTTTTGATGACAAAACCAAGCTACAAATCTATACAGAAAGTTACATTAACACAATTAAGCGATAATGGAAAAAGAATGAATTTAATTGAGTGAATGAAATGTCATTTGTACAAGTGCAATAAAATGCAAGTCCTAAAACACCTATAAAGAAAATAGAAAGCTATCTTCTCTTGTTAGTACCTCCACCACTGTCACTGTCTCTACTTCTTCTCTCATCCTCTTCCTTTCTCCTCTTATCATCAAATCTCTTTGACTCTTCATATTTGGATCTCTTAGTTCGACGTTTGCTATCTTCAATCTTTTTGTAGTACATAATTTTGCCTTTTTTGGCATCAACACGTTGTATATACTCACAAATTTATTGCAACTAGCTGCCCATAATATCAAACCGCTCATCCATATGTTGTCTGACTTGAGCAAATTGAGCTTTCAGTTCAGTCTCCATATGATTTTGACCTCATCAAATCAGAGCTGAAATTTATGTGTTCATGGCAATAGCTCGATTCTTTATTATGGTTTGATGAGCTGTGGTCAAACAAAATTGGGATTCAATGGCATTTAGTTTCTTGATCACTTGAGCCTTGAAACTGTAGAACTGCACATGATGAGCATAGTTTTTGAATTCTATGTCATTCAAAGATTGAGAGATTGTCAGCATCTGAGACATGAGATGATCTAATAGAGTCTTGGTTGGAGAGTCTGCTCTTTCGGTTAGAAAGTTATCAGGAGTAGGGGAGGAAGGACTAGCTTGGTGTTCCATAGACCTACCGGCTAGACTTGGAGTGATGGCATTGGCGGCTGGAACTTGGAATTGTTCGAGCTATTGCTCAACCACTTCTTCAATAAAAATCTGATCAGACTCTTCTCCATAAATAACCAACTCTTTGCCAGATGGATTCTTAGGAGAGATAATTTTATCTTCAGTCTGTTTGTCTAGAAGAAGTGATTGGCAATGATTCCACATTCAAATCTTCGTCAGCATAATTTCCCCCTTTCGCAACAGTAAAATCTTCAAGCATGGGAGAGGTTGGTTCCATCTTGCTTTGATCGAAGTTGAACTGGGATAGAGATCTAACTACTTCATCCACAGAGATTAAAGAAATCTCTAGGAGTTCTTCAGATGGCACTTGATGTGGCGTGGAGGATGGAGCTTCTGCATTCAAAGGTTCAGACCGGTCCACTTGACCACGGGTCTGAAAAGCAGTTTTGACAAATTTTGGAATTAGAAAATCATTTTCGACAACAGTAAAATCTTCAAGCATGGGAGAGGATGGGTCCATCTTGCTTTGATCGAAGTCGAACTGGGATAAAGATCTGACTACTTCATCCACAGAGACTAAAGAAATCTCTGGGAGTTCTTCATATGACACTTGATGTGGCGTGTAGGATGCAGCTTCTACATTCAAAGATTCAGAACGGTCCACTCGACCACGGGTCTGAAAAACAGTTTCGACAAATGTTGGAATTAAAAAGCATTTTTGACAACAGTTGGAATCTGAAAAGCAGCTACTTCCTTCACCTTCTTCTCTTTTCTTGTCACTTTCAAATGGACAATGGTTCGAAAGTCCACCCAACTCTCAAACTCATCCATTTTCTATTTTGCACTTTGGTTCACTTGCTCCGTTGAGAGGTTGATGGTGGCTTGAACGTTGGAGAGTTTGGGCTTGACCATAAGGATTTCATTTCCTTTGGCTTTTGGATCAATGATTGGTAGACCGAATTGGTGAGAAGTCTCTTCCAGTTCCACAATTTTCATGCCCTTTATGCTAGACATGGGAATGGAAGGAATTAGATCAGGGCGAAGTGGCTCATAAACGTTCTTTATCAACTTGATCTTCTTTACTCTGGGCTTATCCGTCCGCTTCTTCTTCTTCTCATAGAAGACTTGAGTGAGAGGAACTTTCTCTCTGGCATCTTTAGAATCTAAAGAGAGAACTACTTTCCTTTTAGTCTCCTTAGTCCGTGTCTTGGCCTTATCGATATATTTCTTTTCCTCTTCTTATTCTCCCCCAATATTTAAATCCAAAAACTCGACTCTGTTTGGAATATGGTAGAAAGGAACTACAAACCTAGCAGATTGGGCTTCCTTCTTTACCGTGTAGGTGAAACTCTTGGACAAAATATCAGAACATTTGACATTGATTCTGGAGGCAACGGTCTCCATGACAAGGAATTTCTCAATCTTTATTTTGTCAAAGGCACCAGTCTTGACCAACAATAGCTTTCTATCTATGTTTGCTAGCAACCGGTACTCCACTTTCAAATCCTTATTCTGGGCGGTGAGAGCAACAAGAAAAGAGCCTGACAAACTGAAATCGGTTCTCCGGTGAGTAGAGTTGCCTTCTGGCCATTGGAAGAAGGATCTAAGTCCAATCATTGGTAGGTCGAATGTTTTTGCAAACAACTTCTTGGTTATGCCGAGATTAGTTCCTTGGAATGTGCACAAGATGAATCAATTATCCATCCTTGTGTCTCTAACAACTAGTTTATTATAGTCTCTGAGTACTAGAAGCTGCAACCCAGAAACTTCCTGAGTACTGAAGCCTCCAACATAATGAACATTGGGATCACGACCTTGTCTGTCATGACCAAAATATAGGTGAAGTTGATAGCAAGAGTGTTGTTCGATTGGCTTGTCATTTTGAATGTTGGTTTGAATAAACGGTCTGACTGTTTCTGCACTACGCATTTAGAAGGCAAATAGAATAGTATTTCTTGAAGAATATGAAAGGATGCAATGTAATCGGAAAGAATGAAAGACAATTAACACAAAATATATATACTACTTGAATTGATAGACATGACATGCCACATATTTGTATGTCACTGATGTCATTTTAAAATTTTGAAAAGTCAAAAAGTGACTTTTGGCGGTTCATGTATACGATTAAAAATAAAAGATTTAAACATGGATAATAACCGTGAAATCAGTAAATTCTGAATTTAAAATAATTTAAAATTTGAAATATTTAAAATCAGACCATTCAAAAGATTAATTTATTTCAGATAGAAGTAGTTGCAAATGGTTCAATTGATAGAGTGAAATTTTGCTCAACTGTCTCAACAACTTCAGTTTGACTTGCCACTCCAATTAACTTTTCAACCATTGATTGGTTCTGAGCAAGTTGGTCCCTCACTGATTTAGAAACAAAGAATGATTCAGGGATCGTGACTGTAGCAATTGGAACTTCAACTGATTTAACTGGTGTTGGAATTGATAGTGGTGGTAAAGAAACAATTTAGAACCCAAACTCCACTTCAGTTTTAACTGCCATCTGATCCTCTTGATTTTGAACTAAAATTTTCAAAACTTGTTCTTCAACTTCCAACATTGTTGCATCAGTTCTTAAAACTATTCTTCAAGAACCTCTGCAATATTCTTAGTTACAGACTTCAGGATCTTATCAACATTGAGTAAAGACACACCATCAACTGGTTCAATTTTCAACTGAACTTATGGTGCTAGACTGATTGCAGGTACAGTCGAGTCAAATGGTGTCTCAGCTGAACTTGATGATGGTCTAGCTTGGCTTAACTTCTATTGGACTTGAAATGAAGAACCACCCTCAACTTGTTTTTCTTTGGTAGAGTCCTTGGAATTTTTCTTGCTTTTGGATTCAACAGGGTCTATCTCTCAGAATTTGATTTTAATTTGTAAAGAGCTGAAATCCACATCCAACTAAGTAAATGTTGCTATGTCATCATGAGAAGTTGGGCAGGTCGGATCATAGTTCTTATTCAGTTCTTTACAAGTCAAGGTCAGTTTCTTGATTCTCATTAAATCAAATAAATATTATTTCCTTTCCAACGCATGAACTACTATCACTGCTTTCACAGCCTTCATCACAATCTTCTCAAGAGCAATGAACTTCTTCGAAGTCTCTTTCCTCTTCAGTTTGCGAGCAAGAGTGATTGTCCTAAACTAATATCATTCATAAAAAAATTCAGTTTTTGTATCAACGTAATCATTCAATTCATCCATTAATAAATCAATCTGAGTTTGGAATATAGATAATGGTTTGGAATTCTTAGTTTCAACCATATTTCCTTTTTTTTTCCTTATGTCCCTTTAGAAGAGAAACTTGAGTTCAGTCTAGACCTGGTGTACTCAATAGATCCCTGATTACCACGCCCTTAGACCTTGCTTCCTGTAGAATCGTGGCTGGAGCAATTGTTTGCAGATGAGCAACTATCCCAACCAATGTCAAATTTTCTGCAGGCTTAGCAGAAACTTCCTTGTCAGTTGCCTTAGCAGTAGCTGCCTTGGCATCTGTTTTGGGCAAACGAGGATCAGTTTTCTTTACTTCAATCTTCTTCTTCTTCTTCTTCTCAACAGACAACAGTTCTAGCTTGCTCAGTGTTGAGATTGGTTTAGTCTTGGTGGTTCTATCTTTCTTGACTGGTGGTGAAGGTGTTGTCTCAGAGTCACTCTCATGAGTGATCGGTTTCTTCTTAGTCTTTGGCTTGTGAGCTAAATTGATTTTGCTTTCATGTCCTTAGACTTCTTAGCCTGAGCTAACTCATCCACAATTTTATTCATAACCTTTAGCAGTCTTGCCAGTGAAATATTCTCGAGCCTCAGAGCCATGATGCTTTGTGCATTCAACTTCCTGAGTTTGTGTTAGAGGAATGCTAGAGTCCTCAAATAGTTTGCTCAACTAAATTGCGATGCCAAAAAATTGATTCGTATGCTGCACATATTCTTCAAAATTTTGAACAGAATAGTTGACCAGTTGATCTTTATCCTCTTTACTATAACCGTCATTACTTGAAACTTCTCGACAGTTAGGGCAACAAAAGAACCTGTTTTAGCAATCAAAACCTTGACCACAACATCCGCCATCAGCTAATACTCTAACTTGAGCTCTTCCTTAGCATCCGACAATTTAACAGCTTTCCAAAAGCATAAAACTTCAGTTGCATCTCCTCCATTTTAGTTAAAGAGATGCCAGCAAAACTTGTAATACCATTAAGACGGTAACTAAAATAGAGAAGCAAAGAAATCCTCGTCAATCAGGAGAGAATGCTCATTGATGTGCATCACTTTCTTTTCTTCTTCATTGACCTTACTTCTTTTATAGACACACGACAACTTAGTCAAGAAGATGTCCAAGCAAGATGCCAAAAGAAAACTCCTGAGTCCAGATGACTCCAACAGTCGAATACTCCTGATATTGCTTCGTCTTCCATGACATAAATAGAGTCAGAGTCTACAGCAAGAGAGTTCAAAACATAAGCTGGTGAAGGTGATGCCATTTTGAGAATAAAATCGAAAAAAATTTAATAAAATATTGAATGCGGTTGAAAATTGGTAAGCAAAAGCACAAAGAATTGTACAGAATATTTTGAAAAGTGATGTAAGAAATGTAAGAGGTAAACCAAAGTAATCATGTATGGTAACTTTTTGAATTTCCTTTGACAAGACCACGTGGTAGTCTGTCATTGGAAAAAAATATTTTTGAAAAATTGGTAAACTAATTTGAAATAGACTGATCATTCAACCGTGACAACTTCATATGAAACTAAACTGAGTTAAAAATCAGTCTACTAAATGATAAGATCAGTTTGTCTAAAAGCACAAAAGATCAGTTTAGGGAACTAAACTGACAGTCAATTGAGCTCAATGTAAACTGAGTCTTTTTAGTTGACCTTTTTAACAATCAATATTCTTCCTAAATTAAGTATTAAGATAAATCAATAAGCCACTAAAATATTTCTATAGTAAGAAAACTTAGTCTCTGTTATTGGCTTTGTGAAAATATTTGTTGCTTGTTGATCAGTTGAGACATATTCTAGTCTTATGTCTCTCTTCAATGTATGATCTCTAATGAAATGATGTCTGACGTCAATGTGGTTGGTCCTGAAGTGTAGATTTTGATTGTAGGTGATTTCGATGGTGTGCGTATTGTCACAAAATATTGGTGACTCCTGTGCAATGATCCAATAATCTCTCAACTTTTGTTGAATCCAGGGCAGTTGGGCACGACAGCTTCCAGCAGCTAAGTACTCTACTTTTGAAACGTCTACTACTCGTCTTTTTTAAAATGTACTAGAAATTTTTTTTCCATCCATACTTTCGGCCGAAACGCTACACGCATATATATAAATATTTTTGCTATTTAAATACCAACCAACCTATTATTTGAAAATCCCAAAAATGCAATTCATAACGTGAAATCGTAAATCATCCACCCAAACATAAAACTAGCATTTTTCAAAATAAAGCATAAACTCTTAAATCTCTCAAAACCACTCAAAGCATCATAAGTCATAAAATCTTTAAAGTAAACTTAAATCATAAACATAATTTTGCGAAAAACTAGAGACGGTCCTCGGGTTGTGTGCACCTTCAGTCCAGCTAGTTCAACCATCAAGTCCTCTATTAACATCAACATCATGCTTACCTGCATCGATCACACCTGGTGAGTCTATTGACTCAACAAACCTTAACCATGATAACAAGTAATACATATATATTCACAAGCAACAGTGAAAGATACTTTTAATAAAAATAGCTTTTCATGAACATAAACTTTAAACATTTTTCTTTCATCATATACTTTTTTCTTTTCATCATATACGTATATGTTTCCATTTTTAATGAATTCAGATCGTTAATTGTGACTTTCGTATTAGCTGTAAGTCGATGGATCCATCTACGTATAACCACGGTACCGGGCCGCGGGGATATCAACGATACTCTCACCTGTCAATTGAGCCTTGGCCTTACATATCATTGTATCATTGTACTTGTCAAAATTAATTCACCTCCTTAAACGTTTCATAATTCCATCACTTATAAAAATTCATGCATATATAAATAATTTTTCTTTTAAACCAAGCAAGCAACATGTCTTTTAGCATTAATGTTTCATCATAAAATTCCATAAAAATTTGAAATAAACATTTTAACATTTATTACAGAATTTAGGGCACTGCCAAGACGTCTAACATTTTTCAGGTGTAAAATGATCATTTTGCCCCTGAAACCCTAACTTTCCTAATTTATCCTTAGACCTCGAAACGACGATCCAAATCCATCCAAACTTAACATAACACCTTAAAATACGCTCATAAATATTTCTTAGACGTAAACTTAAGCTCCTCGACTAATTTCTCAATTCGTTTTAGAAATTAAACCTATGCCTCGGTTTTAACTCGAATTGTCTCAAAACTTAACCAAACCATACCAAACTTGAACCATAGCTTATTAACACACAACCATACCATATATAACCCAAATAAAGCCAATTAAGACCTTTGAACAAGCCTATACCAGCCACTGAATTTTTTGCCCTTAGTTTTGAAACCCTAGCCTCACAATCCCTTGCACCCATCGGCCTCAACCCTTAACCAACAAGACCTGCAACTAGGCGGCCTTCCTAGGACCAAGACCGAGCCCTAGACGACCTACTGGAACAGACCTCATGAGCTATACCCTTGCAACCCTCAAACCCATCGCTTAGGAGTCTTGTGCGTCCAAGCCTCATGCCACAGCCCCTTGCCTTCGCACCAGCCCTCATGTGACCACCCTAGGACCTTGACTAGTCTCTCTTAGGACCCTTGAACATGCCTCTACAACAGCTAAGAGTCGTGCCCTCCTTGGAATCCTTGGCCGAAAACCCTAGCCCTTAAAACACAAATTTTCGTTCCATCCTTCTACCCTACGTGTGCAGCCCTTATCTAAGCATCTATGGACCCCCTTAACATGTTGGAAAAATTTCCCTTCAAGCAACCCTACCATGGCAGCCCCTTTGTGCATCATAAACAAGAGTTTTAAAAAAATAAAACTCTAGTTTTGTTCATGTTGTGTCATAAAACCGAAAATATACAAAGTGTATCATGTTTTTCATGCAATCATGTACCAAAACATATAATATGGTATAAAAGATGAGTGGAGAAAGATTAAGGCGTGTCTTTGCGTTTATTACGCACGAAAAACGATTTGCAATGCGAGGGACGTCGACGTAGGGAGGACCTTGCTGAAATTCTGCACTATTCACGTGATTTTCCTCTCAAAAACTAGTGTGGTGTGTGCGTTTGTGTGCTGATGGATAGTCCTTGCGTTTGTGTGTGAGGTGTGCGTGTGTTTGTGTAGTAGGTTTAGGGTTTTGAAAGGCTTTTAATTGATATAAATACTTTTGTAGCAAGCTAGGCCCAATAACATAGTATAATAGGCCCATTAGGCCCATTAGATGGTAATTAAAATATTTTGTTTAGTTTGCTTCTCAAAATATTAACCGAGCCTCCAAAAAGTTCCTATTTTCCTCAAAAATTGATTGCCGGTTTAAAATACGACTCGACGCGTAAAAACACCTCAAAATACCTCATTTTCGAAAATACATATTAAAAGATACCATATATTAAATAATTAAAAATATCATTTAATAAAAATATTTTCACTTATATGGTTCCCGATCTTCGTTCCTCTATTGCGTCTCGAATAACCTTTAAAACACAATTTTTGCATTCTAATATAAAACCCTATTTAAACATGTAACCATTCCTACCATAATCAATTCATGCAATTAAAACAATTTAATTAAAATACATAAGAATTTGATAACTTGTATGCATGTGGTTCATGTGGACCTTCAAATTTTCGGGACGTTACAACTTCAATTGTGGATGTTGCAATGGAAGTCTGCTTCTTGCTAAACCAAGATATCTGCCAGTCTCCTAGAAAATGATATGATCAACTGGTACTTTTTCTATCAAGCTTGCACCATGTATAATCTGTATATGAATAGACAACTCTAAATTGAAAGAAGAGTATTTAGCATACAATAGGCCCACATTTTGTGTTCCTTTATGATATTAAGAATTCTCTTGGCAGCTAAATAATGAGATTGTCTAGGATCATACTAAAACCGAGCACACATACAGACAACAAAAACAATATCAGGTCTACTAGTAGTTAGGTACAATAAAGAACCTATTAAGCCTCGATATATGGTTACTTCAACTGATATCCTCCCTTCATCTTTGTCTAGTTTAACTCATGATCTCATTGGGCTTGTTGCTTCGGAACATGTTTCCATATCAAATTTATTGAGTAGTTCCTTTATGTACTTAGTTTGACTAATGTAAATACCATTATCAATTGTTTCAATTGAAGGTCAATAAAGAATGTCAGTTCACCCATCATACTCATATTAAATTTGTCATGCATCAGTTTAGAGAACTTTTCACACAGCTTGGGGTTAGTTGACCTAAAAATAATGTCATCAACATAAATTTATATCGATAAAGTATGATCTCCTGTAGTAAACTTAAATAAAGTCTTATCAAAAGTACTTATAATGAAATCATACTCAATAAGAAACTTAGATAATGATTTCAGACAATATAAAGTTTTTTTCAGTTTATAAACATAATAAGAAAATAAATGATTAATAAAACCTAGAGGTTGTTCAACATAAACTTATTCTTTTAATTGCCCAATCAAGAATGTACTATTTACATCCATTTGATAAAATTTGAAGTTCTTGTAAGAGGCAAAGGCAATGAATATCCTGATAGCTTCCAGTCTAGCTACTGAAGCATAGCTCTCATCATAGTCAATTTCTTATTCTTGCCAAAATCCTTGAGCAACTAGTCTTGCTTTGTTCCTCACAACTGTTCCATCTTCATTGAGGTTGTTCCTTTACACCCGTATTGTACTTATAACTGATTGATGAGAAGGCCTTGGAACTAGATCCCATATAAAATTTCTAGTAAACTGAGTTAGTTCTTTTTGTATGACATCAATCCAACTACCATCAATCTTTTTAGGTTTAATGTTATAAATGAAATCAGAGTGTAAAAATAGATTGAGCATCTATCCTCTAGTTATCATCCGAGCAAATGTGTTACCTATTACTAAGCTAGGTGGATGATTTTTGTTCCATGGTTAACCAATATTGTTTTGTGGAACTGAATCAGTTTGGTTGGCATCAGTTGAGTTGACTTCAGTTTGGTTGTCATCAGTTTGATTCTCAATCGTTCTTTGTGCATCAGAAAACTGGTCTACTGGAACACCATCTTGTTCAAATGATTGATCAAACAGCTCAGGCTCTAGAGATCGAAGTTTCCTTTTGTTGATATAGACCTCATCTTCACTCTCATCCTCCAAATCGATCTCTTCAAATTGATTTTTCAGTTCAGCTGGAGCAGTTGACTGATCAATTGACACCTTACCTATGGTTCTACCTTGAGAAACATCTCCAAAAGTAATCTTTGGTCTAGTAAACAGACTCATCTTATATAGCATTTTAGTTTCACAAGTCATGTGGTTTGAACATCCAATGTCCAACTACCAAATTGACTTCTTGATTATTTTAGTTCATGTTCTCTGCAATAACAAATGAAGAATAATTCTTGTTACCCATACCTACTTGGGTCCAGACGGGATTAGTCTTTTTGAAATCCAAACTTAGACAAGTTTAATTGATCAACCACTTGTTGTGTTCCAAATAGGTTGTGTATAGGCATGTGTGTGGTGTGTTTCGTGTGCAGCAGATACAAAATGTTTAGCCCTTCCAACTTCATTGATTTTCAGCATCTTTTCTGAACAGACTTATCGTTAAAGTATCGGTTAGGCTTGCCTTTCATTGAGTTATGCCTAGAAAACTGGTTCGGTTAGACTTCCAGTTTGGCTTAGCATTAGAACTCTCAGACACGAACCAACACCAAACTTTCTGTCTTTACTCATATTTTCAATAGGCTTTGAAACTTGAGGGATGAGTACTTTGCGTCACATACCAAACTAGATCTAACAAAATGAATATACTTTCCTTTGCACTTTTGCAGTTTTGGTTGAGTACTTGTCTCAACAATGCTTTCATTGTTGTTGAAACCGAGACTAGTTTTGTCTCAAATGGTTTCTGCTCTTGCATTTCAGATAAGGAAATTGAAGACTTGTTCCAGGATGAAACTAGTTTAGTTACCTTCATATTCTCAGATTTTAACCTCTTGTTCTCATCCTGTATTATATTGGTTCATTCTCAATTTTCAGTTTAGCAATCTCTGTCTTTAGACTCAACATTTCACTAGATGTTTCCAGTCAGGTTTAGTTTTGTTGTTTAGCATATTAGTTTGCTTAGCTTTAACTTATTCGAATGAGAGATAAAGTATTTGGTACTCATTTACCATCTCATGTAGTGCAGTGACAAGATCGTCTCTTGTGAAATTAGTTAAGCTAAAATCAAATACATGTTCACCAGTAGATTTCAGCTCAGCAACATTGGCCATCAAACACTGCACTTCCTCATCATCACTCGAACTTCATGAGCTTTCTGACTCAGATGATACACATTCAGAATCAGCCCACTTTGACTTGCTTTCCACGGCCACCAACAACTTATGCTTCTTTTTGAAGGACTTTTTTTAATCTTTGGATCTACTTTTGTCAAATGACTTTTTGCCCTTCTTAATTGCTCTTTTGTCATCCTTCTTTGGTTTGGTATAGTCAGCTATAAAGTGCCCAGTGTTATCACAGTTGAAACAAGCATTGGAATCATTAGTTGATTCCCTCTTCTGATAAGGTCTTTGGTAAGAGCCTTGAAAATTGTCTTGATTCTTTATTATAAACTTGTCAAAATTCTTCACAAACATTGACATGGCATCACTGCTCAACTACTGGCTGACTTCTCAATCAAAACTGATGGTTCTAGTTTTACTGCCATTAAGACCTTGGTCAAATGAAAGGTAGACTGATCATCCTCTCTTGTTTGCAACTCAAACTCGTACGCCTTTAAATTCGCAAAAAGATCGTGCAACTCCTGTTTGTTCAAATCCTTAGATTCTCTCATTGCCATTGTTTTCACATCTCATTCCTTGAACAAATCATGCATCACTTTTGCAAAACTTCTCGTTTACTGTACCCTTTTCCAAGTGCACTCAGTTCAATGATAATTGCTTACTCATTCATCAAATTCAGACATTGATTCTCCTTGTTTCATTTTCATTCTATCAAACTTTTGTGTAGCGACAGAGAGTTTGTTTTCTTTTGTTTATTCATTTCTTTCGCACAACTGAATCATTTTTTTTCTCAAATTTCTTTTTTTGTCTTGCACATTTTGATCTTGCTGAAATTATTCTTGTCAAGAGTTTTATACAATATATCTTTAGCCACATTATCGAGGTTGGCTTTCTTATTATCATCGTTTGTCCATTCATCTATTAGCTTTTCAATTTTCTAAGGTGCCCCATTAGTTATAGCAACAACAATGGTTGCTTTCATAATTTTCATTGGTCCATCAATAATGAAATGTACCACATATCATCGTCTTGTGCAGCTAAATGAGGATGCACCCTTATCTTCCAGTCGTCGAAATATTTCTTTGAAAACACTGAAATTTTGTTAAAAGAAGTAATTTAAAGAAATGTTAAGAGACAAGAATCAACCTCGCTATGATACCACTTAATAGGATCAATGGATGTGTTTAGAAGAGAATGTAGAATAAACACTCACAACAAATTTCTTAACTTCAAAATAATTCAGTCTAGTTAGAAACTGAACTTGGTATTCTCGATGTCAATGTTAGTTGGCTAACAAAAATACGTGCGAAAAGAAACCAAACTGACAGATTAGAAAAGTTCAAAACTGTCTTGACTAGGTAAAATGGATGGTAAATAGACAGAAATTTGTTTCTGGATATTCGGAGAACTCAAGCTCCTGTGTCACCCCTTCTTCCTTTTGGGTAGGTTCACGCTAGAAGATTTTGATCTTTACAAGCAATTTGCAAAAGACCCAGTTCAGTTTGGACTTAACACTGTTAAAACTGAAAATCATAGTCTACTCAATTGAACGAAGAAATATTAATACAAATTGTTCTCGAATAAAATGAATTACAAAATATTTCTAGCACTTAATGATCTTCAATTATCAGATACAATACTTTGTAAAGTGTGCTTGAGAGTAAGATTAGTTTTACTTGAATTTGCAAGCTTAAAACAAATAAGCAATGTAAGTGTATAATTGTTGTTCTTGTAACTTAGTGTGCCCTGCTCAACGGATCTTTGTATCTATTTAAAGACTTTAAACTGCAATTGTCACAAACATTAAAAAAAAAAAAAGAAAGATATGTTGCTGCGTCCTTTTGTCCACTTTTGCTTCACTAATCCAGTTTAGTTAAGATCAAGTTTTGTCTTAAATCATTTGTTAACACCACCAAAACATCAATGTTCAAAAAGAATTGTAAATCTCCGAACATCCATAAAAATATTGTGCATCCTTATTTTATGGCATTTAGTTAAAATTACTTTTTCGTAGGTATTGTTGAAATATTTTATTTGTTCTTTCAATTACCAAAATATTGTAGACAAATTCTTTGATAAAGTTCTTCAATCAAACAGTTTTTATAAATGCAACTTTAATTATTTTCAAATAATTTACAAATTATTCAATCGGTTCTAAGAAGGTTATTTTTTAGTTTCTTTCGCTCGATTTAAAGCTAATATAATATATAATTTCTCGATATTCGGTTCATTTTTTAATATTTTAAGAACGAGTTATTGTAGTTTTTTTAGAAGCAAAATATTTTAAAGTATTTATTCACCCCCTCTAAACATATTTTCGATCCTAACAAGTTGTATCAAAACATGTTGTTCTTGAAAAAATATTTTGAACTGATTTTATTTTAAAACTGTATTTTGAGATATTTTCAAACACTTTATGCATAGCCGAGAAGTTTTGGCAACTTACAACAATCTTGGGAAAAATTACATAACTCTTTGATCGATTGTCCAAATAATGAGCATCTTTTTGTATTGCAAACTAGACTCATACAAGATCGCAATTGTATAAAATTTGCAGCATCTTCATGCACACAAAAATCAATTTATTGGTTAAAGTCGAACTACGACATAAAAAATGGACAAAGTTGTTTTTGTCAAGAAGTTTAAGAATGTTGCATCCATCAATCGAAGAAGCAAATAAATTCAAATTTGAGTCTTGACATAAGAAACATTAAACATTAAGCGGATTGTGAGGTTACGACCTACAATCAAGAGTGTGTTAGGTGTTTCGATTAGGCATAAAATAAGTCTTAAGTCGAACTAGATTTGGTTTCTACAAGGTGTCACACAAATCAAAGTCTTTCTAGTAGATACCTCCCGACAGTGGAAGAAAAGATGACGTAAAAGTTATTAATCTCAAAATATTTATAAACAAATTTGTACATCTTTATTTTATCGCATTAATTATTGTTACTGTTCTATTTTTATACATTCAACTTGCATTATTTTAAAACCATTTACAAATTTTTAATTGGTTTTTAGAGAGTTGTTTTGAGTTTCTTCGACTCGATTTAGAACCGAACTCAATATAATTTCTCAATGCTCGATTTATTTTTTAACATTTTAAGAACAAGCAATTGTTTCTTTTTTAAAAACAAAATATTTTAAATTGTTTATTTATCCTCTCTAAATACATTTTTCATTATAACATAATATTCCTAGAAAATCTTTTTATAGAGAAACTTCAACTAAAATAATTTATAACTGGACCAACATGAATGATAAATTGACGCACAAAAAAATCAAAAACATTACTTGTAGTTCACTAACCACCCTGCTCAAAAAATCAACGGGGACTACCAACCTACAGTTTTCGTTGCAACAAGAAAATCAACATGAACTTGATACTCCATTTCTCTTATCAAAATAGCAATTTGATAATCATTCCTCAGACAAAAAAATGTCTCTGATTTCGAGTTCTAGGTTACCTACAAGCCACAAGTTTAAAACATTCAATTCATCAAAAACCATCTTGTTATTTTGGATAAAATGCAGCTGGAAGAATCGAACTAGTCACCTTCTTCAATCGTAGTGACCTGGCACAATTTCACACAGTTCTCATTGTAGAGCTTCCTTTCAAGGCTTTTGATAAGTGGGTATAGGGACGCCTGAATCTGCAGTCAACTTTTTATAAGCATTTTGTAATCTTTGAGTGACAGGACCCACTTTACCATCACCAACTGTGCGGCCATCGATTTGAATAACCTACCATGATTAGGGGCAATACGTTAATTTTTTCATGCATGATATGAAATCTAGCATCGAAATATAGGAAGAACTCTTGATTTTACTTGGATGAATGAGATACAATTGATTCAAATAATATCAGCGCTTGAAACAATAGAGTAGGTAACAAATTCTTGAATGGACTTGGTTAAGTTTTGATAGTCAATATGTAAATTTTACGAGTTTTTCCTAGTTATCTTCACTACCGGCAACATCACATCATGATCTCGACTGCCTTCATCTTAAATTATACCTATAATGTTAAAGTAGATGATAAAACATAATGTTCGTAACAGTATTCAAATTGTTTATTTTTAGCATTCTGCAGAAGTACATTGAAAATATTTGACATGAATCCTAGCCCTGTCCACGTTTAATCAAAATTGTTTGGACGAGATGTACCAGCAGAGTATCATATGGACTTACCGGAGTAAGTTCTCCCATGGTTCCTGCAGTGAATACCTGCAACAAAACTGTTGCATAAATACATATGTTTGCAATAAAAGGACGACAAAGATGAAACAACATCAATCTAACTAGCTAGATGAGTTACTTGTCTCACTATTTCTAATGATGAATGAGAGATGAATAAATTCTAAAAACATGCAAAAACCCAGAAACTTGGGTTAACAAAAAACAAAACTGCGTAAACATGTATCGCTACAAGGAGAAAGCATGACACTTCCCTTCCTGAAATAAAACATAAATTGCAACTATGAATAGTCATATCCATTTTTAACTGTACACAATCAACTGTGAACTTCTTGAAGATAAGTGATACAAGGTATCAAATAATGCAAAAAACAAGGCTCTTTGGATGTATTCTTTTGGTGTCCTATGTAATTCCGATGATTTATTGTAATTCAATTATTTGGAGGTCTTGGCCTAGTCCCCTCCCATGTAAGTTGTTTTTAGTGTTCAATAAAGTCGGCTTTGCTTTGTATGCCGAACAGTATCTACTAGATTCTCATTGACTCTGCAAAACTTCCCTGCTGAGATGAAAATAGAGAAGTTATACCTCATCTGCCGTGTGGAACTCTGATAAACTAATTCTCCGCTCCTCAAAATCCAAGTTTTCATTGACCATAAGGTCCATGACCTGCATAATACATTATTTGTTTTCATAATGTATAACAAAGCTGAAAATTTTTCTCATCTAACTGCAAGAACTGTCATTTATATTTAACATGGACTGCAAGTCCAAGTAGTGCAGACTGACATTCAAAAAACTTGTTATTTCTCAATACGACCCCACATTCAGATAAGAAACTAATCTGAGGTCTTAATAAAATACAGACTCGACTTTGAAGATCCATTCACACACCAGTGAAAAGTTGAGTCCTAATTTGACGCGACACATACTTACAAGAGAAAATGTGTGTGATATAGAAGCCATACTGTAAGTTAAAATTATTAATTGAGAAAAGCCACAAATATTGCAAGACAGTCTAATTTTTCTTCACAGATCATCACAAAATTGAGGAAGATAAAAACTCAAGAAAAAATGAAGTAAAAAACTGTTGTTTTATGCACTTATGAACACCAAGAGACTCTTGGAACAGTATTTATGGATCTTACTGTTGCCCGTGTTATGCCAGGAAGACAATAATCAGCATGGGGAGTTGCTACATGGCCTTTCTTCACCAGAAACTGGAATATGAGTAGATAAAATCATTTAAATATTAAAAGGTGGTTTAACAAAATGCAAAACGCTAAAATTTGGAGCCTAGGAATCGACCAACAAATTGGTGCAATGTATCTAAACTGAAACTCAACTAGATAGAATCCTACCAACTCCTCCTCCTTGTCTCATAAAGACTTAAAAATCAGATTTCATACAATACAAGACACCTATCATAAGCATAAATTATCAACATTGAGAACCGCAAAAAGGGGGGGGGGGGGGAAGGAAAAGAACGAAAAGCAAATAAATTCATTCAACAGATTCCATCATGTTGAAATTTCACTGATAGCAAGTTATTCAGAAGATTGCACACTTCAGTCTAGTGCACGAAACTCACTATGTTCGTTGCATTAGTTTCTGACACATAGCCATCTTTGTCAAGCATGATGGCGTCATCGGCATGTGAATTATTCCCTTCTATCTGCAACAAGTCAAGAACTTCAGGGTCAAAATGTTAAAACAAATCCTAGCAAGTCGATTTTGTAAAGATACATATAGTAATTTACCTTAGCAAGAATATTGTTTAGGAGGTTGTTGTGGTGAATTTTTGAATCCAAATTCTGCAACAGATGATTTTACGTGTCATATGGTAAAAGCTAGCATCAATTTTACAATATATTCGTAGAACTCCTGAGCATTATATCTAACGGCAAGTTTCAATTCATCGAATGGCAATCATAAATTTTTCACTGCAAACTTATACACAGCCACTGAACCACCTTACGTTGTTGATGGACCATAGCATATGGTAAAGATCATAACAGGTTAATTTTGTGCACAGAATAATTTACCTTGATCACGCATGATGAAGCGCTAAATTTGAAAAAAAAAATCCAGAAAATGCGCGAAATGAAATAAAAGAAAAGGATGAGGTAATTTTACAAAATCAAAGCAAACAGTGAATGACTTAAGACCTTACATTTGGTGAATTACGGCGTGTGGTTGCTGACACCAAAGTTATACCACTTGAATTGTTATATACTGGAGGCTTCCATTCAGCAAGAACTGCAAAAGCACAGAATGAAACCAGTTGTACACGTACTCATCATGTTATACATTCAATAATAAATGCTAACAAAATAAAAATGGCATATTACCTATCAAGGTACATCCACATAGGTTGAACGCTGGGCTCATTCCAGAAGTAACCTACAAAACAAAATAGAATTGATCCAACATTGACCAGAGTGAAAATCTAAAATAGTATCAAGTAAATGACCTCTCTCTTCGAAAGCTAGGGTAAGTTCGACATGTTTCCAATATTTAGTAAAACATTGTTTGCAAGTAAATGACCTCTCTCTTCGAAAGCTAGGGTAAGTTCGACATGTTTCCAATATTTAGTAAAACATTGTTTGCAAATGTTTCCCAAATTTCTGAAATTGAATTGGAGTATGTGATGTATGTTTGAACAAGGTATTTTCCATTGTAAATCATGACAGGATGTGTCATGCTACTTAGTTTCTCAATACGGAGTATCTTGAAATTTCAAGGGCGGCAAATAGGATCTGTTGTCTCCTTTTCCATTAAAATCACATACTCTAAGTTCCTAGTAGCCTATTTGAATTTGAACGAAATAAGTTGAAACATTTCAAGATCTAAGGATATGTGTATTGAAAGCATTCCTCACATGCGGCTAATACCTTGCTCTCTTTACAAAAGAAATGTCCTTTTGTTTCCTTAATTTGCAGTTGCATCGTTATTGATTGAAAAGAAGGTGGGAGAGAAATGGTGTACAAGTTGCAGATAAAATTATCCTATCAGACCATTGTTATTGGAAGTAAATCCATTGAATTGTTCTAATGTTTGCATGTTTTGCTCCTAGGACAGAGAAGTCAGGTCGAATCCAAATTTCAAATCTTCCCCGTACAAATAAGAGGAAACTAAAATAAGAAAAAACCTAGACATACCTTCTTCCCACGAGTCAAAGTCAGTCTAATATGTGCATTATTGAACATGCCATTCCTTATTAAAGTTTTAAAAATCGCTTCCTTCACCTGCAGGACAAAGCATGTTAAATTCGGCATAGATAGCAGAATTCAGCAACTACATGTGTGCAACCCTACAACAGAAAATGCTATAAAGATGAAGTTCCAACAACCATAATTTCATTATTTTTCAATCAACCATTATGTACTCTTGTTCAAGAATACCTGTTCACGAGTTGGTATATTGCCGAATGCTAGAGCTTTTGCCGAGTCAAACAACCTGAAAATAAGAACATATCGACAGAAATAATTAAATGACTCCATAAACATTCCTGTTCACTAGTTCCTGGCTCAAAAAATAACTCATTCTTTTTCAAAAAAATTAAGGTACCTCTTCCCTAAGATCTGCTACCAATAGCTAAGGCATCCAAATTGATAAAGCTTGAATCACAGAGACTCACCCAGTGATTAAAGCATTTTAATTGACAACTACAAAACGATCTTTAAATTAGGCTCACAAGAACAGGGGCCGGATCAGAATCCATTGAGGATGTGTTAAAAGAGCCTTCACGAAACTATCAATACATGAATGAACCTAAACTAGTGGAAGGACCATGAACAACAAACTTTTTTTTTTAATGTAAACGAAATTTTATTAGAATAAGAGAACAAGGTACAAGTAAGTGGATGAGAAATCCGCAAACAAACCACAAAGAAAGAAAACTACTACACTATCATCAATAGCATAGAAATTTCCAATCTCTCACTACGTCTGAAATAAAAAGGTGGTTAAACTCTGGCAACTTTGTCGTCTAACTGCGACTCTGAATTTGATCTTCTCCCAAACCTCATATTTAGACTCAGCTATGTCAGTGAAAATTCTTTTGTTCCACTCCAACCAAATTGGCCAAAATAGGTAATGAACTACCAAATACCAAAAACACCTAGTTCTCCTTCCGGTAAGTATACCTGGCTCCAAAAGAAACATGTCCTCCGCCTTTCTTGGAAAGATCCATTCGAAACCCAATTCCTGCAATCCTTTGATCCAAATTCTGCTCGTGAACGAACAACGCAAAAGTAGAAGGTCTTGATCCTCCTCTTTGTTCCGGCATAAGCTACACCAGTGCGGACTTAAAGCACATATAGGCCATCGTTTTTGCAACGAATCGCAAGTCGGCAATTTCCCCAAAGCCATAGTCCATGAGAAAACTTGAACCTTATATGGGATAGGTACTTTCTAGATATTAGTGTAGTACCGGAAAAAAGGGAAGTTGTTGATCGGAAAAAAAAAGTCATAAAAATAACTAACAGAAAATGACCCTGAAAAATTGCCCAACCAAACCCTAAAATCCTCCATGCCCAACTCCAAATGAACTGTATCTAAAACCCTTAATAGAGTGTTGAACTCAACAATTTCGACCTCATTTAAAGCTCTTCTGAAATGCACAGAAGCATCCCAGTCAAAGTTTGAGTCAACCGGGAGGTCCACGACACTGATGAAGTTGCTAATAGGTTAGTTAAGAGTTACGGAGATCTAAAACAGAGATGGAAACGCTCTTTGAACGACGAAGCTCCCCCCCTCCCCCAATGATCCTCCCAAAAATGAATGAGATTCCCCCATTTGAGCACCGCCCAAATTAACTAATGAAAAGTCGGGTAAAAACGAGAGATAAATTTCCAAGGGCTTCTAAAAGTCGTGTTCCTAGCCAACCCCATGTCCCACCCATTTTCTTGTAGACCATAAATGCTCTTGATAACTTTTTTCCACAAGGAATCCCCTTCCACTGAACATCTCCACCACCATTTCCCTAAAAGTGCCTTATTCCTCAAACAAATATTCCCAAGCCCAGACCCCCATCTTTTGGTTTACAAACTTGATCCCAAACAACTACATGACAATGCACCTCCCCATCGGCTCCGTCCCACAGAAAGTCCCTCATTATTTTTTTCATCCTTTTTGCCACCCGAATTGGCACTTTAGAGAGACATGAAATACGTTGGCATGGCACTTAACACCGACTTTATCAATGTTAGGCGAACCCCCCCCCCCCTATAGAAACGTCTTTTTCCAGCTTGCTAGCTTCTTAGACATCTTGGAAACCACGGGTTTTCAAAAATCAAAATTCCTAGGATTGCCACCCAACGGTGCCCCGAACACTTAATTGGCCACTTTTCTTTTTTACATCTAATCGCTGAAGCCAAACTTTCGACCTCCACTTCCGAACAATTTAATCCCAACAAAATGTTTTTTCCAAGTTAATCTTCAATCCTGATTTTAGAATGAAAGAATTGAGTATTTCCACTAAAGCATGCAGATGCCTCTCAAATTGGACAAAAACAAAGTATCATCTGCGAATTAGATGTGAGAGATTTTTTTTTTATCTCTCCTTACTTCCGGCCCCCTTACTTCATTCGCGACCTTAGCCCTGTCTACCAAACGCCCCAATCCATCGATCACTAGATTAAAAAAGAAAGGGGATAATGGGTGCCCTTGCCTAAGACCTCGTTCCCCTTTAAAATGCCAAAGTTTGTAGCATCTTAACCAGCATTGGTTGCATGAAAATGTCACAACAATAATGCACGGCCTTCTATCAACTTGTCCGCAAGGATCAAACAAAGAGGGTAATTGGCTAGTACCCAACTTCTTGACATCTAAACCCAGGTGCTTCCATAAATCCAAACAAATTCTCACCGCAAATCCGTGAGTGAGTAGAAATAATAATATTATGGGATGAGTTCATTTGAACCAAGTATAGATTCTTTCACAGATAAATCTTCTATTCTACAATATCTTTGTTATATTTGATAGCCTTGAATAGTACAATCAGATAACACATGCACTATTAAAATAGATCACACAAAAAGGTAATAGCATTCATTCTATTATATTAATTTCTATCGTTTTTAACTCGTTTACCTATCTAAATGCTCCTCCAATTTGAATACCTTCCCATCATAAACACGAAGACCCTCCCAAACTGCATCACCACCTTGGACAACGGAGTCAAACACTGAAACCTGAAGCATTGCATGACAAAGAAATAACATGAGTAATTTTGGCACATTTAGACCGAATGTAAGAGCTTCAGACCTCAGTGATTATTGGAGAAAGTTTAATCTTTTCATGTTCATAGCAACATACCTTTGCACTTTCACGGGGCAATATCTCATCACCAACCCAAACAAGTAACTTTTCATTGGCAGGAACAGGAAATTTTGAAGGGAGGGGTTTTGTAGCGGTCTGCCTCATGTAGAGCTTAAGCAAATTGTAGAAATGCAAGCTTTGCTCCAGCAAGTTGTACAAAGATGATGGAAATGGCTGAAAATTTAAATGAGGTTAAACATTTGTCCAGGTCTTCATGAACTGTTCCTAGTGTGGGAGTGTGGCAAGTACAACCCAATCAAGTTGACAATTAACAGTGCATGATGTAAGTGGGATATTCAAAATAGTGATTTTAATCATTGCAAGTAGGACATCTGATGCTGACCTTTGTATGATAATATGTATACAGATTTCAATCAACAATTTGCTAATTGAGAGTATTCAATGAACATAACATATTTGACACCCCATTTGAGCATGGATGAGGAATGGATTTGGACAAGAAATCGTAAGCGCCTTTAATAAAAGTAAAAAATATAATTGTACATAAGTCTGGCCAAGTGGAATTCTCAATTAGAAGCTTACTCATCAAGTTCATATTTTATACCCACATAGCATCCCCATAAAATATTTACAGGCTTCAGCTTCTCACATTCCCTCGAGGAAGGATACCCCTATAAAACCCAAGGTTATACATAAAAAAAACCCTCAAATTAGAAGTTTGATTGGATCCCAGTGGACTAACATGGGCATGTTGTGCTTAAACAATCCTGACGTTAGCTCCACTATATCCTTTCTTAGAGACAGAAGTATCAGTATCGACACACAATTCACATGGCTATACGGTAAATTTTAGTACTAAAGTAACTATACCCCCAACAAAATGAAAATGTGAAGTGGCTTTCACTTACAGAAGAATACTTCCTCGGCCGTTCAAATCCTGTCGATCTATGCGTATTTTTGTACCAATAGGATGCCCACATGCCATCGAATGGTTTTGGCCCGGATTCCCATCTGAAAATTTCAATTATTCATACTTTAACTTAACTGAAATTTCAGGAAAGGAAAAAATATTGATGGTGCCAGAGAGAAGTAGATCCCCAGAGATTTGATCTAGTCTGGTAAAATGAAAGGCAACAATATCAAACACAAAAGCTTAATGGAAGCTAAATAATGATCACATGGCCAGAGAATACAAGTTCAAGCTGGTCTCATCTATGACAGGAGAAAAAAAGCATTATCATGGCCATCACTAATTAGAATGGCGTTAACATATGCTATTACTTGGATTTTTATTTTTAAGAAACGATAATTTATTAAATACTTAATAGCTTTTTTTAATTACAATAAGCGGAATAGTAATCTACTCACGACAAAATAATAAACAAGACCCTAGCCCTATCAAGAGCTCAATCTTTCAATAAATTTGATATCGAGACATTCCAAGTAGATATTTTGATCTTGATCTATTACCAGCGCTCTTTCTCTCGATCTTCAACGTTGTAAAAAATTCTTCTATTTCTCTCTATCCATACAGACCAACATAGGCAATGAACCACCACTTTCCAAAAAATCTTGCCTCTCTCGCCAAGAAACTATCCAAGATCTGTATCGAATAAATCTTGCGTTGATTTCAGCATCATCCAAACCAATCTCAGTTCTTTTAAAGCTCTCGCCCACAACCCACTCATCAATGTATAATGAATCAACATATGATCCTGTGTCTCTCTGTCATTCCGACACAACACACATCAATTTGGGCACAGAGCACATGTGGGCCATCTGATCTTGTGTCTCCTTGTCATTCCGACACAACACACACCAATTTGGGTACAGAGCACACGTGGGTCATCTCTTTTGCATCATTTTCGAAGTTGGCAACTTACTTAGAACTGTTTCCCACGAGAATACTTGAATCTTTGTTGGAACTTGAGCGTTCCAAATAAAATTGTAAAATAGAAAAGCGATAAAGCTACTGCTCAAAAGAAAAGACTCAAAGAAAGATTTGACTGAAAAGAAACCTGACGGATCCCTACCCCATACTCGGACATCATCTACCCCTTCAATCAACTTGACCCTATCTAAATCTCCTAATAACGCACTCAACTCACGCAACTCCTCATCCCTCAAAACCCTCTGAAAATGCAAGTCTCATGACAGGGAAGAGGACGAATTATCAAATAAAGCAAAATGAGATAAAGGCATATTATGAACCGAAGAAATCTGAAATAAAGACGGATAAAGATCCCAAAAGGAAGAATCCCCTCACCACATATCCTCCCAAAACCTGACCTTGGTACCTCCTCTAACCACTATCCTCACTAATTGATGAAAAGTCGGGCAAGATATAGAAATAAACTTCAATGGGCATCTGAACGTCACGTTTCTTGCTAAATCTGCATCCCATCTATTATTTTGTAACACGTATTTACTCACTATAATCTTCTTCCACAACGTCCAGTCTTCTATGTAAAACCTCCACCACCATTTCCCCAACATGACCCTATTCCTCAAACAAATATTCCCAATACCCAACCCCCCTCTATTTTTGGGTTTGCATACCTGCTCCCAGGCAACCAGATGACTATGTGATTCACCATCAGCTCCATCACAAAGAAAATTCCTCATAATATTCTCCATCGCCCCCGCTATGCCCTTTGGTACCCTAAAAAAAAGACATGTAATACATCGACAGAGCATTCAAAACGGCTGCAATCAACGTTAACCTCCCCCCTTTTGACAGAAATGCTTTCTTCCAACTTGCCAACTTCTTGACAACCTAGTTAGAATCGGTTCCCAAAACGAGATTTTTAATGGATTTTCTCCTAAAGACATTCCAAATACTTAATTGGTCATTTCTCTGTACCACACCCAATTGCCGAGCTAAATCTTCTACTTCTTCTTCGCAATGAAGACCCAACAAAGCACTCTTTTTCCAATTGATTTTTAACCCAGACATTTTACAAAACGACCTCACAACTTCCACAAAAAATCTGACATGATTCAACTTCTTGACAAAGAAAAGTGTGTCATCCGCAAACTGAATATGAGTTATCTCTACCTTATCTCTACCCACCTCCATCTCTATAATTAAGTCCAAGGCCTTGGCCTTATCAATCAACCTCCCCAACACATCCACTACCATATTAAACAAAAATGGGCACAAGGATCCCCTTGTCTAAGCCCTCTCTGTGCTTGAAATTTATCCCTTGGCCTCCCATTAATCATAATCGAGAATGACACATTCGAGACACAACCCTTGATCCACCTTCTCCATCTCTCACCGAACCGCTTCTTCCTTAATACAAGATCCAGGAAATTTCAATCCACATTATCATATGTGTTTTCAAAATCAAGCTTCAAAACCCATCCTTCTTCCTCTTCCACCTTCCTTCCACTATTTCATTCGTAATAAGACAACTGTCAGGTATTTGTCTCCCCTCAATGAATGCATTCTAATATTCTGATATTGTGTATGACAAAAACTTTCTCCGTCCTTGCAGATAACACTTAGCTATTATCTTATACACACTAGTAGTGAGACTAATAGGTCTAAAGCCTTTAACCTTGATCAAATCTTGTTTCTTTGGGATCAAACATATGTATGTCTCATTAGTAGTTCCATTTATAATACGCCCTTCGAAAAACTCATTGAAAACTTTCATTATATCTCATTTAACAATATCCCAACAATCATGAAAAAACCTCAAGGTAAATCCATCCGGTCCCGGAGCCTTACAACCATCACACTCAAACATTGCCTTCTTGACCTCGTCTTCTAAGAAGGGTTCCTCAAGCTCTAAACTCAAATCACTATAAATGGGGCACCACTCTACTCCTTCAATACCCCATCCCCTCATATTTGTTTTACTCTACAACTCCTCGAAAAATTTAACTATGATTGATACTATTTGATCCTCATCAACGGTAACCGACCTGTCATCCCTTTCCAGTTTATTGATGGTAGTATTGCTCTTCCGTTGATTCAAGAGAGAATGAAAGAACTTTGCATTGTGATCCCCTTCCTTAACCCATTTGACCTTCGCTTTTTGATTGCTCATCTGATTCCTTCGACACACCATTTCTTCTAACACCTAATTTGCTTTCTTCCTTTCGGTTGCTCTCCTCAAATCCCTGTCCCTCACTCTCCAACTCATCCAACCTTCTCATTTTTTCTCTCATTTCCGCCTCCCTCACCTCCACCACCCTGAAAACCTCCTCATTCCATCTTCGAATATCGCATTTAATAGCTTTGAGTGTTCTCAGATTTGTACCCCTACCATCCTTGAAATTCTGCATTCCACCACGACAAAAATGATGGTTTGAAACTCTTGTGCTTCAGCCACACATTCTCAAATCTAAAAGGAGACGAACCCCATTTACACTTTTCCATATCCAGAATAACTGGATAGTGATCCAAAGTAATTCGTGGTAAAACTAGTTGTCAATACTCACCCACCCTCCCACGAATAAGACCAGCATGCACTGTTTCCAATTACCCGCTCCCACTGACAATTAAATCTCGGACATAAAAGGAATCAAGGTACACTCTAAAAGACATAATAGCAAAATAAAAGTACAAAACTTTAGATCACTCAGTGGCTTGGGATCTGTCTGGACTCCAAAATCTATACTATTATATTAAGTGTGAGGGCATGATAATAACTACCTAGAGAGGACACCAAATTTTTCTTCCAATTTTACCCTTATATGATATTAATATTACAATTTTGTTTTTTGTTTTTTTTTTAAATTTCAACACACACTTTTATTTTTATTTATTTTTATTTCAACAATTCAAATATCAATTTAGTCCCTCCATAATTTATCAAATTTCACTTTATTCCATCGATAATAATAAAAAAGATTGTACACACACGCATCGCGTGTGCATAGTAACTAGTAAAAATAAAAAATCTAGGAGGCACTACACAAGTCCAATAGAGAAACATTAGGCAACTTGAAAAATGTAAATAAGCTAAACGAAGAAAATTCTTTCATAAAATGAAGGTCTTTTAAAGACTTTTTACAGCCTCAATGTCCTATCCAATCAGCAATTCTTGGGGATACAATTTTTCTTTAGCATGTGCAGTCTTTAATAGTATATCTAATTATTTGAAGTGGCTTCTTTTCCCTCGCATGAATGAGCTAAATAGTGATCAATCACTTTGACTTACTCTGAAACAAAATGGTACATTTAAAGGCCAAAACAGAGACATGGCGCACATGTATTTGCTACATTTGTAACACTACTACATCCAATTAGGGAACTAAAAAATTAAACAGCGCCCTCATCTGTACGCAATAGTTTCAAAATTCTTATCAGAATTCCATTTCTTCTCATGTGTACTTTGTGACATTAATCTAGAACTATTTTGTGCCCTATCTGTCATTCTGTGCCTCTCTTCTCCTCTCTTGTTTTCTTCTCTCAACTAAAGGTTAGGCTGTCACCACAAAGCACATATTCTTCCTTAAAATTATTAATACAAGGCAGAAGTTTGTAAAATAAGAAGAAGCTTCTCAGGAAGACTTCAGACAGGAGGTTTTATGTAGGTTGTATATTATGATTACACGTGGGAATTATTTTGCCTTACTTGAGCATCGCAGCTTGAAATGAAATACCAAGATCGTCACATAGGCCACGTAAAGTAGGCTGCATAATGAAAAAGGATGATTAATTATTCAAATAGCATCAAAAGGATTTTCAACTAACATCATTTCAAGCACAGACTTCAAAAATTATGTCTTTGGCAATATACAAACTATAACAAACTCAAACCAGCGGTGAAATTACTTAGATATAAAGAATAGCCTATTACTTATGCTCTCAAAGCCCAACACAGTCTACAAGCATATCTCTCAACAACTCATACAAACACGGGCTATCGTGTCAACGTAGAACAAAAGCACAAACACACACAAACTCAGAAGTTATATAGACTTTGACTAAATAAAATATCTGAAAGCAATTGGTAGAAATAAAACAGATTAATATTATCAGACCAAGAAAAAATAAAAACAATTTATTGCATTATCAAATCTGGTTTCCTCACTTATGAGGATTTAGTTTGTTTACTCTTTAAAAAGTTGAAGAAATACAGACTTTTTCTTCTTATTCCCATAACAATATGTAGTCCAAATATATAGTTGATATGATCCCATCAACTAAGGAAACAAAATAGCACAAAATAAGGAAACATAATAACCAAAATCAAATCTAAATCTAATCAAATCAAATCTAAATCTTAATCAAATCTAAATCTTAAATAAAATATTCTTCTACACTCCCCTTCAAGCTGGGTTGTATATATTATGCAAACCAAGCTTGGAGTTTAATTCATCGAAGCAGCTCTTGGAAGTGCTTTGGTGAGAACATCAGCAATTTGCTGTCGTGTTGGAACATAACTGAGTTGAACAATTCCTTTGTTCACCTTCTTTGATATGAAATGTCTATCGATCTCGATATGTTTAGTTCTGTCACGATGAACGGGATTCTTGGCTATGCTGATAGCAACTTGACTGTCACTAAACATCTTTACTTTGTTTTGTGTCTGAACCTTCCGCTCTTTTAACAGCCTTTGAAGCCACAATTCCTTCACAAATTCCTAATGCCAAGGCACGGTACTCTGATTCAGCACTACTGCGAGAAATAATAGCTTACTTTTTGCTTCTCCACGTCACAAGGTTACCCCAAACATATGAACAATAACCAGTGATTGATCTTCTATCTGTTAGTTCTCCTGCCCAACTAGCATTAGTGTAGATTTTTACATCCCGATTTTTAGACTTTCTGAACAGAGGACCGTGTCTTGGAGTCATCTTCAGGTATTTCAAAATTCGAATCAGTGCTTCCATATGATCTTCATTTGGATCATTCATGTGTTGACTGACTATACGAACAGAGTATGCAATGTCAGGTCTAGTATGAGATAGATAGATG
The DNA here is from genome assembly GCF_012295235.1 of Primulina huaijiensis. NCBI lineage: Eukaryota > Viridiplantae > Streptophyta > Magnoliopsida > Lamiales > Gesneriaceae > Primulina > Primulina huaijiensis. The sequence goes on from NC_133319.1 coordinate 13,567,953, forward strand.
AGCTTACCAACTAGTCTCTGATACCTTCCTTTATCCAAGAGGCTACTGTCCCCACTCCTGATCATCTTCTTATTAGGATCCATAGGCGTGTCCACAGGTTCGCATCCAAGTAACCCTGTTTCACTTAACAAATCTAGTATATATTTTCTCTGAGATATGATAATTCCTTCTTTGGACCGAGCCACTTCCATTCCTAGAAAATATTTTATGTTCCCCAGGTCCTTGATTTCAAACTCCGCAGCCAACATATTTTTGAGACTGATAATTTCCTCTAAATCATCTCCTGTCAGTATGATATCATCAACATTTACTATGAGAATAGCAATTTTCCCTCCTGGTTTGCTTTTTAGGAACAGTGTATGATCTGCCTGACACCGGTGGTACTCATTAGCGATCACAGCCTTAGCAAACCTATCAAACCAAGCTCGTGGTGACTGCTTCAGGCCATACAGGGACTTCTTAAGTTTACATACTAACCTGCTGTTTGGCTTGGTTTCCATTCCTGGAGGGATAGTCATATAAACTTCTTATTCTAACTCCCCATTCAGAAAGGCATTTTTTACATCAAGTTGGTGAAGATACCAATCTAGATTCACTGCTAGAGACAGTAAAACTCGAACTGTGTTCAGTTTGGCAACTGGAACAAATGTCTCCTGGTAATCAATCTCACATGACTGCATGAAACCTTTGACCACAAGTCTAGCCTTGAATCTTTCAACATTGCCATCTGCCTTGTATTTTACTGTGAATACCCACTTACAACCAACTGGATTTTTGCCATGTGGTAGCTCTACAAGAGTCAATGTATTGTTCATTTCTAAAGCCTGAAACTCCTCTTCAACTGCCTTCTTCCATGCTGGAATCCTTAGAGCTTCTTGTACAGAATTAGGCGCTTGTATGCTGTCAAGGGTTGAAATAAATGTTCTGTATGTCGGCAGCAACTTCCCATAGGCTACATGCTTCTCAATAGGATGATTAGTGCACCCTCTAACACCTTTCCGATGGGCAATTTGCTGATCCAAATCATCAATCATATAATCATCATGGGCAGGAGAGTATGGTGCTTATGAGTGAGAGTTCTGAGTTGTAATGATGTCCTGTATATGCTCGATGGGTTTTCTCCTTCTATAGACACGTAGTTCGGAGTTGTGAGTGTCGACTGGTGGTTGTTTTAAATCAAGTGGAGCTGTTTCAGTAGTAGGAGTAGCCAAGGTTAGAACTATTTCAGGCCTGGGGATGGACACAGAAGTAGATATATGTTGGGATGGTGCTGGAACTATTTCAGGCTCGAAAAGGTACACAGGAGCGGGTATTTGTTGGGATGGTACATCATTGGTATCTGGGAAAAGATCCGAGGTCCGGTTTTCCCCCTGAAAGTCGGATTCGAAGAAATAGGGCTGATGTTCAAAGAATGTTACATTCATGGTGTTGTATACTCTTCGAGTGATTGGAGAGTAACAGTTGTAACATTTTTGGTTGGAGGAGTATCCAATAAATCTATACTTTAGAGATCTTGGATCGAATTTAGTGTGATGCTGTTGGTGAATATGAACAAAAGAAAAACATCCAAAAACTTTGAGTGATAGATCTGAAGAAAAAGACTTAATGTGGGCATAGACATTGAGAAGTGTCTTACGGGGGGGTTTGAAATTTTAAGACTCGGCTTGGCATCCTATTGATGAGGTACGTTGCAGTAAGAATGGCCTCTCCCCATAAATACTTAGGGACATTGTTGGTGAACTTGATAGCACGGGCAACTTCGAGTAAGTGTCTTTTTTTCCTTTCTGTCACTCCATTTTGTTGTGGGGTATCCACACAAGAACTTATGTGAATGATACCGTGTTTGGAAAAATAAGATCCAAGGACAGAGTTGAAGTAATCCTTAGCATTATCTGTCTTAAGGACTTTGATCTTGGTCTGGAATTGGGTGGATATCATGGAGTGAAAGGTTTGGATGATCATGGATGTTTCTGATTTTTCCTTCATGAGAAAGGTCCAAATAATTCTTGCGTGATCGTCTATGAATGTAACAAACCACCTAGCCCCATCAATATTCTTGATGTGTGCGGGTCCCCAGAGATCACTATGAATTATAGAGAATGGAGATGAAGGTTTGTATTGTAAGCTTGGATATATACTTCTTGTATGTTTGGCAAGTTGACAAATTTCACATTGGTAAGTGCTTGAACTTTTATTAATGAATAGATGGGGAAACAACTTTCCTATATAATCAAAGTTAGGATGACCAAGGCGAAGATGCCATAACATAACTTGGCTTTCAACAGACGCTAAATTAGAAAAAGACACAGAATTTGGGAAACACTTGACTGAATTTGATGTAGGACCAAGGTCTGGTGAGTGAACTTGTCTACTGAGGTCTAGAGATTATTTCCTTTGAGTAAATACAGGCCATCATGCATCTCAGCACTGCCAATCAACTTCCCTGAATCCACTGCCTGAAAATCACAAAGATTGGAATAAAACTTAGTCACACAGTTAAGATCCCGCGTAAGTATACTGATAGAAATCAAATTACAATTCAATTTTGGAACATAAAGAACAGAAGAAAGTTGAAGGTCCCTTGTCAATTGAATTGATCATATTCCTGCCACAGGTGATAAAGAGCCATCAGCTATTCGTACTCCAGAATTATTCGTGCACGGCTGATAATTTTTTAGGAGGTTGGAGTCTCCTGTCATGTGATCTGAGGCCCCTGAGTCAATTATCCAAGGTTGTAATGATTTATTTTTGACAATATGAGCATAGGACATGATACATTGGTGTGGAAGAAGCACTGTGTGTGACTCGGCAGGTGCGTGGGATGATTGTCCGGGGCTTGATGTTTGATTTAGCATTTTCTGCAATGCCTCTATTTGCTCTACCCTCGGTACTAATCTCTGTGGTAGTAGCATTATTTGCACGGGTTTCTCTCTCAACTTGAGTGTTGGATGGCTTTCAATCTACTGGTTTGCCGTGTAATTTCCAGCAAGTAGCCTTGACATGACCCAGTTTCTTGCAATGGTCACACTAGGGCTGTCCTTTGCCAAACCTATTGGGTTGAGAGGAGTTGTGGGTGAATAAAGCCGAACCTTCCACTCCGGGTTTACTTTCTGTTATAATCAACATTTTCCTACTTTCCTCTCTCCTAACTTCTGCGAATGCCTCTCTAAGGTTAGGAAAGGGCTTGATTCCCATGCCTCTCCCTCTGACTTCATCTAGGTCCCTATTTAGGCCAAGGAGAAATCGAACTGTCCTTTTCTGCTCAATTATCTTCTTATACAATGCAGAATCATCAACACACTTCCAAGAATATACTTCGTATAGGTCTAGTTGCAGCCAGTAGCGTGTGAGAGTGTTAAAGTACTGAGTAACGCTCATATCCCCTTGTTTAAGATCATACAGTCTCGTCTCAATAGTTCAGAGGTATTTTCTATGCTTGAGTATGTTTCAAGTGCCGCTTCCCATAACAATATGCAGTCCAAATATATAGTTGATGTGATCCCATCAACTAAGGAAACAAAATAGCACAAAATAAGGAAATAGAATAACCAAAATCAAATCTAAATCAATCAAAATCTAATCAAATCAAATCTAAATCTTAATCAAATCTAAATCTTAAATAGAATATTCTTCTACAAAAGTGAATGAAAGTTTGTGCAATGAAAACTTATTGCGCGGATTATAAGAAAGAAATGTGCTATTCAAACAGTGTTCGCCTTTCGTCAATCAAATTAAATACAACAAAGACAATTACCGAGTTTAAACTTTACAAAGATTATGGAAAACACAGAAGTCAGCAAGACGTACTCGCAATTAAAGTAGGAAATAGCAAACACAAATACAATACAGTTTGTTTTGATAATTATTACGATATTAGTCGTCTGCATATGCATACAAATATATTCTGATATAACACATAAAGAAAAGAAGAAACGAAAACACACATTCATGCTGCAGAAAAACGAAACCTTTTAAATCAACCAAATAATTCCTACACATATTTAAGTCGATAATAGCAAAGATGAACTGCATTTATTGCACAGAAACAACAAAAACTGAAAAGGAAAATAAAAGGTAAGAACAAATACAATTTCATATTTTAGAGAACTCTTTGAAACCTCGGGATCTTCTCGAAGCAGATCTGAATCAATGATAGAAGGAGATTTCCCTTGATTACAGAGCTCGCTGTAAATGGAGACCATTATTTCATACCCCAAAGCAATGTGTGATGGGGGAGTTACCTTGTCATAGGATGTCTGATACAACATATCAAATGTAATCAATAAAATCATGATGCACGTGTTGATAAGAAAAAATACCAACAGTTTCCTGCAAATTTTATCACATCTTAGTGAGCTTGTCTCGGGGGAAAAAGGTCTTTGTAAGTGAGTTAAATGAAATGTGACTATCATTTTATGTATGGGGAAGAATTATATAAATGTACAATATGTACACACAGATGCTAGGTCTGAAAAATAAAAAATTAAAACAATTTATGAGTTCATTAAAAATCTAATTTACCAGCACATCAAGCGGATTCCTTATCAATAAGAAGTGTTTTCCTCTCTTCATTAACTCAGCTGGTAGACCAGGCAATCGCTGACTAGCAATGTGCTACAAGGCGAGGAGAAAAATAAGGAGTAATCAAATCAAATGTTAATACCATGTTTTTACCTTAAATCCAAACCAGTGCAAATTTTACATATTCCAACTAACCGAACACCCCAACAGTATGCTTTGTGCATGACCTTATTAGTTGCAAAAATTTGACTCTCAAACAACATTCCAACCAGAAATTTATTTTTAATGGACTCATTTAATATAATGATGTTATTCTATTTATTTTAGTGAGTATCTCGTTCCGATGTGCATACTATTAGATGACCACCTCAGCCAAACGCACAAATTGTTAGAAGAGGAGGCCATTTTCTAGAGAATGGGAGACAGGCAACGGACAAGGATCTGCACTTGAGCCTTATTGACACCTCCATTCATTTATGAGTGAAGTTTCAAGAGCAAGACCTCCTAAAATGTATAAAACGTCCCCGCGAGGGGCATGTTAGAGATGAGATATAAAGAGTGGGTGATGGGCTATGATTTTCCCAATTGTCGAAAAACACAATTGACCTTTATATGATTGTTTTTTCAAATTTGAAGTGACAAAAATTTATTCCTCATTTTAACTATTAATCTCTCTCTTAAAACCCCACTTCAATATCATTTTTATTTTTCATCAGTTGTCCTCAAGTTTTTTCCACTCGTCTCTTCAACAATAATCTTTCTTTCTAACAATACTTCAATATCATTTTTAATCAATTTGTGTCAATAACTTCCCTCTTCAATTTCATTTTACCTTTTCTGGTTGCTGCTCAGTGCTTCCTGGGCATAATTGAACCCAAACAAATATCAGTTTTAACAATGTCATATAATACAACGTCCCTGGAATAGCTAGATCTTCCATTCTATATTTTTTTCAGACGGAAATCCAACATCTATAATAAACTCAGGGCTATCTTTGAAGAATGAGGCCAGCGGTTCAATTTCAAAACATTGTTCATTCCGGACAAAGAATATACTACATTTGATGAAGCATTTGATGAGTAAGTGAGTGTTACAAAGAAAAAAAACTATTTTCAAACAGTAATGCAGTGTAATCAGTTAGTTAAAGTTTGCAGAACCCATATCCGGTATCAAAATTTGACTATTGAAATTAAAGGGTATAATGACAAAAGCATTAAAGAAATTTAAGATATCTAACTGAATCAACGATGTCAAGCATTCTCAATAATTTACTCCAATTCTTCAGAGCTCGTTGATTCTCAAAAGTACTAAGTGTCTTAGAATATATATTGAGAGAAGGTTATCTGCAAAGCTCCTCGGTGCTTGAGCTGAGTAAGAGGAAAATGTAAAATTTCTTGAGTGGTTGTTTAGCCACTTGTACCAAAGTTATGTTAAGCAAATCCTACAAGGTGTTAGCATGAGGATTAGATTGCATAATTCTTGAGTGGGGTCAATCATAAGCAATCAACCTTCGGACCTATATGATTCTCTGTTTTATTTATATGTCCCATACTTTTATTTGCACTATCCTATCTAATACCAATTAATTACTTGTCACACTCTTCAGTTTTATTAAGAATATAGAGTTGCCGCATCTCTGTCGTATCGGGTGAAAAATAAAGTTCGAATGGGTAAATCTTTTTACATATTAAAAGTTTATTCAACCACCTTCCTTCACATTTAGGCCCTACTCCAACTGTTTCTATCTTAGCAAAGATGTTAATGGTGTGAGATCACTATCTAATGTCAAATAAAGTATAACAAAGTTTCATAAATAGATCCATAGCCAAAGAAGTGAAATAACTAGTCAAGGATGCAGATTAAAAAACACTCCAGTAGTTTAGCTACTTGCTCTTGTCAAGGAAAAAAGCGGGAAGTGAGAAAGTAAAAGAACATAATCCGTGGAACGATGACAGCTGATAAAGAAAACTGCAATGTTAACTGTCACAGTACCAAATTCTTGCAGCTGATAAAGCAAAGTGCGATGTTGACTGTCACAATGCCAAATTTTCGATTTCAACTAAAGATGTAAATTTCATGTAACCAACCAGCATTAAAGAATATCACAATAACTTTTTCACCTTGCAAATTAATCATTCTTGAGTAAAGAACAATTACCTTGCAAAATCTGTACTTCTTTTTCCCAGGGCCATAAATGATCTCTTTCACGACCTTATTTCCATCTGATTCCTATTCATTCCAGAAAGTGATATTAAGTTATTTAAAATGAAACTTAACACACACAAAATGCTTGTTATTTAATGTATTTACTTGGTCAAAATTTACAAGAAACAATAACAAATCCCCTTGAGGAAGTCTGCACTCATTTCACTAAAATGCAAAAGGTAAAGAGGATGGAGATGAAAACAAGCACCAAGTGTGACCCATTAACTTGTTATATATGGCTCTGAGACTCTCCATGGAAGCACTCAGAATTCCAGGGCGACCAGTGCACTAACTATCCCACGACTAACCCATGCGGTTAGTTATGCAGATATAAGTGAGTTAGGTTACAAAAAGTAAGTACAGGAACAAGAGTGAAGTAGGTGATGAAATTAAAACAAGTTCACCCTCTATTTATCAATATCTATGTCAATTAGTACATGTAACATAAACCACACATTCTTACAAATTTAAAGCTCAGAAAAACAGTTCTTCGCTAATTGCATATAATATACTGTTGAGCAAGTATCAGGCATGAATATAATTTCAGATCAAAGGGTATATTTACCGATTTTGACAGGAGTTCTTCCCTGTAGGGCCTTGCCGCTCCTGTCACACGCAAATAATTTGGATAGAGGGGTTCATCAAGGACTTCCATGTCATCTCTCTGGATGCTCAAAACAAAAAATATCCTCATAAGTAATTTTGGAATGTTATCACCTAAATTAGTTTGGATGTAAAATACAACACAAGCTGACATAAAAGAAAATAGTATGTTAGGCCTTGAAAGGAACAACAGCAGGAGCCTATTATATATTTAAAGCTTAGTGATCGAAGCACAAACGTTATCTAGTAAGAAAAAATCCCACATTTCCACATCCCTTATTCTGCGCTTCACGCGGACTCATCATGGTACCCTTAAAAACCCATCTCAGCGCTCTAAGTTTCAGACATTTCTGGGGGCCTTTCTCCAATTCCCAAATTCAGCCACCAAGTATCAGACAACCAGGACATCCCCAAACTGGAGCATCATTAAAATGGCATTCCCGCAAGATCCGACAAGCAACCCAAAAGATGTTTGAAGGGTGTGATTGATGTCCACGACTCTCTACTCAAATTCCAGTAATATAATTTAATGTAATTTTAAGTGAATTTTCATCACTGAATTCTTCAACCAATCCCTATTATTACCTAAAATCAAAAGTAAAGTAATAACCCATGCTGCAGTGCACATTAGAATTAAACAAGATCTTGTGCTTCACCACTATAGTATGTATTTATGCAGGAAATCATTAAATAAGGTAGTTATGTGAGTTTTTCATACCAAAGCCTGTATGACACAGTTTCATGACAACAGGGAATATCATGCAATAGAACTTCAGAACCTATTAATCGTTACTTATCTTTGCCAACCCATTTGATAATTGATACACACAGTCAAAATCACTCAATCAACTTGGAAGGATTAGTTCCTTCACGCGTTGAAACAGAGAAACTATAGTAGAACAAAAATTGGCAAGAGTCAATGAAATGTTTCTTTGAGATCCCTCATGGGTTTATCACATAATTATGATAACTCGTTAAATGCAATCTATTCCGTTCGCACAATACCCTGCAGCACTTGATCAAGGGAAACAACATTCACTGATAATTTCTTCAAACGGCATAGGAATGCCCCTACAAAACAACATTCACTGATAATAATGTAGCCTTGCAAAGAAAATAATGAACATGGAATCAAGGTTCTCCTTCCATTCCATCCCGAAATTGTGATCAGTCGTTCTACCAATGCATGAGCAAACACTGAACTGAAATTCACCTGAGCGAAAGAATACATGAGGCTTGTACTGACAGACCTCGGCGTAGACCACATGTGTATCACCTCGACTTCTCGTCCTTCCTCCGCCATCCTCGATTCTTCCGAGTACCCTAAAAAACGAGTATACGATCCAGGATTTTATTGACTTGAATGAACTGGCATTTGTGTACAACTGGCAACTTACTATATAATTATGAAATTTGTTGCCACCATCACCAGGGAGAAGAAATGGAACCTTACAATCTCGAAAAACGAAAATATATTTATTTTTTAGAAATAAATGCGAAGAAAAAATGGCAGTCACTTTTTTTTTTCAGGTATTTGTGAAATTTCTTTTATCTTAAATAGATACAATAATAAAAGTTGTAAAAGATTTGCTTCAGTTTTAACTTAATTTTTAAGACATGAGTATTATTATCAGAGTTGATTTTTTAGTTTTCGATGATGTGACGAATCAATGTAATCTTACTGGTTTACAACAAATCGAGCTGAACTGCAACGCTGATATGAGCCGAGCAGAATGATGATACGGATCTGCACAGACGAAGGAAATTTAGATGGCGCAGGAAGTTTTTCTGTCGTAGCCCTTTCGATGCTTAAGTCAATATCGAGACAAAACTTAAGAGTGTGAGATATAAGTAGTGCTTGTGATAGCAATGAGTGAATATATAAAATTATGTGAAGTACATAGTGTTTATAGAATTAAGAGGAGATAGATACATTATAGAAGAAGAACTGTTAGTAAGATAAGTCCTTGAAACACACCATTCATGATGAGATTGGTACTGATTTGACTTTATCTTTGACAAATTATAATTTTTGAATGTATATCATATTTTGATATTATTAGTGTTTTTCCTTTCTAGGAGACTTGATAACGTGTTTTGCATTAACAGAAGTGTGTATCCACCGCCATAATTATTTGGGCTTGTCTCGATAAAATTTATCATTTAGCCCGGCTGCTCATGTGAGAACCGAAAATCTTGCAATAATTAATAGTTGGAAGGAAATTTATTAGCATAAGATTCTTTTTGGGAATCCTTGTATTAAAGATTTTATTATTGAAAATCTTAATTTATCAAGCCAATAAGATTATGTATAAACATGCAGATTTCGAAATTTGGGGGAGAATATTTACAAGATTGAGTATCATACAAAATAAAAGGAATTGAGAATGGATATGACAAGAAATTTCGAAATCCCCCTAGATTAGTTGCCTAATTTTTGGTGATGGATAGATACTAGTATGATTGGAAACTAGATCATCAAATTTGGCTCAAAATCCCTTGGCTTAGCATCATGATTTCGAGCCAAGCAAAATGGGGAAGGAATCAAGGTTAAATCCCACAAGTTTGGTAGCCAAATAAGCTTTGCTTGAAATAAAAATATGGGGAGTCAACCGTGTGATTTGGAGGCAAATTATGGGCATGATTTGATTACCTTGTTGAGCCTCATCTCATCCACCTATAAATACTCCATCATTCCTACTCATTCCCTACTCTAAATTTTCGAAACCCCTTGTTGAAATTTCGAAATTCAGCAGCCTCTCCCTAGCCAATTTTGCTCCAAATCCGTCCCAAGGTTAGGCTAGAAATCGAAGCCGAAGCGCGGTCCGAGCAAGAACGAGAAGCGACCCAATTCCCGAAGCCAAGCATCCACGTTTTTCTTAGCATTCAAATACTGTAAGTGGGCTTGTTTTTAAAATTTAAATTTCGTTTTATGCATATGAAATTTCGGTTTTTGGTTTTAAAAATTCGGTCGAGCTCTGTCTCCCGTCTATACGTTTTTATGAAATTTGGATACGTTTATGTTTTGACACTGTGAGAATTCCCTGAAAATGGGTGGAATTCCAACATACGGCCCTTCACGGTGGGATAGAACCGTTTTATGGCCTCGCCCCCTTAGAGGATTAAAACTTAGGGACTGACGTCAGTAGACCGTTAAAGGTGAAAAATCGCAGTGTTATTATGTTATGATATGATGTTACGATTATGAAAAGCATGTTGTATTTATATGTTATGTTTTTTCGAAAATGTTGGAAAAAATTTATGTTCGAAATTCCCCCATTTACTTAGTATTTCTCAAAATACTCATCCCCTTAGTCTCCCCTCCCAGATAAGTCCGAAGAACAGGTTGAGGATGAGAAGTCTGAACAATTTTGGGGCTGGTAATTCGCAAGATTAGTAATAGGTTTTATTTCGAATTTTACGATTTAATGAATTGTAAGACGCTTCCGCATTAATTATTTTTTGTTTGGATTTCGTTTTGGGAAAGACAATTGTTGTTACATTTAAATTATGATATATAAACTAGTTTGGTTTATACTGTGCTACAAGAAGGCTTGTTGTTTCGATCGTGTGATTGTTAAACAACGCCGGTGTCAATCCCGAGTTTCGGGGCGTGACAACTCAGACTTAATTGTCTTACGCGGCCCATTGTCCGAGTAGAAAACAGTCTGGACTCTGTATGCTCTTATCATAACTCCTTCAAACATGGGCCAACCATTTGCATATGTTTGGTCTTGGATATTCAGAGTTCAGGTATGGCCACAAATATTTTGGGTTGGGTCGGATAATTGAGGGTATCAATAATATCTCCCTTTTTTGTCTAAAACAAGTATGGAGTTTAGACCAAGTGTTCATGTCCCAACGTGTCTGACCCGAATATACAGCATAAATTCTCAAGCATGTGTTTCTTTCGAGTTTGTTATATTTTAAATGACATCTAAATCGTTGAAATGGATGGCTAAGATTGCGATCAAAGTGCTTTGTGCTTTCCACTCGGATCTATGTTTTTCGGTAAACTTCTTAACCAAGGAAATGAACATTGAGAAACGTGATCTGTGTGCTTTTCTTTTCATCTATTGGATGAAAACATGGACTATCAAGATCTAACGGCTATTGATTTTCCTGAGGCGCTTGTTCGGCATCAACCAGAATTTGGACCGTTATATCACTCATGATCGTGCGACTGTGATCATTCGATCCTTCACATGATAGGAGAACCTCTCTTGTCATTATCACCTTTCTTTCTTCCTGAGTCGTTACTCTGCCCAATTATTTACTCGCTTCTGACCAAAATTTCTGCTCGAAATCCTTCGTTCCATTATTTTTTACTTCCTTAGTAAGTTTTTGTCATTTCTTTAAGATTCTAGTCCCAATCCTAGGATAGTTGATGAGGTAGCTCGGGAAGTAGATGAGGAAGTTGGTGTTGCCTCCATATTCGAGCACTCTTTAGATTCCGAGCAAGAATTCGAACATGCTCGGAGAGTTAAGAAGCTAAAGGCCAAGGAAACTCGGCTGAGGGCAGTGGGGCTTCCTTGGTATGTGGTTGAGAGTCCCACCTAGATCATGCTCGGGAGGACGAGCTTAGAGAGAATTCGGGTATGCCGAAGTGCTCGACTTGTTAATGCCAGACATAGATGACAGAACTCACGAATAGATTTTCACACTTTTTATACTGATCAAATAAATATGGGTCTTAGATCTCTAGTCCCCCGCTTAATCCAAAATATGTGCAAATACTATCGTGTTTGCCCGAGCCAGTTGGCTTCGATCTATTATTCTAACATTCTCTCTCTAGGAGTTCTTTTTGGTGTTTTAAGATCTTGATTAGTGTAGCTCTTCTTTTAAAGTTTTCAAGCATTACGAAAGTAGCCCATGTAGGTTTAATTCGTACCAAAAATAAGTTATTTGGCGGCAACCCCCATTTCTCATAAGCAGTGGCCAAATGGATATTTTTCCCGATCTCCTCATCGTTGGCTTGTAAAATGGCCTGGGTCAATGAGGTCAATGCTCGGCCCACTCTTGAGCTTGAGCATTTCCTTGCTCAATAATTTTTTGTCCATCGTGTCAATTAAGTTCTTTCGAACTCTGAGCCTCACGAAGGACGATGTGCTCAGTCACTTCAACTTCTGTAAGAAAGTGGTCCCATAGAAGGAGACATAGGTAGAGCTAGGGTCTTTCTTTGTTTTAGTACTTGCAATTTTTAAATCACTTGTTTCCTGTGCAGACAACGTGATCATGAGAGTCAAGATGGTCAAAATGATGAAGAGGAAGAAGGCCGAGCAAGACGAGCAGGCCTCTCCGAGTTTCTGGAGGAACATTTTTGAAGTAAGAAGAAGAAATCCTCAAAGCCCGCTGCCCACACTTAAAAGATATTTTCCGGGGTCGGGGGCTCCTCTTCGGGTGATGTTGTGGAGCTCGGGGGCTCCGCCAAAAGGGCTCGGGTCGATGAGAAGATCTTAGTGGTCTAGGTTTGGGACTCGCCGCCCACCTCCCTTCCTCGGGTCGAGAGGCTGATTTGAGGCTAGTGAAGCAGGTGTCTGACCAGGAGGCGGAAGAACAAATGTCCCTTGGCTTTCTTTGTTTCAGAAATTATATGTGAAGACCCAAAGAATTAACACACAAAGCCATGAATTAAAAACACATTCAAGCCATGAATTCAAAGAGGAATTTGAAGAGCCATAACAACATGTTAATGGTGTTTAAGGCCATTAAGAAGGCCATAAACATGGTTGTAATGGTAGTCTTTTCACCTCCCTTCCATAAGCCTATAAATAGTGGCCAAAGGGTAGGAGAAATCACACCTTCAAGCAGCATTTCAACAACTCATTCTTGTCCATTTTCGAATACCGCAGCAGCCGAATTCTTGTCCGGTTCGACGCAGTCCAGTAGCTTTCGTGTCCGAATTTTAGTTGTCTTTCCCTCAAATCTTTGAAGATTATCATCAAGTAAGTGGGCTTTTGCTATATTCTTACGTACACTTGCATTTCATAAGTGTACTACTCGATATATATATATACAACGACATACTTGTTCTTCGTAGGTATGTCCACAATTTCTTAAAAATACGCTATGTATGTTTCTTGAAAGTCGACCGGCATGATATATTCGTTCCTAATTGTTATGAAAACCTTTGAACAATTTATTGTTGGATATTAGTTATAATATCTGAAAGCATGTTTGAAATGTTTGAAATGCACTGTAATGATTCAAATTAGAAATGACAAGGAAATTCCGATATTTGATATATTTTGTTTAAGGCCCTGATGCGGTGGGTTATAATAACCGTTCTTTTGGCCTCGCCCCTTAGAGGAGTAACATATAGGAGATTGATGAGTAAACCATGAAAAATGAGATGATTTTTAGTGCTATGTTTGTATCTTGTTCATATTCGATTCAACATGCTTATGATTGAAATTATGATAATGTATTCGTATAATTATAACTTTGATATTCGTTATGCCTGATCGACCCCCATTTACTGAGTATTTCCCAAATACTCACCCCTTACATTCCTGCCCCAGATAAGAAATAAGAACAAATCGAAGATAAAGAACAAGAATACTTTTGGAGATGGTGATGAAGCCAATCCAATTCAAGACCAGTCTTATTATTCCGTCTTTAGTTATATTATCATGTTTTACGCTTCCGCATTTCGTTTTGATCGCATTATAAAGACGATTATTGATTTATGTAATAGACTGGCTTTTGGCTATTTGATGTACTACATGGCTTGTTGTTATACGATTTTAAATTGTTAAACGACGCCGATGGCACGTGTCGGTTTCGGGGCGTGACATTATATCCTTGTGTATTTGCATAATTCTTTGTGTTTCACATATTGTAGCTCGTAGGCTTAACTTATTTTGTTTCCAATGTAGGGCATGTTTTTTGCTGGTGAGTGTACCCTCCGAACCTCCATGTCCCGAGCCACCTGAGACCCACAAGAGAAATATTGATTATGTGAGGACTCGGCACTCGAAGTTGATGCAACAGCTTCATGTTGCATAGACTCGGGTAGTGGAGGAGAAGGAGGTGCTTATGGTCGAGCTGGAAAAACCTCGGGAGCATGTGGCACTGGAGGCATGGAGAAAGCATGCCTGGCCGAGGAAATTTTGGTTCTGGAGACTCAACTGGCCATCAGCAGGAGGTTGAGGCTCTTTGGACGAGCAAAAAGAAGAAATTCATAAAGTCTGAGGAGTTAAAGGAACTCTGTACGAACAAGACATTGGAGTTCTTCGAGTTGGGATTCCAAGGTTGTGTGTCTCAACTCCGATCCAAAGGCTACTCGAAGGATGAGCACCTAGTTTTTCTCCTTAACTGGGAGAAGGCACTCGATGACCTGCACGAGGAGCCATACTATTTCTGTGTTTTTTTTTGTTAATAGCTTATGGTCTTTTTAATGAAATGCCTTTATTCCTTTGAATTCTTGTCTCATATCCAAATCTCAAAATATTTAATAAGGAACAAAATTGCATATTTACATCGAGCAAACTTGAACTGTTTAAAAGTTGACTAAGTGTAGTAATATCAATCTTTGCACTATTAACTCATCAGATCACATAATATATCTTCACTCGTAGGCAAACGGTGAATCTTCGACTACAATGTATTGGCTCCTATGTATTTCGAAACTACACCCAACCTCGCCACTTGATGACCTTTAATTGAGTCGGTAAACAGATCAAAGTGCATGTTAGTACATTGAGCCTATACGTTGTCCCCGGTCAAAGAACTAATGGTGTATAACCATAACTGCGGACTATTTCCCTCGACAAGTGATAACCACTTGGACATGAGGGTTGTTCAGTACATCATCAAATGATCACCCATCTGTATGAATGGACATCTACACGCCCTTACTAATGAAACATGGCGTTTACATCACAAATGCTAGTATCAAGCTCAAACGACATTTTTCCTTATTTTAGGCTGCTGATTCGACTAGGAACCTGTTTAGAATATACAGTACACTTCCTAATGAGTTTCATGATCTTACGTTAAGAGACAGACCTCATGGTACCTATAATATATTCAAAGACTTTATCTAAGCAGCTTGTATGGGTATACAGATAAAGTAAATGTCATAATTAGATAAAACATTAAAATATTATTAAAATAAATATTGTTTTTACATAAAAGTCAATCAAGCTCAAGCCACAAGTTGGCTCATTAGACACATACTCTAACAAGTGATTCGGTAAATATGGTGGGGATCTTGCTCAGGTCCTGCGCTCGAGTGCTTTGGTAACCCTAAGGTGCTCGTGGTTCTTAGTATTATTTGTATACCTTTTGTGAGTGGTTCAACAGAGGAGTCTGGGATGTGTTTTCATTTGTTCTGCGGAACCGAGCTTAGCAGAGGAGTTAGCAGAGATGAAACATTATTCCATGGTTCCTGTCGAGGCCGAGCCTAGTAGAGGAGTTAGTTGAGATGGGATGTGTTTTCATTTTTTCTGCTGGACCGAGCCTAGCATAAGAGTTATGTTTGATGTGTTGGAGGATGTGTTTAGGGGTTACAATATTGGTATGCTAGTTGTCGGTACTCAGAAGCTCGAGGTTGTGTAAATTAGTGCTCAGGACCTCAGATGCTATGGTTAAGCCGAGCTCCCATTGTCACGGTGACGCTCGACACAGATTTTATTGAAGGTTTTCACCCAACCCACTTTGGTTACGCCTACCGACCTTATGTCCTTATGCCGATCATGATATAAATACCAGTTATAATGGTTTTCGGATATTTCTTCGTGTGGTTTTCTCGCTATATTACTATGTAGTTCAGACAAAAATATAATTTCAGATTTCTTAGGGCATGGGTTATTGACTCGGACTTCACTACATGGTTTGTGATATTTTCTATATATCTCTTGGATTTTTTCATCATTAAGGAGCCCCTGGATCTTTTTTCATGGTTCTCAGGCGAAAGATAGGGTGATTTGAGCACGAGGAGGAGACTTTTGGGAGCATCAAAGATAAGATGGCTTAATTATAAACTTTTAAATTTGTATCATATGAAACCACTTTTATAAATAAATTTGTTAAAAATAATAAGTTTTAAATTTTATTTAAAAATAAATACAACTATTTATTTTTCTGAATTTTTTGATTTTAAAGAACTACTGAATTTAAAATACTTGTTTCCAAGAGGGGATCATCATTAGATGGAATTGGATACAGAATTACATTTATAGAAAAAGGGTCAAAGGGTGTCCATAACTTTACTCTTTTGGGAATTCGAAATTTTGTGGCATAATTTTTTTTCCAAACAAAAAATTTAAAATAAGAGTAAATCCGTTTTTATTTGCTAAAATGACAAATTAGAAATTGTTTAACTAATTAATCATTTGTCATGTTTTCATTAATTTTTTTAAATGTTTTCCAAAATATTTTAATACTCTAAGTTTTATATTATTTACTTGATAACTTCACCGAGGAATTGAATTTTGAAAACTTAGGGATATTTGTTTATAATTCAAGAGTAGGTCTCTTGTGAGACGATCTCACGAATCTTTATCTCTGAGACGGGTCAACCCTATCGATATTCACAATAAAAAGTAATACTCTTAGCATAAAAAATAATAATTTTTCATGGATGACCCAAATAAGAGATCCGTTTCACAAAATACGACCCGTGAGACCGTCTCACACAAGTTTTTGCCATAATTCAATTCTAAGGATATTTTTTATTTTTACTTTTTGCAAACACAAACGAACATATTCATGGTATTTTGAAATTTTAAATTACATTTCACTCTAACAACAATTGTTCAAATTTTTTGTCACTGCTAAAAAAATTAAATCATGATATTATATTCAAAGGCAACATATTACATTTCCCAGTTTTAATATAACAAAAATAACTTTATTTGAAAGATAAATGTAGTATCCTTCTGCAAGCATAACCGAATAATATATATTACATTTTTAATTCAGTCTATACCTAGAAATATAATTTCAAAATTTCTTCCTAGAATATTAAAAATATAAGAAACTATAACATTGACAAATGAAACTAAATATTTATTACATTTTTCAATATATTCCTACAAATATTTTTTCCAAATTTTCTTCCAAAAACATTAAAAGTAAACTCACACGGATAGAAGACTTTTGAAGGTAGTTATATTTGTCATGTTATTATGGTCATGCAGAACGTCCCAGCATAACTAATTGAAGGAGATAAATTCTACACAATCTTAGCTTATGCATATATATAGTGAGCATACTCACAATAAATAGGACATATATACTTCGATTTGAGATTCGAAAAAATCAAATATTGCATCAGTTGATCCGTCTTTTCGACAAAATTAAGTTAATCCCATATTAAAACAAACTCATATATCTTAAAAGTAATTATATTTTTCTTGCCTTGAGCTCTCTCTTTAAATTTTTCATGCATGCTATGTTGTTCAACTACCAATATTAGGAAAGGGCTCCACATACTTTAGCTTCCTTCTTTATCTGAAGTTTTGAAAACCTTCTCACAATTTGCTAATAAAAAGAGGACATTATGCAACAGTTAACCACCATCCCATAAATTAATCTTTCTATTTTTTTTTTACATTTCTGAGAGATTTTGTAGCTAAAGGGCTACCAGCAAAACAAGAAGGAAGGATATCTTTGTGTCTGGTGTAATCTCGATGCTCTTTCGATTTTCTTTTTCTTTTTCTTTTTTGAAGAACTTAATGGTCTTTATGTGTGTGTTTCTCTATGCGGAAGATTTTAAGAATATGGTTGCAAAAGCATGAAAATTTTGGCAAGGTTCTATGTTTTGCTTATCATTTTTATAACTTGAAGAGAATTATTGTTTTAACATCGAAATGACCACAACTCTAGTATGTATGATTATACAAAACTGCACCTTGTGGCTGATCCCTCCCATTCTCTTGAGGATAAATGTATAACACAATGAGTTCTTGATCAAATGTAATGAATCTAATCCGTTTAGTATCTCGCGTCCATAATCATCATTCATATATATACAGCTAATTCTTTCTTTGGTTGCAGGAAAATGTCGGTGCAAAGTTTTATAGAGAGGCTAAGACCCTTAGTTGGTATCAAAGGCTGGGAGTACATCGTTCTATGGAAGTTAAGCAATGATCATAGGTAATTTAATACAATATATACAGAACAGAAACAGAAATCCTTATAATTTTGGAAAAAAAACCAAAAATTATATTATAGGATTCATTGTATTCCCATTGTACTTGGCTGATTTAGGTCTATTGAGTGGATGGATTGCTGTTGTGCTGGAACAATAAATTTCGAAAATTTCGAAGATGAGCTTCTTTTGCCTGCTGCAGCAACTCTGTCTTGTCGAGATGCCATATTTAGGCATCCAATAACCAAATCTTGTGAATTATTAGGCCAGCTTCCTTCCTCCATAGCACTTGATTCAGGGTAAAATTTTTGTAGTTATAAATTATATGTTCAAGAAATTTCATGGGATTATGACTGATCTACACTTTCAGATTTCATGTACAAACAATCCTTTCAAATCAAGTAAGTTGGTTGAATTTCTCACAGAACTCAGATTCAAATTTGTCAGATGTAAGTTCCGTTTCAAGCTATGCAATTGCTCAAAAACGAGATTTTCTACACAATTCAGTAACTGTTTTGTGCTTGATTCTCTGTAGGAAACAACCGGTACCCGAGTTTTGGTCCCGCTGTCTCTTGGATTACTCGAGTTTTTCGCGACTAAACAGGTACTTCTTCCGCACTTCCCCAAATCCATTGCACCTTTTCTTTGTGGGAAAAAAAGTTATTTGTGATGGTTTGGTTTGGCTCTTTGATCAGCTAAGCGTTTAAAAAATCTAAAATAAATAAAGAAAAATCACAAACTATAACTTTTAATGCTTCTGCTTCAACTAAGATTTCAAAAAATATGTTAATTCAATAGAAAAATATTTTTATTTCAAAAAGCTCTTCTCAAGAAAGTGCTATTTTAATCCAAACTTTCTCTTTTTGTTTCAATGTTTATTTTCCAGATTCCTGAAGATCAAGAAATGGTAGAATTCATCAAGATTCAATGCAGCATCCTCTTGGAACAACAGGCAATGAGTAATTCTACCATCACACGTTCTTTCTCATCTGATCTAAATGCTCAAGAACATCTCATTACCTCTTTTTTCAGCCACATATTTCTCCAGAAATATCGAAAGAAGACTTGGATTTGCCACACGATATATCAGTTGACAGAATCTATCTCGGTAACTCTTCTATGAACACTCCGCATCAATTTAGCTGCACTTCAGAAGCCAACAGCATATTGTTAGAAGCGACTACTTATAATCACTCAAATATGAACTTCACCCCTTCGGTTGAGAATGGATTCCAAGGTTTGGAAGCATCAGATAATAAAATATGGATGGAGCCATCATCTGGTACAATAGACGATCAAATGAATGAAAATAACCGGTCAGACGACTCTGATCTAAATGAGGACGAGGATGAACCGAAGTACAGAAGAAGGAACGGAAAAGAACTTCAATCGAAAAATCTTATGGCTGAGAGGAGGAGAAGAAAGAAGCTTAATGATAGGCTATACTCCCTTAGAGCATTAGTTCCTAAAATTTCTAAGGTTGGATGAAACCATATTTTTTTTAAGTAAAAACTTTGTAGCAATTTTGTTCATCAAGTTGCTTGCATTGTGCTGCAGTTGGACAAAGCTGCAATTCTTGGAGATGCTATTGATTATGTGAAAGAACTGCAGAAACAAGTGAAGGATCTACAAAATGAGCTTGAAGAACAAACAGATGATGAGGATGGAAAAGAAACTTCAAGAACCGAAATTGACCAAAATATCGTCCCAACAAGTACTAAGCATCAAAATGGTACGAAACGTGGACCTAAACGAGAACACGAAAATCTTCTGAATGGCTTTCACAAGAAATCTTTTGATAATCATGAGATGGATAATACGAACGAGAAAGTGCAGCAAATGGAGGTAGAAAGAGTAAACTTGTAAATAGTTGAGTTGAATTGTTATTACATATTCATGTTTATGTCTTAACTTGATAAATTGCAGCCACAAGTGGAAGTATTTCAACTGGATGGGAATGAGTTCTTTATCAAGGTATTCTGTGAGCACAAAAGTAGCGGATTTGTGAGGTTAATGGAAGCTTTGAATTCTTTGGGACTGGAAGTAACTAATGTAAATACAACAAGGCATACATGCTTGGTTTCGAGTATCTTCAAAGTAGAGGTACCTAAATCTCATTTCTGTACATTTATTTAAACTAATGGGAAACGTGGATACTAACACATACTATGGCAGAACCATGTTCTGAAAATGGTGACTTACATTTTGTATGTTTTTGTTCTTGGATGGCAACAGATAAAAAACAATGACAATGTCCAAGCTGACTATGTACGGGAGTCATTACTCGAGCTAACACGAAATCCATTGAAAGTGTGGCCTAAATTACAAGAAACATCAAGTGGTGGCGACAATATAGATCAAGAATATTATCGCATTCACCCCAACCAGAGTCATCACTCTTTAATCCATGGCTGCCAAATGAATTCTCACCACCTTCAGCAACTGCACCATCACATGTAATGAGTACAGTATGGAACCGTTTTGATTTTTATTCTCTTTTAGATCAAATAAGTGAGAGGTTAGGCCTAATGAATAAGTATTCTTGAACTATACTGGAATAATAAGTTTATCATTCATGCATGGTATTTAGTGTTTTGTGTGTTGGTTCAGCCCCATCGGTGCAAGGATTCGTCGTCTGAGGACAACTTGTTTTGGCCGCCATGGATCTATCTAGCCACTGACGTTGCTATGAACCCATGGTTTTGTTTTGGACTTTGGTTGTTTGGTCAGCTCAGATCCATGCATGATAATGTGGTCAAAACTTACCTAGTTGTTATATATTTTAGCTTAACATATCCAATATTTACCCAACCATTACTTTCCGGACAAACCAACCCGGACCTGTCCACGCAAGTCTTCTCTGCATGAGCAGAGCATGGAGCAAAATCGAGCAATTGATCTTAGAAGAATTCTACTTTCAATTTAAGCACGACGACTCCTATTTATGGGCATAAAGAAATCGTCTCGGTAGCAACTACCAACAACTTTCGATTCACTCGTGGGATCCGAGCGGTCCAGGAAACCGGTTTTCGGGTATCTAGGCATGGTTTATGCCAAATGATATATGTGAAGCTGGTGGAATTATGTTGCATTCATTCTAGGTTGTTTTTATTTATCTAACTCTAAATTACAATAAGTATTTGGAACACAACGATAGTCTGCGAGATGTTGTTGATTTTCCGGTTTTCAGTTCCATTGAGTTCAAACTAATTCGAAATCATTGGATCAAACCCGAAGTTTTCTTAGCAAAAATCGAACAAAACTTTAAAAAAAAAATTGTATAAATTATAAATAATACCCATACATTGAGAAAGCTTTATATAGGTAGACATTTGATATTATGGTATTTTATGGCATGGTTTAGTTCAATGGGGGCAATTTACAAATCTAAATGCGTACATTTTAATTTGTTGAATTCCAATAGGGTAATAAATTTTTGACTTTTTATTGAGTTATGAAAACTTAGTCATGTTTTGTTAGTGTTTCTAGGTGTTTTTTTTCTTGAAAACACGAACAAGAACATTTTTTAATTCTTTTCTAAAAAATATTTTTTCAATCGACATTTAATTCCTCGATATAACCCATCATTCTATTCGACTTTCATCATTGTTAAAAGCAATTCCGTTCTTATACTATATCCAAGAGAAAAAGTGCAATTTTGGTTGTTTGTTTATTTGCTACTTGAGTCGTTTATGTTGATTAATTTCAGTTTTAGTCATATATTTTTCAATTTTTGACAGTTTCAATCATTTCTCATCGATATTGCTGATGTGACACGGTACACATCAATGTCATATTGGAGTCACATAGGCGATGCATATGTGTTATATCAGCGTCATGTCTGAAAAATGACTAAAATTGAAAAAATAATAAACATAGTTAATCGAAATTGAAATTTAACAAAATAGATAACAGAACTAAGATTATATTTTTTCTTATTTAACAACATGACTACTATCTAAAACTAAACGTTCTAGTAGAAAATGTATCATTATGCAAGTACAACTATACATATTACATTCCTTAATTCATTATGAGAAAGCGAAATTACAATTTTGCTCATGTATATCTGTTTTTTTATATATATTTTTTGATCTTCTATGTTCACCAATTTTAATTTTAGTCTTGTGTCTTTCAAAATTTTTTTGACAATTTTAGTCATTTTCCGTATGTGTAAAATGATATGGCATTGCGTAGGTCGAAACAACGTCAGTATCATATCAGCGACACGTGGAAAAATGACTGAAACTACAAAAAAATTCATAGATAACGGTTTAAAACTGAAATTTGATACATAAAGAACAAAAATCACAAAAATGTCAAACATACATGACCAAAGTTGCAGTTTTCCCTTATGAGAAATATGTTCCATAATTGGCTTCTTCTTTCTTTTTTTTTTTTGGAAAGAAAATCACACGGTTAGAAGACTGTTGAAGGTAGTTAAGTTTCTCATGTTATTATGGTCACGCAAAATGTCTCAACATAATTATTTAAAGGAGAAATTATATACAATCTCAACTATATCATTCTCTCGTCCCAATTATATATGTTTCTTTCCTTTTTCAGTCGTCTCGAATATATAGTTCAGTTTCTATATTTAATAGCAATTTTTTTGTCTTTTACTAACATAACTCTATTAGCTAAATCTTGAAAAATACGCAACCATTTTTTGAATGAATTAAATAAGAATTTAGGGTGTTTGTTTATAAATTTTTTTTTCCCTATGATTTTTTTAATTTGTAAGAATAAACAAACAAGTATGTATATTACGAATGAATTATTATTGGAATATACGCACAATAAACCGGGCATATATTGTTTCATATGAAATTGGAAAATTCAAATATTATATTATAAAAGTTGAAGAAAATCAATTAATAGAATCATTAATTTTTTAATTCATTACTCATGTCAATGTGACAAAATTTCAATATCTGATTAATTTTGAATAATTAAAATTTTTTGGGTCAATTTCTCTTTGAATTTTTCATGCATGCAACGTTGTTCAACTACCAAGATTAAGTAATTAGGCTCCACGCACGTTAGCTTTCTTCTTTATCTAAAACCTTGAAAACAAATAACAAATTATCTTTATCAGAATTTGCTATTAAAAGATCGAGAACATTAAGCACCAATTAATCATCATCACCAAAAATTTAACTGTCTTTTTTCCACTTCCTTATTATTATTTTTTTCGGTAGATAGAGTAACAGAAGGATCATAGCAAAATAAGGAGGGATATGTTTGTGTCTGGTATAATCTTAATCCTCTTTCTATGTGTTTTCTTTGAAAAAAGATTTTAAGAATATGGTTGCATAATCATGAAAAAAAACTTGACAAAATATTTCTAGATTTGGTTATCATTTTTTGTTCGATGAGAATTGTTTAAACATCAAAATACCCTAAATTCCAGTTTGCAATATACAAAAAATGCACTTCACGCCTCCCCTTTCTCGTTTTCTTCGGTACATTTAAGTTCTTGATGAAACGCAACGGATCAAAATTGTTGTATGTCATGTCAATAATCATCATTCATGTATACTGCAAATTCATCCTTTGTTTGACAGGAAAATGCTGGTGCCAAGTTTTATAGAGAGGCTAAGACCCTTAGTTGGTATTAAAGGCTGGGAATATATCGTTCTGTGGAAGTTAAGCAATGATCATAGGTAAAATTATATAATATAAATAGCAAATAAAAAACACTTAAAATCTTGGGAACTATATCAAAAATAAATTATGGGATTTACTGTCTTCTCATGCTACTTGGTTAATTTAGGTCTATTGAGTGGATGGATTGCTGTTGCGCTGGAATGATAAATATCGAAAATTTTGAAGATGAGCTTCTTTTGCCTACTGCTGCAACTATCTCTTGTAGAGATACCATATTTAGTCATCCAAGAACCAAATCTTGTGAATTATTAGACCAGCTTCCTTTCTCCATAGTACTTGATTCAGGGTATAAATTTCATGGTTATAAATTATATGATCAAGAACTTTCATGGAATTATGACCGATTTACACTTTCAGATTACACGAACAAACATTGTTGTCAAATCAAATAAGTTGGTTGAATTACTCACAGAACTCAGAATCGAATTTATCAGACGTAAGTTCCATCTCAACCTATGCAATGGTTCAAAAATAAGGTTTTATGCACAATTTAGTTACTGTGTGTTTGAATCTCTGTAGGAATCAAGCGGTAGCCGAGTTTTGATCCCTCTCTCTCTTGGATTACTCGAGTTTTTCACAACTAAACAAGTATTTCTTCGGCCCTTCCCCAACTTCTGTTTTACTTAAACACGCTCTTCTTGTTTCATTGTTTATTTTCCAGATTCTTGAAGATCAAGAAATGGTCGATCTCATCAAAGTTGAATACAACATTTTCTTGGAACAACAGGCAGTGAGTAATTCTACCACTACATTATATTTTTCATTTGATTTAAATCCTCAAGAAAATCTCATTAGCATATTAAAGCTTCAGATTTCTCCAGAAATCTCGAAAGAGGACTTGGATTTGCCACACGATATATCAGTTGACAGAATCTATCTGTGTAATTCTCCTATGAACACACTGCATCAATTTAGCTGCAGTTCAGGAACCAACAGCATATTGTTAGAAGGGACTGACTATAATAACTCGAATCCAAATTTCAGCCCTTCAGTTGAAAATGGATTCCAAGATTTGGAAGCATCAGATAGTCAAATATGGATGGAGCTTTCATCGGGGACAATGGACAATCAAAAGAACGAAAATAACCAGTCAGACGAATCTGATCTAAATGAAGACGAGGATGAATCAAGGTATAGAAGAAGGACTAGAAAAGGGTTTCAATCAAAAAATCTTATGGCTGAGAGGAACAGAAGAAAGAAGCTTAATGATAGGCTGTACTCCCTTAGAGCATTAGTCCCTAAAATTTCTAAGGTTGGATCACACAATATATCTTTAGATATAATCTTTGTAGTAGTTTTGTTTATTTGTTTCCTGCACTCTGCTGCAGTTGGACAAAGCTGCAATTCTTGGAGATGCAATTGATTATGTGAAAGAACTTAAGAAATAAGTGAAGGATCTTCAAGTTGAGCTTGAAGAACATACAGGTGATGAGGACGCAGAAGAAGCGGCAAGAACCGAAGTTGGCAAAAATGTCGTCCCAACAAGCGCTCAACGTCAAAATGGAACAAAAGGGGGACTTCAATGTGAACATGAAAATCTTATAAATGGCTTTCACAAGAAATCATTTGGTATATCTAATAAGCAGAATCATGAGATGGATAATACGGACAAAAAAGAGCAGCAAATGGAGGTAGAATGAGTGAACTTGTAACAAAGTTGAACTGTTTTACATGATCATGTCTATGTTCTAACTTTTAACTTGATCATTGCAGCCACAAGTGGAAGTATTTCAACTGGATGGGAATGAGTTCTTCATCAAGGTATTCTGTGAGCACAAAAGTAGTGGATTTGTGATGTTAATGGAAGCTTTGGATTCTCTGGGATTGGAAGTAACCAATGTAAACACAACAAGGCATACATGCTTGGTTTCAAGTATCTTTAAAGTAGAGGTACCTACATCTCATTTCTTTACAGTGTAGAAATCCTGATAAAGTATAATAGATTTTAAATTCACCCACCAATTGTGTCATTTGGGATTCATGCTTCAAGAACCCCCCGTCTAAGCACAATCTAGAATTTCTCAAGAATACCGCTTCCTTTTATTATGCTTTACACAATGCAAAATAAAAAATTAACAATTTTTTTCCTTTCATGTTCTAAAACTGTAGACTTGCATTTTGTATGTTTTTGTTTTCTTGGATGACAGCAGAGACAGAACGATGACAATGTCAAAGCTGACTATGTTCGGGAGTCGCTTCTCGAGCTAACACGAAATCCATTGAAAGTATGGCCTAATTTAGAAGAAGCTTCAATTGGTGGCAACTATATGGATCAAGAATATAATCACATTCATGCCAACCACAGCCACCACTCTTTAGTGCATGGCTGCCAAATGAATTCTCAGCAACTGCAACATTAAACGTAACGAGAATTGTGTTGATGCATAATTGTTACTTTACGTTTCTGTCTCTTTTAGTTCAAATAAGTGGGATGTCTTGATAAATAAGTAATTTGAGCTAATGTGATACAAGAATAAATTTATCATGAAATTGAATTCCAAGTATTTAGAATTTATATTCACTTTTATGGTCTATAAATGAAAGGCCTCCAAGACATCCCTCAGTTTCTTCTGTAAAACCGTCTATGGAAATTAAATAAAATAAAATTTTGAGCCCAAGGGGTGTGATTTGAGTGGAGGGAATAAAATTAGGGAAAAATAGATCTCGTGAATATCGTGTACTCAAATATGTTAGTTTCTAACGTTTTAATAATATCTACGACTTCATTAGGTCAAATTTTGTAAGTTTAATAATCATTTTTGGCAAAGGAGAAGGGAACTAAATCGAGAGATGAAATGGAATACATCATAATTTGCAAATCAAATTCATCATATTAATATGCTAACAGAAGTTTGTCATACATTTCACTTGACATGATGTACATTTTGTGTCATATAAATAAAATTTCGTTAGCCAAGCTTAAAATATAACGAAAGTGACGTACAAATGACTAATCGTTCCAAGGTATAAAAAGTTTTTCCTTAATTTTTTCGAAAGTTTCCATTTTAACTTTATACTATCTAGTTATACCCCCTAAATTTTTATCAAAATGGTAAACTATATATAAATTGTACCCCCCCTAACCTTGAGTTTCTGGCACCATCTCTGGTGGAGATGGACCAGATATGGTGGTCGACCTTGTAACACGAAAGAGGGTCATTTTGTTTTACCATGAGGCTGATTGATTAATCACGAACACCAGTTAAATAAGACAGATAAGGCCATCAATCACACCTGAAAATCATAAGAAACATGGTAAGTATCGGACGTTGTAGTCTCACCGTAAGTGTGAAATCTTTAAAGCGTCAAAAAGAGCAATAACAATCTAATCAGAAAAAAAATTATGTCAATAATCTCCACAACTACTATATTTGGAAGAATTCGTCAGTTTATCAGTAGAATCTATTATGTAATTTGATCATCTTCAAAAGAAATTTCCCAGTCGAAGCCATGTGAGTTAATGGCCTCAACCATCGAAGACATTTTGGTCATAGCAAGGCATCACGATGTACTTACTGCGACATGTAGATGGAGCGATTCAGATTTCAGGACTTAACTCCATTGGATCGTGAAGCCTTTGTATCTTAATAGCTGGTAGACACTTGAATTTCCTCTTCTCTTTCAAGGGAATAAGCTGTCCGGCATACAAACTGCTTATAATCCAGTAAATTGACTGCATTATAATCAGTAAGCTTGAGTCTGATGTTCAGAGAATATGAGAGAGACTTGACCACGTTTCTTATATTCACAGAATGTTTTAAATTTTTTTAAAAAAGGAAATATTGGTTTGATTTGATCCCAGGGCACCTGCAACTTAAGAACGATTACTTCAAAGACTCACCGTCATGGGTACATTGTTCTCCAAGGCACACTGCTTTAAGTGACGAGATGCATGATTTTCGTCTTCGGCAACAACTACCCCAATTGAAATTCTTCCCACTTCAAGATTCTGGATCAATCTTTGCAGGGTGTTGAAAACCTGTCCACCTCCATGCTGGGCAGCAAACACATCAAACGGAGAATGTAACAAACTATCATATTTTCCATTGTTACAATGAGAAAGATCTACATTTTACTATAATTTAAAGAGTGGACGATCTAAAGCTGCATCTGGATGCATGGATGGAGAGTAGAGGATTTCAACTCATTGATAAAGTCCATTCAACTTGTTTGAGTCCAAATCCATTGGATTTGAAATTCCTAAGCTATTATTTTCAGTTATTTAATCCTACCATATAAATGAAATTTGAATCCTTAATTATTAGATTAATTTCAAACCACTTCTTTCAAGCAAATCACTCAAATCAAATCCAACCAACCCAAATGCCAAGTGTTTTCATTCTTCTTTTCTTATAAAGGAATATGTCTTGATTTCAAGTGTGATAGATTGTAAAGAGATTTAACATAAATATGATTGTTTTTATTTTTTCAATCAAAGGTGGTTTTATAGATATTGCTTCCCTTTTTATAATCCTTCTATAATGAATCTAAGATGATTTCCACGAGGAATAGAAAAATAAACTTTATATAATATTCAACTGGTCAAATTTAATAATTTTTCTTCCAGAGTAGCCAACATGTATCTTTTATGTAAAAACAATGAATATTTAAACTATTTCAACATCGAGAACAAAAAATAACTAAAAGTTTGATTTAATAGACCTACCACAAGTACAAAATACCGAAGTAAAGTCATCTACCAAATAATACATATATGTCAATCAATTCTTTGCCAAATGAGACAATGGCGATTAAGTGAAAAACAGTTGCCAAAATTTTTTGAAGGAAAAATAATAGAATGGATTTTTTTAGAGGATAAACAAAAAAAAAAAGAAAACAAAGGAAGAACAAGGAGGAGGAGAAGAATATAAAAGCCGTAAAATAAAACAAAAGTTTATGCTTTACTATAAAACGTGACTATAAATCCAGACATTATTTTCCGAATTAACAGAGCAAGCAAACCCATACCTTTATAATGGTTGAGATATCAGCGAACATTTTTGATTTTCCATGAAGCATGATGCCCACATTGTTAAAAATGAGAGAATGAATACCATATCTCACAACTGCATATTCCTGGGAATGCCATCCGCCTATATTTCTGGATAGGATCATATATCTGACAAGGCATACAAAGTTAGACTGCAAATATAACATGAAAGAAACTTAGAATCATCATATTTCTAGAACATTGCATCATGCGACTCTAAGAATAGTAAGGCATGACATCGTCATTGTATCGAGAACATACATCACAAAGTAGGTAAAACTTCACTATTGACAAACACAAATTATTTCATCAAAAACATAATAAACACAAATTATATTGTTGCTTTGCATGTATTATATCGTTGTAATGCTCATTTAGCATGTTTAATTCTGAATATTGAGAGTTTTGATGATATTTTCATATTAGTTATAAGTTGACCAAGAAATTTAGCTAAAAGATGAAGAAAACTCAATAAATCGCCATGAAGACTAAAGTCCAAGAACATGCTGAAAGAACCGAAAAAAATACCAAGGACGGGAAACATTGATGAATAGAAGCACAGAGCTATCCCCAAACCGTGGTGCAAATCATATCAAGTCAAACACCAGGAAACAAGGAAAGCAAATACTGCAGACCCATGGAAACATGTGCCGTCAAATCCTTTGGGACCATCTGCACCTTCAGCATCCTGTTTGATACCACAAAGCAACACACGATCGCAAGCCACGAAAATGTGTAATGAACATGGGTTAAGCTCATAAAGATGACATAGGAGTCGTGCTTGAAGCCATTGACTGGAACAATCTTCGATTGCTGCAGCATCATGTCTGAGTTTCAGACAATAGGATCGGCTGTGTTTTTGGTCCACGGGGTTGTGGTGAGACTAGAAATATGGTTTCACTTATTCTCAGAGGATTGGCTTCCCAGCAACATCAAAGGTTTTTGTAGGATGTATTCTTTTAGTGCACTTTGTAATCTTGGTTGGCCATTGTATTTCAGTTATTGGAAGGTCTTTGTGGCCTAACCTCTCTCCCATGCATGTCGGTTTCTTGTGTTTAATAAATAAAATAATAATAAAATATTGAAATTTAAAAGTAAAACAAATGCACACACAATTCATTAATGATTTATTATATTTCTATCGAAACAAAAGAGTAAGTATTTTTCATGGTGTCTTATCAGAATTGAGAGACCAAAGTTATTGCAGATTATCAATTTATAACAAGTACTGTCAATTTCAATCCTTACCAAGCTATATACCAATCATGCCTATATGCCAACATTAATTGTTTGCAATTTTATGACTCAAATGGTATAAACAAAATCATTTAGATAAACAGAGACAAGAAAATGCAAGCGAATCAAAGATGTGGCAGTCACATACTTCTCCTTTGGCAAGATAAATCCTGCTGCAACTGAATCCATAAGCCAATTAACTCTAAGAATAAATGCATTCACCGCACATCCATACAAGAATTTGATTGATTGCATCTGAAATAACAACAAAACAAATATTAAACGCCAACCACTTTGCAGCAGACTAATCACATAATAGACCTCTACAATAGACAAATTTACACGAGATGTTATGCCCCGTCCTTCTGGGATCCCGAAATGGAAGAGTCACTTTACCTGCCGTAACCATTGCGTATGGGAGCAAACAATGTTTTTTAATTGAGATTTCTCACTTCAGTTTTCCCATATATTGTATATTATATGATGGCCTCCATTTGTATATGTTGAGCATAAGATAAAAGGGGGAGTGTGCGATAAGCATGCTATCATAAACTATCAAAAAAAATTAAAACCAACCATCAGAAATTGAATTAGGACCTTTACACTAAGATCTCGTAGACTTTAGAATAAGCATGCTATCATAAACTATTTAAAAGAAAATTAAAGCCAACCATCGGAAATTGAATTAGGGACCTTTAAACTAAGATCTCGCAAATCCAATTTCACCAACTCTTATCTCCACACAATACAGGTTAGAGCAAATAAATATTATTTTATCGAAAATTTATGCCTGGTTCTTTTTACAGTGAGCTGAGAACTCTCTGGTTGATGCTTAGCATCCTTTTTCCGCACCTATTACAACTGTTATTGAGCATAACCTAGGAAATCTCCCAATAAAGTTCTCTAAGAGCTCAAAAGTATTAATATAGCGGGGAACACCAACAGACTATACTTTTTTTCCTCTCACTATTTGTTATCCAGACTGGCAGCTCATATACTCTAAATAAAGCAAACAAATTTGTCCAGAAAATGTATCTTGTGAATATTTAGAAAAACAAATGAATGTCAATTTCTGTACCAACCTTCATCAAACATATAATGATAGGAAGGACCTGTGACTTAAACCTAGAACTTCTCTTTCCCTTCAAGTTAGTTGACGGTATGTGAGTGACAACTGTGCCTCCATGTTTCCGAATGAGACCCTCAATTTCCTTCTCCTTTGGACAAGAAAATCCAGTAAGCATAAATTCCATACTTCGAAATATTAACATCTTTTTCTTAACCAAATGATTTTTTCGAAAAATGTTCAGATATCCGGATCCATGATAACCAGACCGAGTCAACTTTTTTGCAGCTTTAGTAGGTAAACCTGAAAAAATGGAAAATGCCATTAATGGATAATCATCAGATAAAAAATCACAGGTATACAAAATTTCAATTTTTTCCTTACAAGTTTTTGGCGTACTATGGACCTTTTTGACAATTTTATGATGAAAGTCAATTTTCTTTTCTGAAAAGTGAACATGTTTTGATGCTGGACGGCTTTTGCATTGTAATAACTCACACTTTGGGACCTCACTAGTCGGAAGTTTCACACTGTCTTTCCACAATGCTGCACGAGAACAACTTTGATTTTCTTCTTCATCAGCCTGGTGGTAATGCCTCGTGTAATTTACTACAAGTGGAAAATGTGAGTTTTTCTCCTCCAGCGGTTCAACCCCATATTTGACAATATTCTCGCAGTTGGTAAAAGATGCTTCCTTGAAGATCAACTCGACATTGCTATCAATCCAGGGCGACGTTTTCTGATGACTATCTTTTTCCAAAAATGTTGCACCTCCAGAGACTAATGTGCTGTAATTTCTAAGGGAGGTGAATCTTCTACAAACGGCGTCCTGTGGCTTCTTTATATTAGATATTTGCATAGCAGTTCCTTCCCCTTGAGGTAAATTACTGTTTGAAGCTGAGGGCCCTGACAAATTGCCTTTTGTATGATCAGTTGTGATATTGTAATGTCTAGGAAGAACTTCATCATCTTGGCTTGTAGCTGGCAAGGAACAAATATTTTCAGAAACACTACATGGTACAACAGAGCAAAGAGGGTCCAAGAAAGATGCACTTGAAGATTTTACATCTTGAGAAAGCGTAATCCCCCCCATTGCTCTGTCAGCGAAACTTTCGGAAGCTACACTCAACTGAGAAGTTATTATGGTCCCTTTATCATGATTCTGTACAAAAGAGTTCTCATCTGAAGCAACATCCGCAGACTCAGAAAAAAAGCTTGTCTCATCCACAAAAGGCTTAGCAAATTTCTGTTTAACAGCACCACAGCAGTTCGCTTCATTCTTTTGGGTGGGAAATGAAAACATGAGAAACAAAGAGAGATTAATCAGAGCTAATTTGGTGTCCAACCTCCAAACAAGCATACAAATGTAACTATTAGATCACTGCAGAAACAAATGAAAAAATTTCTTGAAACATGAAAGAACCCTGGAGACTAGAAATCAATTCTGCTAAAGTAGCCATAACATTTCTTCTCTTTCTTATAGTTAGCAATAAAAATAGTTAATTGCTCAAGTCCACCCATATAATATTCATTCACAAAGAAGACACCACATCCTGATGCAGAATTAAATGAAACCGTAAAAAAGATACTAGCAAAGAGCTGACTTGCATGATGTACTTCCAATTAAAGTCTTAAATCTTGCAAAAAGCTAAAACACTACTTATTTTTAATAATGATTCATAAGTCCAATTTTTATATAATATCTTATGGGTTCTTAAGATTGAAAAATCAGCTGTTTTATTGCCTTGATTATCAGTTTTTCACGCTTACTTTAGTTATTTCTTGAACGTTGAAAATATGGATTAGTTGCGGATAGGAGCAGAATAATGGAATTTACAGTAAGTCGTGCTACGGTAACATGTCATCTGTGCTACATCATGGAGCAAGGGAGAGTTTAAAGTTAGCAGCAGGATGTGCAGCAGCAGGAAGATGGCGCTATAGCACCACTACACCAGAGCCTGCAAACTCCACACAAAAAGGAAAAAATCGCACAAAAGCTTTATTCTTCGGAAGCCAATAAACCCACTAAATATTGTTTATTTGGCACCAATGATCTCCTATGTGGCTTATTTGGCGAGAATAAAACTTAAGTTATCTACCAAAGCAAATATAAAGGGAAACGAAAAGTTTTTTCCTCTAATTTTGAAATATTAGACGTGGTTTTGCTTTAATTTAATTTTTTATTTTTGTTTAGATAGATTTCAATCTGTGTAACATATGTTTTATCTCGCCACATGAGCCACGTAGTAGAGCATCAGTATCAAATAAACAATATTCGATAGGTTTAGCAGCTTCCGGCAAAGAAAATAAAAAAACCAAAAAAAAACAAAATTGGATAAAAATCAAACTTTGACAAATTACAAGACTAAAATCCAAAATGCCGATTTACAAGACTAAAGTTGCAATTTTCCAGATTTGATGCAATTTATCATTGCCCACAATATCAAAGAGTATTCAAGAAATAATTGCATTTTAATCTATCAAAGATATCCAAGAGTTTTGAAGGAACCACGAAATTTATAGACTTTTTCAGCTCTTTCACGCACAATAGATCTAGGAAAAGGTCAAAAAGCAAAAGTAAGCCAAGGGAAGCAAGTTTAATTCAAGGTAGAATTTGACTCGACAACGAAAGAGATTTCAAATTTGATTCCTTGTTTTCATTGTTCTCTTCATTTAATTTGAATTGAATATGTTAAATTGGTTGAGAAACATGTTTAACTTTATTCAATGCATAAGGATGTTGAATTAGTGTATTTTATCAAAATCAAGGACACTGCTTAATGAATTTATAATTTGATTATTTATTATCTGATTGAATTCATAAAATTTATGGGTGCATGTTTTATTATTTTTAATGCTTTCAAATATCACTCACCTTTGATTGATTTTATATATCATAACTGAGATAAAATTACAATATGATAGAAAATTGTGAGTCATGTATTTAAATTGAGTTTGAGAGATAAAATTGATTGTACATGTGGTAAATACGGATTAACTAATCGAAAGCTAGCGGTTTCATAAGAATTTAAGTTCTACATAAATCCCAAATTCTAAACAATTCACAAGATTAAAATGTTGTAAATTTCTATTAGGTATGATGTAGTTCCAGAGAGTATACTAAATAATATTGGAAAAGTCATCATCGGATATACACTCAGATATAACTAGACTAGATAAAATAAAAAAGTTATATGAAATTCAAGTAAGACCCACAATCTTAATAATCTTCTTTCATTGAATTTTCCTTCGCACTCCTTGATTTGTTTTGTCGAAAATTATACTATTTTATTCATATGTTAAATATAGCTAAAATAATTTATGTTTGATACATAGTTCTTATTCTAATATCTATACAAAATTTTATCACCGTACACTTGCAGGTTTATATTGTGCACAAGTTTTGAATTGTTAAAACTTTATTTTAATTGTGAATATAGTTATTTAAGGTGGCGTGCATTTACTTCCAAGTAAATTCAGTTTGATCATAATTGTACTTGTTTTTCAACACTAGGAAATTTAGAAAGACTAAGAAATAAAAATTTTATAGTGACGGGATATCGAGATTTAAATTTTTGTGATATTAAAGGTGAACTAAGTTCAAACTAGAGAGCATGGAAACTTATTACAGTGATCTGACCATGAGGACGAAAACCAACTTGATTTAGTCCTTACCTTCCATGTCCAACCACCAAACCAGCGGCTTTGGAACCTGTCTTGAATTTTATGTAATGAATTATGATCTTTTCCTGCAGATGTGAGAGGAAGTGAATTATAGTCATCATAATTTTGACCAGGTAAATAATAAAGCAGGATTCGGAAATTCAATGGAAAAACTTTACCTGTTTTATGAAACCTCTTGTTTAAGGAAGAGCCAACATTTGTTTCTAGTAAATTGTTTTCATACATGACTGTGTCGGCTATCTGGTATTTGGGAGGAACATCAGTCCATAAATTGTATGAAACAAAAAGGAAAAACTCATCCATGAAAATTTTGATATGTTACCAAAAACTGGAGGGCAAAAATTCACTGCTAAAGACAGGTAATGATAAAACCTGAATAAAGTTCAACATTTTCCATACCTCTTCTGAAGCTTGTATATGCTCTAAGCAATCACTATATAGCCCCATTTCCTCAAAGCCCAACCCAAAAGCCAGATTTTCAGTTACTTTCTTTTTTGTGTCACCATCAAAACATTCTACAGCCAAATTGTTTGTTAATTGTGTATCATTTGCTACACCACCTTTCATGTCATGGGTAAAAGTATCATCATTAGTACCACAATCAGTGGCAGAAGCAACAGTCTTCTCATCATATTCAGAGTTCAGTGTATCCTTAACTTGAGATACATTCAACTCAATCAGGTGCAACTCGTCAAGATGAATACCGGTATCTTCATAAGCACTTCCCATGGCAATATCATCCAAGTCAGACAAATTGTCAATATCACTAACTCTGTCAATGTCAAGTGAGCCACATAATGCATTTTCACAGGCTTCTAGCCGTGCTTGTTTCATCTGAACAGAAGCTTCAAGTGTAGCTGAAATAGAAGGTTTCACTGATGAATCATTCTTGATTACTTCATTAATCACTAGTGTTTCAGATGCCGCAATACAAAGTTCTACAGTGTCGACAAAATATTCAGAAAATATCACATTTTCTCTACACTTCAACAAACCATCCTGGTTAGGATGTCCATGCAATTCAACCTTTGGAGACGACTCTATAGCACCAGAATTATGAAACACCCTCGGGCTGATGGCCTCTCGACCTAAGATCTTTGAATCATCTAGAGGTAGCATCACAAAATTACAATTGGACTCTGTTTCAACAACGTCAGTAACTGGGGTAGAGTTCTCAGAATTACCATCTGATGACAGATGAAGATGATATGTAGCAACCTTCAGAAGCGAAATCGCATTGTTAGCTCATGTTTTGGTGGACAACGCAACTGGATTAGTAGACATTATATAAATAGTAGATTTTGACCAATGCGACGTTCCAACGAGATATGTCGTTGTAGCTGAGATTCTGGTAGATGATGTGAATCAAACAGCAGACAAATCCAGTAACATCATGACAAAGAAAAAACTATAAAGATAACAGCAGAGACATACATCACAAAACAAATTATACCAGCAACAGACATATATGTATGTGTAAAATATTTGTGATTTCATATTAATGAATTTGGTGAGGATAAAATACCAATTACCAAAACAGTAGAAAAAAATGCACAAATAGACATGAAAGCATGTGCATTCTCCGAATCAAAGACGGTTACATCTTTTCTTATCCATCAGAAATGAATCCTACTAGAATTCATGAATCTGTTTCAGATATTACCAAAAACAACAGAGAAACTGCAATATATCCAACAAACTGTCTAAATTGTTCACACACGTTGCTTTTGAGTTGCACATGCTATGGCAAATAATGTAAGAAGTTAGAAAGTGGTTCCCTTGCAGGTTAGTGCATTCAACCATAAGGATAGCTAGCATCTTATGGATATTGCACCTTCTAAAAGTATTTTTCTAGGGCAATATCTAAAAAGAAAGTCTTCAACTTGCAAGTTGAAACTGACAAATTATAGATGATAAAAGAACATTCAACCACCTTTCCGTTACAAGTAAATCAGATAAAAAATAAAACCGAGTTACAGGTAAAGATTTACATTATCAGCTGATTGAGCAAAGCTTAAGGGTGAAGTGTCGGCCCCAGATAAAAATAACTGACTTATCTTGCATCCTCCGCGTTCTCTTGATGATTCTGCATTGTTTAAGTTTGTCCCAAGAATTTGCAACTCCTATCCAAACACAGTGAGGGAAAATTGTAAATTACGAGGATTTTTTTAAAAATAAAACAGCATGCGACTGATTTATATTCTTTATCACGTATTATCTTCGTCTTGATAACAAATGATACATCCGTTCACCAAACAAACTCATCATACATAGAACATATTTTACCTCCAGTTCAGAAAATAGTTTCACCTTTATTAATCAATACAGTTCAAGCTTCAAAATGTTATTTGTGTTCATAATCTAGAGAATATCGATTGAATAACAAACCAAAACGAAAGAGCGTTAACATTTCCATATACACAGGAAATTGCCAACGCCAAAACTCTTCATTACTCACAGCATCATTAAGCCTAACAATTAGACATCACAAAACCATATTCAATCATCCAAAACCTCAATCCGCTGCTCAAAACAGACGTGGTCTTTCTCGCCGCCCTCCACTCCGAATGTTTCAAAATCACATTGCTGAAGCCACGTCGGTAGCCAGGCAGCATCCTGCAACAATAACAACATAGCAAGGTAATTCGAAGTGAAATACAGCATTTTTACTCCACTGCAGTAAGCACAAAAGTACAAGTAGATGCAAATCTATACATCGTGCTAACCAAACCCAAATATGAAGAAAAACATATCTACCAAACCAAATAAATAACGATTAGCAAATACGCATAATAATAATTGGCACAAATACGAGGACAGAATTTAAACGGCAATAAAGAAAGAACGTGCCTCTGAAAACTGAGGCGGCCGAAATCCATGAGATCTGCCCATAAAGTAATTCTAGCGCAGCTCACAAAATCTTTATTCACAGCGAAATGGCGGAAAATCTAAGGTTGAACTCGGAGGGTAACTCGAGGGTGTGGGTGTTGGCGCCAAGTTGGATGCTTTGGAGAAATTGCTTAAAAGGCGTCCACATTTGTTTTCGTTGTCGTTCCCACGTTCATTTTAACGTTTTGTTCATGCTATCTAAATGAAGTTTTCAATAATGATATATGAATAATGTTACCCACGTTCATTTTAACGTTTTGTTCATGCTATCTAAATGAAGTTTTCAATAATGATATATGAATAAATAGTCATGATTCATAATGTTATGATTGATACAGAAGGATTGCACTTTGATAATTAGAAATAATTTGAAATCAATCATTTCAAATTTCAGCTTAACCGAAACTGTTAGTATACTTTAATCTAAACAATTTGAACAGTAAGACTTATTACTCTCAATTACATAGATTTCACAAAAGAATTCTAAGTGCAAATTTTGATCCTCAATATGATCACATAATGACTTATCAGCGCGTACTGACTATTTCAGTTTGGCTCACAGAAAGCTTTTTCAGGGGGAGATGAGTTAATACAAAAGGTTCAGGAGTAGGTCTCTTGTGAGACGGTCTCACACTTTTAGCATAAAAAGTAATATTTTTTCATGGATGACCAAAATAAGAGACCCGTCTCACAAAATACGACCCGTGAAACCGTCTCACACAAGTTTTTGCCAAGGTTCAGATATAGAGTGTGTAACTTTAAAAGCTTGTTTAATTGGCCTATTTATAGATTGATCTGCAACGGTGATCTTTTTAAAATGATATATCCGTTTCTAAATACAGACGTAATGTTGTCATGTCATCGTCCTTTCTGACATTTTCTAGTAGTGCGCAGAAACCTGATATTCCGTTAGGATTCAATGACTGTTGATACGGAAAATTTTATCCGCTAATTCAGATGTGCTCTGATCTTTTATCACTGATTATAATGATTCTTCAGAAAATGTTTGGTTTCATATGATTGATCGACTTAGATAAACTGTTAGTTGAGATTCATCAGTTTGCCTTGAATCGGTTTGGCTATAAGAATCTTATCAGTCTAGCTCTTAATCAGTTGGGTTCCTTATAAACCTTCTTCCTATGAATATCCATTTTTCTCCATTTTGAATTCATTTAAGTTAGGCTCTATAATTATCTTTGGGATTAGCAGTCTTGTTAATCACCAAAACTTATAATGTTATAACAATTTTCTCATTTTTTGTGTTTGACAAAATCATGCCATAAAATTATGAATTATTACTCTCAAATAGAATATACATTATACAAAATTTGCTTTTATATCATCTTTTATAAAAGCCAGAGTGTTTGTCACTAGGCTTCTGCTGACTTGAAGAAGTAGACTTCGGTTGATTTGAAGATTCAATTGACTTTTTCTCTTCCCTCATTTTTTCAACACCAGTTGGTGGTTTTAGGTAGGCAAGAACAGATGCTAACTGGGAACTTACGCCATCAATTTTTTTCATTGAAGTTCGCTTTTACTTCCTCTATATTGGTGCAAATTTGAAAGTTATTGACTTGAATTTTCTCATCAAGATGAGTAGTAGTAGCTACCTAAGTCTTTTTTATCTGCTCCAATCAATTAAATAAGTCAATCATATAATTGGACAGATCCGACACTTCTTTGAGCATTTTATCATTAAAAGACTCCAGAGCTTCCTCGGTATTCAGATTGGTTCATGTAAGAACTGTCATAGAAGAAGAAATAGTTGTGAGGCTTGAGCTGATTTGATCCAAAGTAGTTCCATCAGTTAAGTTGCAGTCAAGAGAGGATGGTTATATTCTTGGGAGTTCTTTGGATATGACAAGTATTATTTCAGGAGTCTGACTGCTAGATGGTCCTCTTTCTTCAATCATTAAGACTCCTGAGTCAGTCTTGTTGATGGGTATCTCAACATGTTCCTCTTCAGTCTAAATGATTTGATCTTCGGTTGCTGGAACATCTTGCTCAGTCATGGCTATCTCAAATACATATTGTGCAATTCCTCGAACAAATGCAGCTTCGTCTGATTTGATCATAAGTACATCCTCAAATAAGATGAATTCTACTTCAGAGATCATTGCATCAGTTTTCTTAGTCAAGAGAGAAGGAGTCATCAGTTTGCTTAGGAGGACATCATCATCATCAAGTTGTTGTGCACTGGATTGCACAACTTCTTCAACATTGGCCAGAGTAATATGCCTTAGAGGTGGATAAGTGACAGTATCTTGTTGACTGGGTAGTTTGTCTTCTTTGGAATCTGATTCAGTTAGCTTCTCAAGGACAAACTGAAATGAGGATCTAACACCACTATTTGTTCCTTGGAATCCACTCGCTCAAAAAATTTGTGACCATTCTCCCAAAACTTGAACTTCATTTGCATGGAGACCAAGTCCATGTCAAGTTGATTAATCACTACTATGTCATGAAATGTTGTTGGACAAAAAAGTTCATAATTTGATCTATGTTCAGTACAAACTGTTGTCTACTTTTGAATCTTGAGAAGATCAAAAAGATAAGTTTGACGTTGAAGAGGTTCAGTGATAACAACAGTCTTGACCTGATTCAGTATTGTCTTCTCTAGTGCTATATATTTATTCAACACATCCTTCTTTTTTAACTTCTTTGCAAAAGTAAGTTAAAATTTTCATCATAGAAATTGGTCTTTTTACCAGCAAATTCATTTACTGCATCCATCAGCGGATCTATCTAAGTCTGAACTGCTGATATTTGTTATGAGACTTGAACTTCAGTTACATTCTCTTTTCCTTTCCTTGAAACTGTTGAGAAGGTAGAGACCAATCCAGACTTGGTGGATTGAATGAGGTCTCTAATAGCCATTACTTTTGTTGGTCTTGGAGGAAGAAGAGTTG
Organism: Primulina huaijiensis; assembly: GCF_012295235.1. Taxonomy (NCBI): domain Eukaryota; kingdom Viridiplantae; phylum Streptophyta; class Magnoliopsida; order Lamiales; family Gesneriaceae; genus Primulina; species Primulina huaijiensis. The sequence goes on from NC_133319.1 coordinate 13,608,824, forward strand.
TTGGCATACTAATTTTTCTGGGTGGAACTGCCACCACTATCAGTTTTTCTGCTAGCTTTTCAGTATTCTTCTCTTCAGTTATCTCTGCTAGCTTTTCAGTATTCTTCTCTTCAGTTATCTTGATCGCTTTCACCTGAAAGTCAGTTGCTGCCTTGATTGGTGCAGGCGCCAGTCTTGTCTTTGTTGTTCTTGGCTTTTTCAAAGGAGGGGAAGGAGTTGTTACCTCAGAGTCACTTGACCGCATAATCAGTTTCTTCTTTGGCTTACGTCTAGTTCCCTTGCTACCATTTTTTTCAACTGGTTTCTTTTCAATAGCCAGTTCTTCTTCGATTTATTTCTTAATTGCATCATCGTTATTACCGTCGTTTTATAGCTGGTTATTACCGTCGTTTTATAGCGAGATTTTCTAGGATATCATTGCCTTTGACTGCTTTAACACGAAAGAATGTGAAATTTGTATGGAACGAAGCATGTGATCGCATTTTCCAAGAGTTAAAGACAAAATTGACATCAACACCAGTCCTTGCTTTGCCAGAAGGACCAGGAGATTTTGTGGTATATAGTGATGCTTCAAAACAAGGTTTAGGAGCAGTCTTAGTGCAGCACGGGAAGGTGATTGCTTATGCATCAAGACAATTGAAGGAATATGAAAAGAACTATTCCACACATGATTTAGAACTGACAACAGTGGTATTTGCGTTGAAAATATGGCGTCATTATCTGTATGGTGAGCGGTGTGAAATATACACTGACCACAAGAGTTTGAAATATTTTTTCACGCAAAAAAAACTGAATATGTGACAACGACGTTGGTTGGAATTAGTGAAGAATTATGATTGTGTTATTAATTATCATCCAGGTAAAACCAATGTTGTAGCAGATGCGTTAAGTCGAAAATCCAGTTCTATTACCGCAATGCAAGTACAAGAACAAATCTTGTAGGATTTATAGAACTTGCAGATTGAGGTTATTCCAGAGGGAGCTGCAATCCGGTTATCATCTCTCATGGTTCGACCAACACTTTCAGACAGGATCAAGGCCGAGCAAAGTATAGATAATGAATTACAACGACTGAGACATCGAGATGAGGAAAAAGGAAATTTGAACTTTGAATTGAATGGGGAAGGAATGTGGACATATCGAGGTAGATTGTGTGTGCCAAAACAAGGAACGATAAGAACCGACATTCTTATAAATGTTCATGCTACACCCTATTCGATTCATCCAGGAGGCACGAAAATGTACAAAGATTTAAAACCATTATTTTGGTGGCCAGGTATGAAAAAGGACATTGCTCAATTTGTTGCACAATAGCAATGTCCAACTTGTAAATAGGTCAAGACAGAATATCAAAGACCAGCAGGACTCCTGAAACCATTACCCATTCCTGAGTGGAAATGAGAACATATTACAATGGATTTCATCCTCGGTTTGCCAAGAACACAAAGAATATTCAATACTATATGGGTTATTGTCGATCTGCTCACAAAATCAGCTCACTTTCTTCCGGTGAAGACCACCTACACGATGAATCAATATGCTGAAGAATACATCAAAGAGATAGTGAGGCTTCATGGCATCCCAGTGTCCATTGTATCTGATAGAGATCCTAAATTTACGTATGCATTTTGGAAAAGTTTACATCATGCTATGGGAACTCGATTAGCATTTATAGTACAACATTTCACCCTCAAACTGATGGACAATCAGAATGAGTGAATCAAATATTGGAAGATATGTTGAGGGCATGTACTATTGACTTTCCAGGCAGTTGGGACAGTAAACTACCGTTGGCTGAGTTTACATTTAACAATAGTTATCAGTCAACTATTGGAATGGCACCATATACTGCATTATATGGTAGAAAATGTCGATCTCTAGTACATTGGGATGAAATAGGAGAAAGAAAGTTATTAGGCCCCGAATTGGTGCAACAGACAGCAGAATTGGTAACAAAGATTAGAGAAAATGCACACTGCCTAGAGTCGACAGAAAAGTTATGCTGATGTGCGACGTCGTCAATTGGAATTTCATGTCGGTGACAATGTATTTGTAAAAATATCACCATTGAAGGGCATTTTGCGTTTCGGTAAGAAGGGAAAATTAAGTCCAAGATATATCGGTCCATTTGAAATCTTTGACAGAATAGGAGACAGAGCATACCGAGTTGCATTACCACCGAATTTGTCAATTGTTCATAAAGTTTTTCATGTTTCCTTGCAACGGAAGTATTTGGCCAATCCATCTCACGTTCTTCATTACGAACCATTGGAGCTTGTATCAAAGCTCTCGTATGAAGAACGGCCGGTCCAAATTCTCGATAGGAAATCAAAAGTGTTACGAGGCAAGGAAATACCCTTAGTGAAACTATTATGGCGCAATCATGCAATCGAAGAAGCAACTTGGGAGCCAGAAGACGAAATTCAACAGAGATATCCTGAACTATATGGTACGTTAAATTTCGAAAACGAAATTCTTTGAAGGAGATGAGAATTGTAATGCCCGGTTACTCGTACAAATTATTAATAATGCGTTTATGTCATTTATTATGTGGTTATTTGGCTCATTATGTTTCACGTGTTAATTAAAGTATCGATAATGAGATTGAATATGGTGACTATGTTGAATATTGACAGTAAGATGTGTGAATAAAATGGTGTCATGAACATTGATATTGAAATGCACGAAACGAGAATGAAAACTATGGCACTTCTTACGGTTTCTAGCATAAGTATTTGAATATGAATCATATTTATATGAGGCCAATTTCATTAGAAATCTAATAAGTAGAGCTACAACTTTTATGTTTTGAGTTTAATCCAAATCCATTGGGAAACAAGACCAAAATCGTCTCGAAGTGTGTAATGTTTATTTAACTTATTAATTTATTTCTAATTATGAGAGTTCGTGATAAATTTACAAGATACATGATTTGTTGATAATATGTGATATTATGGATTCAATAAAATATTTGATAGTATATAGTAAAAGGATGATCGAGAAACATGACCAATTTTCTAGGTGTATAATAGGATATTTTATATGTTATGTTTTTAATTATTTGATAATTATTTAAAATGAGTCTGGTTTATGGCTCGTTCTCACCCCTTAAATTCATATCCCAATGTGCCATGAAAATTTAATGTAAATATTATATTTAATGAAAGATCAAGATTTGAAGATGGTGGGCCCAGATCCTCAAAAGTTTTGAAGATTAAAAAGATGTAAAATATTGTAAACTTATATAATATTGCATTTGCATCCATTCATTTACCTAGGTTTTGGACTTGGGTCCATATATGACACATATGGATCAATTATTTCTCAGTTATCGATAGTAATTTATTATTTATAATGCATGAAATATATTATTAATAATCAGTATGTGTGTTATTATTAATATAATAAGAAAAACTGCATGAATCCGGCAAACATAGAAACAATTTTGACACTAGATTTTAAAATTAATTATGAGACAAATTTTCAAAATTAAAGTCACTCATTTTGGATAAGATTCAAAATTTAAATCAAGTTCATTGAAAGAAAGTTAAATATTTTATTGTCTTCCATCAACGATAGTTGCATGATGAACACTACCCGCGGTCAGTATCCGACTCATATTATTGGGGAGACCTAGATGCCGGAAAACTGTGACTTCCACTGATATACTTTATGTGAACTACATGGAACTCCCAATGTCATGAAGACCGTCCACTAAGGTTCAACATTGATGGGTCTGGCACGACACGTGAAGAGAAATTGGATCATATTATTGGGCCCTCATAAAACGTGAGGCACAAATACGTGAGGGTTGAAAGGATTGCAATTGAGCTCTACCTTTTGAAAATTATTATTGACTGATATTATTCGGAATCATAATTTAGCAATTGAGCCTTACACACTCACTAAGAAAATTGAATTTCTCGTTTTCATCAGAGGGTAGTAAAGATATCAAAATAATAGGAGGCTATTCATAAAAACAAAAGTACATATATTTTATGTCATAAAATATTTTAAAATAGTTAGTAACGTTTATTCTATTTCTATTTCAGTATATTTACGATGTCATCGCGAAATCTTCTATCTGTTATACTCGATCAAAATAAGCTAATCAGAACAAATTACCTAGACCTGCTGAAGAATTTGCAAATTGTTTTAAACTATGAGAAAATAACATATGTTATCAATAAGGCACCTCCGAGACGACTGCTGTCAATGCCCCTGCCGAGGATTTGGCTAAGCTTGAGAAATGTTGGGACCATGATTTGCAAGCTAAGCGATATATGTTGGGTTCTATGTCAAACGGGTTTCAAAGGCGATTTGAGGAAGCTATAAATGCTGCTAACATTTACGTTCACCTACAAGAGTTATATGGTGAACAAACATGTCCACTAAGTCATGCTACTGTCAATGAGCTCATGACATCACGCTTGGGAGAAGGAGCCTCGCTCCATGATCATGGTGTGTGGATGATTGGGCTCATCGAGAAGCTAGTGAGCCTGGACCTTGTTATTCCAAATGAATTGTCCACAGACATTCTATTGTTGTCACTACCGTCGTTGTTTGATGGGTTTGTGGTGAACTTCAATATGAACAAGTTGGAGGCTACCCTTGAAGGGTTAATAAATATGCTTACTACATATGAAGCCACCACCAAGAAAGAAAAACATGTTTTCCTTGTGGGCTCCTCGTTTGAGACGAAGAAAGACTCACAAGGGAAGGGAAAGAAACGTTCTGCCCTTTCCAAGAAACACTAACTCACCAAGAAGCAAGTTTCAAACACTTCTAAAAGGTCCACAAAGCCTGAAAAGTTATAAGATGTTTGCTTCCATGCAAGAAGCCTGGACATTGGAAATGCAACTGCAAGGCATATCTAGCACAGAAGAGCTTGGCAAGGGTATGTGTTGGAACATTATAAGTTTCAGAGTTTGACAATTAAATCTGCATTAGAACTGAAGAACCGAACTGATCGGAAAATCGTAACTGAAGAAGATTTAAACCGATGACATAAAGTTCAGTAAACGAATTTGTAATTAGAACTGAAGACTTCGTTTAACTGAATTGGTAAAATCTTTATCAATTGAAGTATCCTTAAACGATATCAGTTAGAACTGATGATGCCCAGCTGAACTGATCTGTCGAACAGTTGACTACTGATCAATTAGCCACGTCATCAGTTGTAGTATCAGCCAACAGACTGACAGTTCGTACCAAAGCAGAACAGATGAAACAGAGTAGAACAGTCTGATACTTCGTACCACTGTCAAATAAAGTTATCAACTTGAACTAAATGACGATTCAACAGATATTACTCAGTAAATGCATTCAATGTGATAGTTGGGATCGAAGACTATATATAGCTGATCGATTAAGTTGAAGAATGTTGGTAAAAATGCACAGAACAAACTATCGACAATCATCAATCAGTTACAATACTTTCTTCAAGAATTTGTCAGTTTACAAATCGCACACTTAAGTTCTTATTTTCATTGTATTTATTCGTAACATTCAGGCTACTTGTTAAGAGCGATTCAATTATTTGCTGCAAAGTATTTGAAAAACTAAGAGTTTCAGATTGACAGTATATAAGTCCAACTGAAGTGGATTATTACAATCTGTTGTAATACATCAAAGTTTTTTAGTGAAAAACATATCATTGATATAGAATAGGTGACGTAGGAGCATTTGAAGACTCCGAACTTCCATAAAAATCGTGTGTTCTAGTTTATTATCTATTATGTTTTTACACTACCGTACACTCAGTATTCGATCTATATTTCAGTCTAATCACGCACTATCATTAGTTGACTGATTTATATCGACAAACAAGATTTTAGCATCAGTCCAATAAAAGAATGATTCATACTCAAAAAATTTAAAAAATCAGAGTGTTTATTCAATCCCCCTTCTCAACATTCTAGCTGTATTAACCGATACTATTAGTATGTTTTATATTGAAGTAAATATCTCTATTAATTCAACTTTTTTGGTATTAGATACTGGATGTTGATCTCATCTATGCAATGATTTGCAAGTGATGATAAGAAGTAGAATATTAAGGGATAATGAGACCTTCCTGAGGATGGACAATGGAGCAAGAGTTGCTACGAAAGCCGTATGAGACATTTACTTAGTATTAAACAATAATTTTAAGAGATGTTTTATATGTTATTGACTTGGTTAAAAATATTGTTTCTATTTCTATGCTTGATAAAGATGGATTTTCTAGTTTATTTGCTAAAGATATTTGTAACATATACAAGATTGAATGTTTATTTGGAATAGACGAATTACAAAACAATCTCTATAACTTAAAAATAAAATATGTTCCAACTAAAGATGTCTAAGTAAACACGATATCAACAACAAACAAAAGAAAACAAGATAATCTAAATCAAGCACACTTGTAGAATGTTAGGCTAGGACATATTTCCTAAAGAAGGATGCACAAGCTAGTGGGATAGGACATGTTTGACATATCAGAGATAAATTCTCTTGCAACATGCGAGTCCTGTCTGAAAGAAAAGATGACCAAATTCTCTTTCTTAGGGAAAGTGGAACGTGCACATGATCTATTGGATTTGATCCTTACAGATGTGTGAGGACCGCTAAGTGTTAGCAAGAAATGTGGTCAATCTTACTTCATTACCTTTACTGATGACTTCTCGAGGTATGGGCTGTGTATTTAATGAAATACAAGTCTGAAGCCTTTGAAATGTTCAAAGAATTCAGAGCTGAAATAGAGATTGTTAGGAAAGAGTATTAAAACACTTCGATCTGATCGAGGTGGATAATACTTAAATACTGAATTTTAAGACTACCTTAAAAAGAATTGGATTCTTTCACAGGGGAGCCCACCTACCACACCCATGGATGTATTATATATGATTTGGATCCACACATCAAAAATAGTGAATGTAGATATTTTAGTGGAAACATGGCACGTGAGATGTATCACCACTCCCAAGCACTAGCCATTAACTTGTCCATGGATGTATTATATATCATTTGGATCCACACATCGAGACTAGTGAATGTAGATATTTTAGTGGAAACATGGCACGTGAGATGTATCACCACTCCTAATCACCATTTTTTTTTGTGGATACGGATTACATGTTATCGAGTTGCTTTAGCACGACGTAGCGTTCATGTTGTTTCACTTGCAATATCATATCGTTTTTCCTGAAAGTTTTGACATCACGCCTTTCCATAAATATATTGCTAATTAGTATGCTTGAAAGTGTGTCGGAAGTGTGTGTTGGATCTCGGTTTTCTCGTGTCCAAACGCAGCGGAAGTTTTAAAAATTTTTTTTGGATCTTGACATTCAAGATATATTTGGACACTCGTATGGTTTTAATTAAGCATTCATAGGGTGTTGAAATTTTATACCTTTGGTGAAATATTCACACGACTCCAATTATTCCGGGGTTAGCAGAGACAGCTCTTGATAAATTCCCTACGAACATTCTTCAGATCTCCTTTCTTCAACGTCCTAATCAGGTCCACGACCAGATTACTTGTTCCTCTTCCAACTTGCACTAGAAAATATAGAAAGATTTTTCGTTGGAGAAGAAATTGAGAGGCGGCTCAAGACCTTGAATCTTATTCAAGGTGGCCGAAAATTGAGAGAAAAGGGAGAGTGTTTTTCGAAAATATGGAGTCTCTTGGATGCTAGGGTTTTTCGAAAAATTGTGAATGAATTGTTTTTAACCCTAAGCCTAATACACATATATATAAGCTTAGGGCCCATTAATTAAATTAAATACTTAATAGGCTTAATCAATTAATTATTCTAGTCCAACTAGTTTAATTAATTAATTAATCTTTTAAAGTCTAATTAAGAACCTTAATAATATGTATGTTGGTCTTGTACTCCTACAAGCCCATTATACATATATCCATTACATTAATTTAAATCCCTTATAAATTCAACATTTGAATTTAATATTTTAATTATAAATTCAACTCCTTGAATTTATCACCTCCAAAATTTAATATTTAATAAACTCAACTTTTGAGTTTAATAAATTAAATCATCAAATTTTATAAATTCAACTCCTTGAATTTATTATCTACAAATTTCATAAATTCAACTTCTTGAATTTACTATCTCATAAATTCAACTCCTTGAATTTATTTTCTCAAAATTTTAATTATCATAAATTCAACTCCTTGAATTTACTATATCATAATATAAATTCAACTACTTGAATTTATTCTATCAATGTTTTATATAAATTCAACTCCTTGAATTTATTATCTCAACGGGAACAAAATAATCCAGTACTTGTGTGACCCTCAATGGTTCAGGGATACAGCTAGCCGTGGGTTCACAACTCTTTGTGATTCAGGACATAATCCTTTATTCGGGCTTACCCTAATTTGCCCCATTCTATGTATCAACAATTGATCATGAGAATGTCAGAAATCATATTTCTGATTCAACCCATCGAATCATGATAAGAGCGTCTAGTAGCATCGCCCCATGATTCCCTAGGTATCACTGATAGTGCCTGTAAGAACCAGTCGATTATGATTAACGTACAGTACGGTCCCTTCATCTCATATATCCTGATCGAATCTGCAACCATTGGTTCATCGAGGGTTACATATTAATTCGATAACTATGTGACACATATAATAGTGGCATCGCATGTACTATTGGAGAACTCCTTCTCCAACGTACATCTCATACTCTGGCCAGAGATTCCACGCACTATTATTTCATCAGATCATATAGGATATCCACACCCATAGGTGAGCGGTGATCAATCACCGACTACAATACACTGGCTCCTATATGTGTCGCAACTGTACCCAATCGCGCCACCTGATGACTCTCCTGGAGCCGGTAAATGAGTCAAAGCACAGTCCTAGCATATAGAGCCTCAGTGTTGTCCAGGGTCGTAAGGACTAATGGTGTACAATGCTAATGTAATAATCATGCTATTAATTACCAATTGTTTCGTGAAACTTTTTTGGAATCGATTATGAACAATGCTAATGTAATAATCATGCACCGTTCCGATTCATTTATGTATTTTTTTAATTTAAATTTAAATTCGAGGTGGTGCGATTGATTTACAAAATTCTTGGTTTTTAATTGACTGCCATTTCTCATTGTGGCGTATGTTATACTGCTTTAAATGGTGTGAATGAATATTCACATTGTAATTTTGTCTTAGACTCTTCCAACTAAGTTTACGCGACGACGATATATTAGTTTTTCGTTGCTTGTGATTTTTATGTATGTATCAATCTTTGCTTCGTTCTGCAGGAGCTTCAGTCAATGAACATCGTTTCTCGTTTAAAACTAGCAGAGCCCTAAACACAAGATTTTCCAACATGAGGCAATTCTTTACGAATTGCTTAATTTATCTTTTGGATTGGTAATCTTAAATGCGTTTTTTCTTTCTATTACGTATATCTGAATTCGATGTGGTCCAAAATCAGACCACTTGGAAAGTTTTGTTAAACTTGTACGTACAATCATATTTTATTCATAGAAGGTGTTCTAAAAGGTCTGTAGCTTTTGATATTGATTAAGCAATTGCTCTTTAGATTACAATATTTCATTTATTTTTTGAATGAATATGTTTAAATACAAAAATCATGGATATAAATATGGCATATGAATATTTTTATTCTATAAAAAATTATTTCATGATCCCAAAAGTAATAATATAAATAAAAACTTGCAAGTATTATTCCAATTCCAAGAAAAAGATCACACCAGTTGTTATTATTACATATAAAACAAAGTTTCAATGGGTTTGGATAAATTGTTTGATCCCTTGAAAAAGTTTGAGAGTTTGAGCAGCAACGTTAGGATCCATATCCACTGCGATCTTGTTCAAGTAAAAGCTGTGCCCGACTCCATGGCTGACCAACAGCTCCACATCTTTCTTCGCCTTTTTCATGGCTTCATACATCTCCATTTCAGTGTCCAACATCAGGTCCTGCTCCGCTATACAGTACAAATACGGCGGCAGATTCAGCTTCTCCAGCGCCACCGCCGCCTCCCCCATCGGGCAAGTTAGCGGGTGGTCCTTGGTGGCGCCCTCCGGCAGCGCTAAGCTTAGGAACTTGTCCATCATGGCTAATGTTAGGAACGGCGTCTCCGGCTGCTCCAGCTCCGACTTGCTCCGTTTCGCGCGGCAGAATCCTGGGTGGATTGGTATGGCACCGGCGACTGCTAATGGGCTCAAGTCCTCCTGGCCTGCACACGCTGCCACGTGGTGGACTATGTTCCCACCGGAGCTGTCACCGATGAGAAAAACCCGTCCGAAATCCGCGTGGTCGTTGAGCCAGGGCTCATGGGACTCGCCGCGCGCGACGGAGCGGAGCCAGTGGAGGGCCCCGAGGGCATCGTCACAGGCTGCAGGGAGGCGGTGCTCCGGTGCACGGCGGAGGTAGACGGACACCACGACTGCTCTTGTGGCGCGTGCAAGGCCCGTGTAAACAGCATAATACATATACCAGTCGGGCTGGCTGATGCAGAATCCTCCGCCGTGGAAGTGCAGCAAAATGGGGAGTTTCTGCAAGTCGTCATCTTGTTTCTCCGGTAGGTAAATACGAAGTTTTAAGCTGGATTCTTGATCGGCGGTGACATCAGCTACGGCAATACCGTCCATAAAATGGTCGTGTGGCGGCACGGTGTCCGACATGAACTTTACTTCCGGCGGTCCGGTCCATGTCCTGTCGACGGAGCCATCTTCAAACACCGTTAGCCACCCGGATACTTCATCTATTACCTTTTTTCCTAACACCATTTTTGTTCTGACAAAGATAATGTGTTTTCTGAGGTATTATACTGCGAATATGTTAGAGAAATTTATAGTGGGAGACAGATAAAGGAAATGATTGGTAAATTGCAGTGGAAACTGGAAAGTGGTGGCGGCTTCAATTTCCTGCAAATTTCAACGAAATTGTGTTGATTTCTTCATTCCTTTTCAATAAATGGTGGTTGAATATGATATTTTGTTTTGTTATGTAATTATATACTTCTATCTTATCCGTGAATATTAAAATTTATATAAAAAAATTTATACATATTTAAATAATCATAATAACTATGACGTCTTTGAATTATTTAAATTGCATTGGAAATATTGATCCATTGGAAGTGTTCTTTTTCAAAAAGAATAGAAAAAAATATTTAAAAAAAATCATATATTAGTTGTCAAATTTTTAAAGAATAAATAAAATAATAAAAAATCATTTATCAGATGAAATTTTGATTAAAAATTTAAATTATTTTTTGAACATTTAAAAAATATTTATACTAAATTTCTACTTAAGAATAGGTCTCTTGTGAGACGGTCTCACGAATCTTTATCTGTGAGACGGGTCAACCCTATCGATATTCACAATAAAAAGTAATACTCTTAGCATTGAAAATAATATTTTTTCATGGATGACCCAAATAAGAGATCTGTCTCACAAAATACGATCCGTGAGACCGTCTCACACAAGTTTTTGTCTCTAATTAAATAACAATAATAATAATTTGGATGTATGAATAGTTAATATAACAAAATTTACAACACAAAAAATTTAAAAAACGTAATATTATATAAAAATTGATAATTTATTTAATATTTTAGAGAGTATGAAAAACTAAATATATAAAAGAAACTCAAAATCTAAAACCATAATCGAAATTAAATTAAATTAAATGATATGATCAATGCAAGCATTTAATGAAGTGTTGTTTACACTACACTTTTTTAAAAATACAATTCATATTTTTTTCTTTACTATAAAATAGCTAATGTGTCTTCAAATGATTTTTTAAAATATTGATATAAACATACATTTCTTTTATACATTTTTATTTTATTAGATATAAGAAAATATTAAAAGTAATTTACAAAAAATCTTATGAGACCGTCTCATGAGTCAATTTGTGAGACATATTTTCTACCTGACCCGATTCATTAAAAATATTGTTTTATGTCAAAATTATTATTTTTCACTCAAGATATGGATCGAGACGACTCATCCCGTGAATATATATTTGTAAAATCGTCTCAAGAGACTTACTCGAACTAATTTAGAGAAATTTATTCTTTTTTTACTACAAGTAATTTTTAATAAATATTATGAGAAACATTTTAATTATACTTTTGATTTCTAATATTTTTTTAAGTATCGTAACATGTTAGGATCAGTAAAGTGTAGCAATGGGGAAGGTTGAATAAGCACTTCAAACTTCAAATAATTTTGCTTTTGAAAAATGTGCTTCTGAAATGTTTTAAGAAGTCAGAAGCTCCCGTTCTTGGAAACTGCAACAGACTACTTTGATAAGTGCAGAAACAGTCCACAACACTTTAGAAACTAAATGTAGTAGGTCAGTAAGACACAAAACTTGTTTCTAGAATTTCGAATGACAAAACCCTTCTACGTCTCACATTCTTCCATTTCCAGAAGGTATCACCAGAAGACTTGAATTAGTGCATACTTGTACAAACCCAATTCAGTAGATCTTATCTTTACCTACTAAAACTTCTAGTATTACAATGTAAGATCTTAATCGATTTAGTTCTGGGAAAGACTCTTTTCACATATTATAAATATTCAAATTTTATAGTAAATGAAACAATGAGTACGTGTGAATAAAGCCCGAAATGATCTTCTAGATCTGATATGTCTTTAAAGTGTGTTGGTTTTCCGAGGCTTTGAAAAGTTTGAGTTTTTTTTAACTATTGTTCACAATAAAATCATAGTTGGAGAGTTTCTGTGAAACATCAAGAAACTTTTATATAGCTGATCTGTAATGTTCAGTGAAGAACAACTCCTTTTCCTATTTTGTATACCTGAATTTAAGAGTAGACTTTGTTAAGGAGAGTAATAAAGAGATCCATAAAGTTCGAATAAGCTGATAGATAATTGACCTCAAAATAGACGCCTAAGCGCCTAACACCAGGCACTTACACGCCTACAACTAAGTAAAACAAGAAGAAACTCCGAGCAAGAGGCGCCTCAGTGTCGAGAATTATTTCATCATAAAATTATTGGTTGTTTTAGAGATTGATTGACTTAATATGACTTCCATATTTTTTTTTATATTATTTTGCCTATTATTATTTGTTCTTACAATTTATTTCTTGTTTCTTGAATTGTTGTGTTCCATTAACTGATCACTAATTGAATCGTTATATTTATTGAAATCTGACACTCGGATAAGGGAATTTTGAATATGATCATAAGAAAACACAACCTACGATGTAATTAAAAGAGAACCATAGAACGTTATTAAATTATTTAGATGTTTGACTTCCGATAGGGATATCGATATTGACATTAACATAATGAATTTAATCAGCGTTCGGGAGAGGCAGTAAATAAAACTCAAGGGTTCTTGGCTCATAAATTGGAATATGTAATATTGAAAAATTAATATAATTTACATGAATGAAAATTGAGTAAAACTTGATAATTATGTGTTAGCCCCGATTAAGTTCAAGTGATCATGCTTTCGTTGTGCGAGCTGGTTTGTATGCTCGGTTCATGCTACCTTCTGCTCTATCCGTACAACTTCCACATAACATTTTTTGCCTAATTTATTTATCACCCTTAACTTCCCCAATAGCTCTTACAATAGAAAACTTAATCTGAAGCTATTGCCACGAAAATAGCAATGGAGTGTCTTCCTTGTATCACATTGTAGGCAGAAGGAGCTTCCAAAACGATGAAACTAACATTATGTGTCTTCTAGGCAGAAGGAGCTTCCAAAACGATGAAACGAGAGAGAGAGAGAGAGAGAGATGTGTCTTCTAGGCAGAAGGAGCTTCGAAAACAATGAAACTAAAAATATGTGTCTTCTTAGTTAAATATGTGTCTTCTAGCAGAAAGAGCTTCGAAAACGACGAAACTAACAATATCTGTCTTCTTAGTAGAGAGAGAGAGTGTGTGTGTCAAATTAATCATTCCAACAGGATTAACAGCATGTCATGTGATCCAAACAAGGACGTGACAATAGGCTCCATCTTATACTCGTCCAAATCCATTTGACCCATAGTCTCTTTGAATAAAACATTGACTGAGCTCCGAGAATCATCAGACATTCCCAGCATTTCTTTAGGTTCGAATGATATAGCTGGCTCGGTTCGGATACTCATATCGCCGATCACCATATTTTCCATTCTTTGGCTGGTTGATATTCTTTCTCTGTAAGAGTCCCCATTAGCAGGTCCTCCAGAGATCATGTTTATAACCCATCGGGGCAGATGATGATCTCGGAGGACGGTCCTCGTGTTGTTCAGGTCGGCACCCAATGGTCCTCTTCTTCGTTGCTCCATCTTTCTTACTCCCAACCACCCTGATTTCTTTCTTCTTGATCCCGATTAGAAGGCCAATGGTTTTATTCTAATCGAGCTAGACTGGCTTTCATGCTTGAATCTTGTTAAATAACCCGCTCTATATCATGGGCTATATGTATGCCTTTTCCCGTATAATGATCATAATCTTTATGAAAATCACATTACCTGTCAGAAGGGAGTCCTCAAGGTCCTTTGTCACTTCTTCGTGGCCTTCGGATGAGATACCTTTGTTCACAAATTTCAAGGGCTCGGAACTTGTTAACTTTCAACTGGGTATACATGGGGAACTGTCCTAGTAATTTTGTTAGATTAGTTTCGACTGGCCGAGGTACAGGGTGCCGAGTCTCTCGTTGGGATCAGGGTGGTCTCTTGGGCTCTTCCACCCGAGATGTCTCTACTTCCTCCATATTGATGTGCTTTTCTAATTTTGCTAGCAAGCCCTCGAAACTGGTGGGTTGATTCTCTACTAATGATTAAAAAGATCTCTTATTTTCAAACCTTGAATGAAAGTCCTGATAAAAAAAATCCAGGGTCGCTGAAGGGACTTCCACCACCCTAGTATTGAACCTTTGTATATTAAGTGCGCAGACTTTCTTGTCCTTGCTGTCTCATACCAAAAAGTCTTAATGTGGTCAACGGTTGCTTCTCGCTTCTTGCAAATCGATGGAAGAAGATTATGATAAAATCCTGGAACGATCAGATATTTCCTTGTTCAATTAGATTCAACCAATGTTGCGATGTCCCTGCTAGGGTGTTGAGGAAGATCCGACACTTTATGGGGTCAGCATACTTATGTAACAGAGCAGCGTTTTCAAATCGGGAGAGTTGCTCTTCTATGTCTCTTTTTTCCTGCTGTATTCCCCTATATTGTGAATTCTGAAGTGCTAGGGTAGCTCGGCTGCAAGACTTCCGCAAAAAAGAGGACAGCTCGGGGGTGGCGGAGGATGAGCCCCCTGAGTCTCCCGCAAACGCTCCACCTCCTCGCACAGTTTTCTCATCTCTTCAGTATGTGAATTATGATTTGGAGGGGGTGGAAGAGGTGGATTATTCTTGTGCTTATGAGCCAACACCTGCTCTACGGTGACCGTGATCAGTTGAGTAAGTTCCGCGCGATAATGAAATCCGGGGTAGGCATTGGAGGTGGATTATTCTCTTTATTAGCGTTTTCCTGACTAAGGTTCTCTTTATTTACTCCAAGTCCTCTTNCAGACACACTTTTATAAATATATTAAAATTCTAAGAAATTTATATATACACACACGACAGACACATATATAAATTTCTTAGAATTTTAATATATTTATAAAAGTGTGTATGTCGTGTGTGTATATACTGACTCTTTAAAATTCTAAGAAATTTCACAATGCATTATTTGACCACTTTTTCTTGATGTGAAACTCTGCCAACTTCGTCCCACCAGAAATTAGTTTTACGTTATGACGTCTGATTCATACTCATAATCTTTAAAAAGAATTGCCCTAAACACCAACTATATATGTTAATTAAATATATTGGCGAATAATTAACAAAGAACATCAGTTTTTCTTTAGTGTATTAAATTTAAAATAAAATATTCAATCCAACATATTATGCCAACTCGCAAACCATCAATATCATTTCATCAAATTAAAACAAAAATAAAAGAAAATGGAGAGGTAAAAAAAATTGTAAACATAGGTTTAAAAGATGGAATAAATAAAAAAAACATCCAATATTTTTTTTAATGATATAAAAAAAATTGATCTTATAACGGATTAGATTGATGTAAAACAATGCTTCTATTAAAAATGATCCCGTGAGTTTTTAACAATCGGTACATCGGTTTATTTAGGTTTTTCATTTTTATATTGAAACCCAGATTATACCGATCTCGTCTGGTTTTATAAGTATGACTTAAACCATGATCAGTAGATGTTTTTTTATATTTAATTTTATAATCGTATTTAGGATAAGATTTGATCAAATGATTATTCTTTAGAATGATTAAATTATTCAAAAACCTAATTATGTATGATAATATAATTCATATTTTCGTATAAATGATTAAAACTTTGTAAAATCAAAATCTAGAGAAGATTACATCCCCAATTTCAAATCAATTATTTTGATTTGGGTTGGGCTGGATTCTGCCAAATTGTGGACCTGCATTCAGAGATATTACCGAGCCCGTGGTTAGGCCCAATTCTTTACCACTACGGCCTGGCTAAATGTTTTACGTTTAGCCATTTGTAATCCACATATTTTGCGTATATTATATTATATCTATCATATATTATAAATTATTAAATTTATTAAAATACATTTAACGTGGATATAATTATTCTACTCATGTCATTTGCCATGACAATAATTGTATTAATAACTCTATATTTCTTTTATCATTTCCTGGCAAAACTGATAATAATGCTGGCAAATCTTACTCCTACCGTATTATTTTTATAACTCTTAACATCGGTGCAACACTTTAGAGGGAGAGTGAATAAAATGATATAGCTTTTCGCAAGTTTTTCTTTACTTTCAATGGTGTTAATAACCAAAACTATCTTTCTTGAGCCGAACCGATTAATTGAAGTACTATAATGATTCTTAGTACGGAAGATGTTCAAGAGATGAGTGAATATATGCGTGCTAGTGAACTGATGAATACGCAAACACATTGGAGAACTGATATGCAACAAAACAAATAAAGTAAAAAATAAGCAATGACAAATTGCAGAAATTTAATAATAAAGAGATTTTATGGAAATTTAAAGACAAATATTTTACGTACATCCCATCTTTCATGAATAAAAGTAGTTCACTAGAAGATCCGATTTATACAATTTTTTGTACAAAACATACTCAGTTGATGTCACTTTCTCAAACTGAGACTCCTGACCAACAACTTTTGTTTTGAAGACAATCCAAAAACACAAACTATATAACACGATCTTGATGACAAATCAACAATCGCACAATCAACACAACTTCACATTCAACCAATAAACAATAACTTATGGAATGTGTTACATTGTTTCTTTAAGTAACGATAGTGCATTAAATGGTATTATCGGTTGGCGCTAATGGTCTATGAAGTAAATCAGATAGACCGTTTACATTGTTTCTTTTAAGTAAAATGAGCAATAATAATAATAATAATAATAATAATTAAATATATGAGTTTCAAAGGAGAAGTAATGTTTCTTAGAGTCTACGTGCCATTATGAAGTTTTATCTAGTTTTTACAGAGAAATATACAATAAATAAATACTTCTACAATGCGACTATATTCAAGTATGATGTAGACGTTCATTTTGTTAAAGTAGGTGTCCAGCGAGATAATTTTTGGTTTGAGCTTTATTGACTCTTAATTTTTTTAATAGTTTTATATAATTATGACATGTACTTTATATCTATATTCATGCAAGCTGCATAGATAAAGTCGTTGAATATACTATAAGAATCATGAGGTCCACAAGTCACGCAAATCACGAAATTCATTAAGAAGTGTACTGTATATTCTAAATTCATTTCTAGTCAATTCAGAAGCCAAAAAAGGGGATAAAGGTCACTTAAGCTTGAGACTACATATGTTCAATCATACAGATGAGTGATTATAAGATGATTGCACTTAGACTTGTCAAATTGGGTTAGGCCCGTCGGGCCGGCCCGTCCCACTATAAAAATTGAACGGGTTGGGTTGATAAAATAGCAGCCCGTTTGGAGGCGGGCCAAATGAGTTGAGCCCGTTTGGGTTGCGGGTCAAGACGGGTTGAGCCCAAACGGGGCATGCTGGCCCGCTAATTAGGATAAAATTTTATATTTTTAAGTTTTATATAAAAATTGGAATAAGTTTCATTTGCCTCCATGTCTTAGAACAAATATATTGATAATTTACTCTTAGAACAAATATATATAAAGAAAATAAAAAGAGAGAACAACTAAAGGGAAGAAATTCCTGTAAATTTTATTCATGAATCTTAAAATAATTTTTTTTATGCCATAACAGTTGTTTGTGAACCCAAGAGCGGTTTTATTTGAAGTCCGACGAGTTGCAGTGAAATTTTGTGGACTGCGTGTATTGTTGAAGACATGATAATTTTTAATTATGTGTATTGTTGAAGACATAATATTTTTCTAATTATGTGTATTGTTGAATAGTTCGCGGTTATGGTTGTACACCATCAGTCTTTAGACCCGGGATAATATGGATGCTCTACGTATTAGCGTTGTATTTTGACTCGTTTACCTATTCCAAGAGATCACCAGGTGGCGAGATTGGGTGTAGTCCCTACATACGTAGGAGCCGATGCATTGTAGTCGGGGATTCATCACTCACCTACGAGTATGAATATCTTATGTAATCTGATGAGTTATTAGTGTAAGGAATCTCCGGCCAGAAATATCATTATGGAAAGATGTTTCCTTAGTTGTACATACGATGTCATTATGATCACTCGAAGATACATCACATCATTGTCGAATTCATTTTCAAATCTTGATATATCAATGGTTTCAAATTTGTTCGGGATATATGGGTTGAAGGGGCTGTACTGTACTCTAACTGTAACCTATTGGTTCGTTCTCCCAAGCACTATCGGTGATACTCATGAGATAATGAACCGATACTACTAGACACTCTTATAAATATCCGATGGGTGTAATTAGACTTGAATTCTGGCATACTTGATCAAGTAGTTGATAAAAAGAATGAGGCTAATTAGGATAAGCCCAAATAAATACAAGTGATGTGTAACGTCCGAAAAACCAACCTACGTAAACCACATGCATGCAAATTATTTGAATTTCTTAATTGTTTTATTTTATTGATTTTAAATGCTTGCACGATACTTATTATATGATTAAAGATATGATTGCATGATTAAATGATTATATGACATGATCTAATGAAACTGAAAGATTTTACCCGAATATTCGATAATAGGCAGGGGAAAGGAGACCTGGACGACCAAGACAAGAATAATTATTTTTCACTAAATATTTTCAAGGCTTCTTAATATGATTAAAAAATATTTAAATTTTTCTAAAAAAAGTAGAGTTCGAATTATTTTACGAGACGAGCTCGATTTTACCCGTGAACTCGGTTTTGTGCAAACGAAGAGTTTTTAAAATATCAAAAATTATTTTTTGGAAACTAATTTTTATAAACTTTTATTTTACAATTAAATAAGGGTTATTGGGCTCAATTTAATTAAATTGAGTTGGTCCGATTGCTCCTAAACATCAAAGCCCAAAACGAAAGCCCATTAACATGCAAATTAAAATCTATAAATAAGATACCTAGGCTTTGGAGCACCTTATTCCAGCCGATTTTCACACACTATACACACACTATATTCGAAATCTTCAAGGAGGAGAAGTTAGGGTTCGTCGTCGCTCGCTCGTCCGTTCTCGTGCCCCTCGCCGACAATCACGTATTCGAGCGTTTTAAAACGCAAAGGTACATTTTCTAAACCTTTTAACACATCATTCAAACTATTATATGCATGTTTGATGTATTTTTGCATGAAAAATATTGGAGTTCGAATTGCTCATCGTTTTGACAACTATTTTCAAAGTTTTGAATATTTTTACGTATATATGAACGTTTTGTGATTCCCAAGAAGTACACTGCCAACATAGGATGAATTATGGATAGAACAAGGGCTGCTTAGGAGTAAGAAAAGGGCTGAACATCATCTAGAAGGGGCCGAGCCTACTGAGGGTATTGTCCAAGGGTTTTCGAATGGTTCACACATGATTACAAGGGGCGGCTCAGTGCATGGCTGCACAGGGCTCGGCTAGGTGGCTGGGTTGTATGTGGTCAAGGGTCGGGAAGAGTCCTAGCAGGGCTAGGACTCAAATTCATAGGCTGGGGAAGAGTCCACGCGAAGAGGGACTCCTCCCCCATGCTCGCGTAAGGCGGCAGCAGCCAAGGGGGTTCGCGGCTAGGGCATGGTGATTCAAGGTCGCTCCAATAGGGTCTAGGGAGGATGGCTAGGGGTTGCGTCAAGGACTGGTGCAGGCCGGCTCAACGGTGGCTTAATAAAAACGTGAGGGAACTCGGGCGGCTTGTTCTTGTACGCAGGGGATTCTCGCGTGGGCTGGGGGCACATGCATGGTTCAGAGGGGGTTTGGTTGGGTCCCTAGGGGGTCTGGTCAGGTGATTGCTCCAGGTGGCTCGACCATGGTCCAAGAAAATTGAGGGTTGGATGGAGGGTTTAGTTTAGGTTGGAACTAGAGTTAGGAAAATGAAAAAAGATCGAGCCATGGTCAACAGGGGTCGGTTCATGGTTCACGAGGGTAATTTAGGTAACAAAAGTCTATGTTTAATATTTGGGAAGAAAATATTAAATTTTGAATTAATTCGAGAATTTAACGCTTCACGAATTAGAAATTAAAGAATTAAATCGAAAGCCTTGAATTTAAGCTAAATAAAAATATCTAAAAAATAATTTAGGCTTAAATATTATTTGGTGTGGTTTAGAGTCAATAAAAGTAATAAAAATTCAAAATCGAGAAATTTTACGTCCAGGGGCAAAACTGTCATTTTACACCTGGGTAGTATGAAAATGCTTGGCAGCGTCCCGAAGGGACATAACGCATGACAAATGCTATATTATGATGATTGTGATGAAAATATGATATTTTATGATTTATGGTAAAGATGTGCAATTTCCACTGTTAAAATGCTATTTGTGGAAAGTCGTTATATTTTATGCTTTAAAAAGAAAAAGAAAAATACTTTGAGGGATGTGAATTGATTGTGACAAAGGATAGCGAATATGTGTGGGATCCGTTTTAAGAAGGAAAGATGAACTTAAAATTTTATGAGAATGTCGTGAGGGAGAAGGCCCAGAGGGAGCCCGTGTACGGGCAGTCGATCAGAGGATAAAATGCTAGTCACTTTCGAGGATCAAACTTCACCCAAAATGATAAATGATTGAAAGCTTTACGATAATATGATTTTACGATTTACGATTTATTTATGCTAAAAAACTATTTTTAATAAAAGTATGATTTTAATGCTTGTGATGGTATATGTATTATTTGCTACTCATGTTTAGAACGTGATGAGTCATTATACTCACTAGGTTTGAATGTTGCAGGAGTTAATGATATTGAGGGAGGCGCTGACGCTTGAGTGGATCGAGTGCGACAGTACTCTCCCAAGGGACATTTATTTTTCCGCATTATCTTGATAGATAAAAGACTTAAAAGATGATTATTAATGAATTTAGTAGAGATTTTTATGCTTTATTTTGATGTTAGTTGATCTTTTTAAAGGTCGATGTAGGATTTTTGGGTAGTTGACGATTTAGGGATGTTTATGCACTTGAGATTTTAAATGTTAAATTATTTTGATTTATGGAAAGGTTAAGTGGTTTTTAATTGTTAATTTTCGAGTTTATTAAAAAAAATTAGTAGAGGATGTTTCAGTTGATATCAGAGCCAAGGATCACTAAAGGGTTGTGTACTGCTACTTCGAGAAGCTCAAGAAGTCACGCCTCAAATATGTGAGTTTTTACTGCCTTATTTTTTATATGCTAAAATTCTCTAAAATGCTTTTATTATACATGATATAAATGTTAGTTACATGCCCCATTTAAAATGTTAAATGCATGTTTGTTACGTGGTTTGGACGGCGTGTACAGAGATGCCTCCTAGATGGATTTTGCGTAGTAATGGTGAGGATATACATGAGAAGGAGATTTCATAGCCTCCACCTAATCAAGATGCTAGTGCCCGTGTACTAGCCGGCATGGCTCGTTTACTAGAGCAACACGTAGGAAATGGTGCAAGGGTCTGACCGGAGGCTGCATATGAGCGTTTTAGGAGGATGAACCCCGAGGATTTTCATGACACTACTGATCCATTCATGGCTAAGGGATGAATTAGATCTTTAGAGGTGATATTTTGTTACATGGATATGGCGGACGCTGGCCAAGTTCGTTGTACCATCTATCTACTGAAGGGTGACGCTTTCTTATGGTTGGAGAGAGTGGAGCGAGGGGTGAACATAGCGACACTGACTTGGGAAGACTTCAAGAGGGTATTCTATGATAAATACTTCACTACTGACGTCCGATCTAGGCTTAAGAGAGAGTTTATGAATCTCCATCAAGGGGTTTATCTGTGGCTGAGTTTGTACAGAAGTTTGATAGGAGCTGTCATTTTGTACCCTTGATTGCAAATGATGCGGCTGAGAAATTACGTTACTTCCTTGATGGATTAAGGCCCACGATCCGCCGCGATGTGATGCTCGTTGATCCTGCTGATTATACTACTGCCGTTGCCAAAGCCTTTAGAGCCGAACAATCACTCAAGGATATTGATTGGGAGATGCAGCGCAAGAGGAATCGTGCCCAGTAAGCTAGTCAGCATAATAAGAAGCCATTTAGGGGACCACCTGGGCAACCGGAACCATCGAAACCACAAGGACAACCACCTGGAGAAAACGTCCCGAAGACTGCTGAGAAACCACTTTGCAAGGATTGCAATCGTCAAAATTATGGCAAGTTCACGTGGGGTACCTACAAGTGCTTCAAGTGTGGGGAGATGAGACACAAGGCTGGGGATTGCCTGAAGCTCAAGCAATCCACGACTGGAAGGGTCTATGTGATGCAAGCTGAGGAGCTTGAGGCAGAGCCGACACAACACTAATTATTGGTAACCTATTTGTTTAACGTTTTCACGATGCTTTTATTGCATGAAATGTTGAAATTGGTCATGAAAATTGATTGGGATAATGAAGA
Organism: Primulina huaijiensis; assembly: GCF_012295235.1. Classification (NCBI taxonomy): domain Eukaryota; kingdom Viridiplantae; phylum Streptophyta; class Magnoliopsida; order Lamiales; family Gesneriaceae; genus Primulina; species Primulina huaijiensis. The sequence goes on from NC_133319.1 coordinate 13,631,887, forward strand.
ATTTAGAGAAGAATAGGTTGCATGCTCTACATAAGCTGGATTTAGGAGATGAAATTGGAAATTATGGGATAGAAACACAATTTCGTGATTGTAAGGACCGAAATGAAGAGCGAAATTTAAGCTAGAGGGTTAAGTTTGAGGTAGATGAGGGAGCCTAAGCTTTTCAATTATCAAGACAAGGCAAATTTCGAGGACGAAGAATTTTACGTCTGAAAAACCAATCTACGTAAACCACATGCATGTAAATTATCTGAATTACTTAATTGTTTTATTTTATTTATTTTAAATGATTGCATGATACATATTAAATAATTAAAGTTATGATTGCATGATTAAATGATTATATGGCATGATCTCATGAAATTGAAGGATTTTACCCGAATATTCGATAACAGGCATGGGAACGGAGACAGAGGACGATCAAGATAAGAATAATTACTTTTCACTAAATATTTTCAAGACTTCTTAATATGATTAAAAATGATTAAATTTTTCTAAAAAAAGTAGAGTTCAAATTATTTTACGAGACGAGCTCGATTTTATCCGGGAAGCCGGTTTTTGCCAAACGATGAGTTTCTAAAAGATCAAAAATATTATTTTTGGAAACCAATTTTTATAAACTTTTATTTTAAAATTAAATAAGGGTTATTGGGCCCAATTTAACTAAATTGAGTAGGCCCAATTGCTCATAAACATCAAAACCCAAAACCCAAGCTCATTAACATGCAAATTAAAATCTATAAATAAGATACCTAAGATTTGGAGCACCTCATACCAGCCGATTTTCACACACTTTACACACACTAAATTTGAAATCTTCAAAGAGGAGAAGTTAGGGTTCTTCGTCACCCGCTCGTCCGTTCTCGTGCCCTCGTCGACGATCGCGTATTCGAGCATTTTAAAACGCAAAGGCATGTTTTCTAAACCCTTTGACGCATCATTCAAACTATTATATGCACATTTTATGTATTTTTTCATGAAAAATATTGGAGTTCTAATTTCTCATCGTTTTGACAATTATTTTCAAAGTTTTGAAGATTTTTACGTATATATGAACGTATTATGATTCCCAAGAAGTACGCTGCCAACATAGGATGAATTATGGATAGAACAAGGGATGTTTAGGAGTAAGAAGAGGGCGGGACATGAGCTAGAAGGGGCCGAGCCTGCTGAGGGTATTGTCCAAGGGTTTTCGAATGGTTCACACATGATTACAAGGGGCGGCTCGGTGCATGGCTGCACAGGGCTCGGCTAGGTGGCTGGGCTGGAGTGGTCAAGGTTTGGGAAGAGTCATAACTAGGCTAGGACTCGATTTCATAGGCTGGGGAAGAGTCCACGCGAAGAGGGACTCCTCCCCCATGCTCGCGTAAGGCGGTAGCAGCCAAGGGGGCTCGCGGCTAGGAAAGGGTCGGTCTAGTAGGGTCTAGGGAGGATGGCTAGGGTTTGCGTTAGGGGCTAGTGCAGGCCGGATCGACGGTGGCCCGTGCAAAACGTGAGGGAACTCGTGCGGTTTGATCTTGTACGCAGGGGCGTCTCGCGTGGGCTGGGGGCTCATGCTTGGTTCAGAGGGGGTTCAGTTGGGTCCCTAGGAGGTCTGGTCGGGTGATGGCTCGAGGTGGCTCGACCATGGTCCAAGAAAATTGAGGGTGGCTTGAAGGTTTAGTTTATGTTCCAACTAGGCTTAGGAAAATGAAAAAGGGTTGAGCCATGGTCCACAGGGGTCGGTTCATGGTTCACGAGGGTATTTAGGTAATAAAAGTCAATGTATAAAATTTGAAAAGAAAATATTAGAGTTTGAATTAATTCGAGAATTTAACACTCCACGAAGTTGTAGAAATTAGCTTGACTGTTAAATTTGTGAAGAGAGTGCGACTCCCTAATTATTGAAAGACTTCCAAAATAGGCAGCTGCAAAAAAATTAGTCAGCGAAAAATTTCAAAATTTTTGTTTGTCATTATAATAACGAGATTTGTACTTTAGGCCTCTTCATATTCTCGAGTGGAAATGGGAGAACATTACGATCTACTTTGTAGTGGAATTGCCGATGACAGTAAAAGGCCTTAATACTATATTGGTGATCGTTGACCGTCTCACTAAATCAGCACACTTTCTGTCGATAAAATGAATTTCTCTATGAAGCAGTATGCAGAGTTGTACATTCATGAGATAGTTAGAATGAAACGTCTGCCATTTTTATTGCTTTAAAAGTGCTAGAAATTATTTTTTTCCACTCAACTTTCGGCCGTAACATTTAACACGTGAAAATATTTTTGTAAAATATTTTCCCCCCTAAAATAAAATACCAACCATCTAGCATTTTGAAAATAAAGTGCAATAGTCATAAAATGAAATCGTCAACTGTTTTACCAAACCTAAAAAAGAATAAGTTTGAAAAGTATAGCCCATACTAAACCTCTCAAAAAGCATAACTAAATAGTCTTAAAAATCTTTAACGTAAATCATGAATCATAAATCATAAATGTGGGAAAAGTGAAGCGCTGGTCCTCGGGTTGTGTGCGCCATCAGTCTAGTCAAATCATCCGTCAAGCCCTCCCTCAACCTCACCTGCATCCATCACACCTAGTGAGTCTAAAGACTCAACACACCATAATCTTTATAGCAAATAATACATATAAAGCCACATGCAACAGTGAAAATACTTTTGCGTAAAATAACATTTCATGACATAACATAAAACATTTTTCCTTTTTCCTTTTCCTTTTCCTTTTCCTTTCTCTTTTCCTTTCGTTGAATTCAGATCGTTAATTGTGACTTTCCTCATCATGACATAAACCTCAAAAGTCGATGGATCCATCTACATGTAACCACAGTACTGGGCGGCGGGGACATCAGCGACACTCTCACCGGTCAACTGAGCCTTGGCCTATCCTTTTTCGAATAGAAATACGATCGTCGAGGTTCCCTCTGGGGCCTTTTCCCACAAATGGGTTCCCTCGGGGGCCTTTTCCCATCACGATATTCCCATTCTTACCGTTACCACATAACCGTTACCATATATTTGTAATGATGGAAACACGATCGTTGGGCTCCCACTGAGACCATAACCCTCACGATATCTCCAATATTATCGAATTAGTCACAATTAATTCACTTTCTTCAAAGTTTAACATTCTCATTACTTTATAAAAATCATGTTAACATCACATTTTCTTTTTTGAAACCAAGCATGCAACATGTATTTTAAATGTCTTCGTTAAAACATAAAAAAAATCCCTTAGACATTTAAAATCATAATTTAATCATGAACATTTTATAAAGATTTAAAAATAAACATAATATCATAAAAACAGCATTTAGGGCACTGCCATGACCTTTACTAATTTTTAGATGTAAAAAAACTGTTTTACCCCTGGACTTGACATTTTACGTTTTTGACTTTTTTTTCTTGATTTCTTGACTCTAACATGTCCCAAATAATTATTTAAGCTTACATGAATTTTTTCATAATTTTATTTAGCTTAAATATTAGACTTTTTCATTTATCTTTAAATAATTGTTTTGACGGTGGTTTTTTTTTAATCACGAAAAATCCCAAACTTTAATATAAAATTCATAAATTCAAAATTTAGTCTTTTTATAATATTTTAGCCATTATGAACCACGACTCGACCCCCGTGAGCCGTTTTTCAATTTTTCATTAGTTAAAACCCTAAATTGACACCTAAACTTCGACCTCGAGCCAACTTTCGATTTTCACGAGTTACCCCCGAACCATGTTGATCCAAAACTTGACCAACATCCTAAAGTACCCTTCTGGACCCTAAGTTCACCACGACACCAACCCAAACTCAAAAACGAGCCACCCCAAGTCACCCCTATTCTGTCCGAGGATCCTTAAGGTGGTAGGACTTTAACTTTGTGGACTTGTGGACCTAGCCGGCGCTCCAGACCCTGAACCATCCTCTAGAAAACCTACCTAAGACCCTAAGGACTTGCCCTAGCCTAGCCCTTGAGCCCTGGACCGATCCCTACCCTCCCAACAAGCTGCGCACCCCTGCACGCAACAGCTGCTGCTTCTCATGTAGAGTCCTTGCATGGCTAGGACTCTTCCCCAGCCACTAACTCTAGTCATAGCTTGGCTAGGACTCTAGCCCTGACCCCTGACAGCCCCTGGCCTAGCCCTGGCCCAAGCCAAGACCATGCCTCACCCTTGAACAAGGAACCCGATCACCCCAACCCTTGACAGCAAGTTTTATGTTTTCCCTGGTTCTATTGCTTTCTGCCGTGGTTTAGATGATAGGTTAGGACTCTAGTTTACATAATAGCTTTGCTTAAACGTAAAAGACATCATGGCAGCCCCTCATCCCGCTTAGAACAAGTTCTTTTCGATCAAAAGTCCTCTTTCCTCATGTATACATGCAACATACCGAAAATTCTGAAAATAATTGCATGTTCTTCATGAATACAATAATTCAAACAATAATATGATATGATGGATGAGAAAAAGAAATGTATGGCGTGCCTTTGCGTTATATATGTTCGAATAAACGTTGACAACGAAGAACGGAGAGGACCCTTTGGCTTGTTTTTTTCTTTGATCCTTCGAAAAAATCCCTCCTCCTTGAGTTGTGTGTGCCGTGGGGTCTTTGAGTTGGGTGGGGAGAGTTTTTCAGAATATGTGGGGTGTGTGGCCGTGACTTATGTAGGGTTTTGGGTGGAGAGTTGTATATTATATAGTAAATAAAGTTATTAACTCAAGCTTAGGCCTATTAAGCCAAGTTTAGGCCCATTAGTGCTTGTTTAGGATTTAAATAAAATATTATCATAGCTTTGATTAAATAAATTTGTGAATTAAATAGCCGGGTTGCCAAAAAGTTTGTATTTTTTTGAAAAAGCAACACCGATAAAATTTACGTCCCGGCGTATAAAATCACCTCAAAAACCCCTTATTTTCAAAAATAAGAAAACCCCACAATCATATTTTAAATAATTAAAAACAATTATTTAATAAAAATATTTTACGTTTTTCAGCCTCCGGTCTCCGTTCCTCGATCGCAACTCGAATAACCTTTAAAAATACATTTTAATGCAATAATGTAGAAAAATATATTTTAAACACGCAAATATGCACAATATAATTAATTTATGCAATTAAAACATTTAATTAAAATACAAAGAATTTAATAACTCAAATGCATGTGGTTCGCGTGGACCTTTAAATTTTCGGGGCGTTACATAGAATGCATGAAATACCAGTTTCTATAATGTCTGACAGAGACCCAAGATTTATATCGTCCTTTTGAAAGAGTCTACATTCCTCTTTGGGGACTAAGTTATTATTCAGTAAAACATTTCATCCTCAGATAGATATCCAGTCAGAGAGAGTGACACAGATACTAGAGTACTTACTGTGTACATTTCAAGGAAGTTGGGAATCGAAACTACCTTTAGTGGACTGTACTTATAACAACAACTATCAATCGTCTATAGGTATGGCTCCTTATGAGACACTCTACAGAGGGAAGTTTAGATTGGCAATTCATTGGGATGAGTTTCTAGAGAATTAAAATCGTGTTAGAGATTGTCCAGCAGACTGCCGATGTAGTAGTCAGAATCCGTTATAGGATGAAGACAACTCAGAGTCGACAAAAAAGCTATGCTGACAAGAGAAGAAGGGATCTCGAGTTTGCCATTGGAGGCCATGTATTTGTGAAAATAGCTCGCATGAAGGGTGTTATGAGATTTGGCAAGAAGGACAAGCTTAGTCCGAGATTCATTGGACCGTTTGAGATCTTAGACAAGGTAGGAGCATTGGTATACCGACTGGCTTTGCCGCCTAATCTTGCAAGAGTATAAAGTGTGTGGGACATCAAATTCTCTCACTCAAGACGCAACAGAAGTTTAAAATATTTTTGTCTCAACAATCGAAACGTTTCTTGGACGTCGTGTGTTTAACAAACCATTCATAGGGTGTTAAGCTATTATACCTGTGCGTATTAAACGCTGGACTCCAAACTATTCCGGTTTTTATACAGAAATAATCTTTCTTGTAAATCTCTACGAACGGATCACTACTTTCATCGCCTAATCCGGTCCATAATCAGAAACTGAGTTCCTTGATTTTATTGTACTAGTAATTCCAAGCAATGGCGTTGGGACTATGGACTCCGAATTTCCAAAATCCGGAGAAGGTGCAGCTATGGCGGTGTGGTGGTGGAAGGAAGATGAGGGCCGAAATTTTTGTTCTCCCAGAACAAGGGGGTGGCCGAACCTTGATGAGAAGACGGAGAAGGATTTATTTCAATTTTGTGTGCAAAAACTTGTGTGTAAAGTATGAGCTTTCATGGTGTATATATAGTGGTTGACTCCTAATTCAATTAGGAGTCCCTCTCCCACAAGAACTCCAAGTTCTTGTGGTACCAAGACTCTAATTTCATTATATTAAAATCTTATATTATTATTTATTATATTATGTGTTCGTCAAGTTTTGATAACACATGATAGATATAATAATATATGTACATGTTAGTAGTCACCACTACTAGTACCAACATTTAATTAGTAAATTCTAAATTCACTAAATAAATTATTCCGAACTCATTATAGCCTCGATCGAGATCCGAGAGCGCCGATATATCAAGGATACAACTATTGTTCATATAATGAAAATTGAAAATTTCGAAGATCAAAATTTTCACTTACTATATTGGGCAGCTGCCAATTTTAGTGAACTTCTTCACAAAACAGGTAGTTCCACTCTCCTTCTTTAATTAGCAATCAAGTTAACTTTAGTCTCCAAATTTCAACTCATTGAAATTTGATTATCTCAACAAGAACACAAAATCCGATACTTGTGCAACCCTCAATGGTTCAGGGATACAGCTAGCCGTAGGTTCACATCTCCATGTGCTTCAGAATAATATTTATTCTTATTTGGGTTTAACTTAGTTAACCCCATTCTTTTCATCAACTCCTTGATCAAGAATGTCATAACTCATTTCTGATTACACGCATCGGATCATGATAAGAGCGTCTAGTAGCATCACGCCATGACCCCTTAGGTATCACTGATAGCGCTTGCAAGTTCTTTAGTTATGGCTAGTGTATAGTACGGTCCCTTCAACACATATATCCGATCGATTCTGCAACCATTGGTATATCGAGAGTTACATATAAATTCGATAACGATGTGATTTATCTTTGAGTAATAGTGTCATGATATGCGCAACTGAGAAAACACCATTTCAAACTACACATATCTTACTCTGGCCAGAGATTCTTTGTACTATTAACTCATCAAACCACATAAGATATCTTTACCCGCAAGCAAACGATGAATCCTCGACTACAATGCATTTGCTCCTACGTATTTCGAAACTACATCCAACCTCGTCACCTGATGATCTTCAATGGAGTCGGTAAACGGATCAAAGTGCATGCTAGTATGTATAGCCCCTAAATTGTCCTAGGTCAAAGGACTAATGGTGTACAATCATAAATGCGGACTATTCCACTCGATAAGTGAGAATCACTTGGACAGTCCGGGGAGGGTTGTTCAGTGCATCATCATATGATCACCCATCTGTGTGAATGGACATATCCATTCCGTTGCCAATGAAACATGACGTTTATATCACATATGCTGGTCTCGAGCTCGAGCGACCTTTATCCTTGTTTTAGGCGGCTGATTCGACTAGGAACCTGTTTAGAATATACGGTACACTTCCTAATGAGTTTCATGATCTTACGTTGCGAGGCAGATCTCATGGTACCTATTGTATATTCAAGGACTTTATCTATGCAGCTTGCACGTGTATACATATAAAGTATAATGCCATAATCAAATAAAATCCTAAAATAAAGATTGTTTTACATTAGAGTCAATAAAACCTCGAGCCCTAAGTTGACTTTCCGGACACCTATTCTGACATTTCGANGTTTTGAATTGCGTTTTTGGGATTTTCAAATGATTAGTTAGTGAGTTGATTTTAAATGGCACAATTATATATATATGTATTTTCGGCCGAAAGGTTAGAAGAAAGGGAAAAAAATAAAAAATTCTAGTAAATTTTAAAGAAAAACGAATAGTGGACGTTGCATTGAGTCTCTCTGTTTTTCTAGAATTAACGTGAAGATTGGAGTGGGGACGTGTTAAGAAAAAATTATTACCCAAAAGTTTTGGTGATCGACAAAATCAAAATAACATTTGACTATTTCAGGAAACAGCTGCAAAGTTTTATGTATAACAGGTAACTGTTTAACTGCTAATAGAGTTCAGACCGCCTATCAGCTCCATCGTTTAAAGCAGAAGAAGTTCAATCTTCTCAACCGGCTCTTCGAAGAACCTTATGTCGAAGTCATTAAAGAAGCCATTTATTGCTCACTTAATGAAAGACATTCTCTGGCCGGTTCAGAACACTCAAATAGCTAGGTTTGCACCACTACAAGTCAACCATGTTATGCACAAGTCTCAAAATTGATCTGCATTTAAGTTACTATCTCAGAAGAGAAAGATTACTTATGTCCTACAAGTTTTGATGGTAAAAACAGTTGCTATAAAAGGAAACCCAGCAGTAACTCTTCAAAGAACGGGATTCAAAGATGTGCTAGCAAAGAGAACATTAAATGTCTTGTTGAAGAACATTTAATGTAGTTGCAGCTGATAGAGACACATCATTCCAAGGTTTCAGGTTAACGTTGCTCATCTTTTTCTGACCGTTGGAATGACAGCTTATATTAGTGAAGCTGGTAGTATGCAAGACGCAGACACGATAACAACAAGAGACATAACCATCAATCTTTCAAAAGCGTGAATCTTTTAGGTCTTCATACTTTAAGTATCTGAGCGCCATCAAAGATCACACATCTCTATCGCTCAAGCACGCATTCAACAGAAAGATATCCGATCTCTCAAGGATCATATTTGTGCTACCAAAACTAGATTGCTTATTTTCATCAATAACCTTGTGGTTATCTGATTTATAGAAGTGTCTGGTGAACCGATGGTTCTTAATTTTCAGAAGTGTAAAGTGATCACGAAGAGTTCCGAAATCGGCAGTGTGATAAGTCCTGATTGGAGTGGGTTGTTGCAAAGAGTTTTTGTAAAGCCAAAGTCTTTTAGTGGAATTCTTCCTACAGAGGAAGAAGGGATGACATAGGAGTTTTATCTCCGAAAATCCATAAAAATCTCGTGTTCTTACTTTTCACAAGTCTTTACACTTATATCCTGTTGTTTAGTGTGTTAACCGTTTGAAAAAATCATTAGAAATATTGAACCGTCTTCCGCACCTTTACGTGGTTCATATTTCTAATCGTTTGAGAGTAAAACTTTCAACCGCCTAAAAATGGTTGAAAATAAATTTCAAAAGCAAATATTTTTAAAGAGTTTATTCACTCCCTCTAAACTCTTTCTCGATCCCAACAAGTGGTATCAGAGCAGGGAGTGGGGATTTCTCAAACATCGATATCTACAACTTATATATGACATCTTTCAACAAGATTCCTATGTTTTCTAAGGAAGATTATGATGATTGGAAGATTCGCATGCATGCACATTTAGCAGCACAAGACGATGACATGTGGTATGTCATCACTGACGGGCCTATGAAGATTTTGAAAGTTAATACAACCGCGATTACAACTGAAGGTGCTCCCCAAATGGTGGAAATGCATCGATCCGATTGGACAGCTGAGGATAAGAAGAAAGCAAATCTTGATAATGTCGCAAAAGACATTATTTACAAAACTCTGGATAAAAACATGTTTGCCAAGATCAAAACTTGCTCCACGACAAAGGAGATGAGAAAAACTTATACAACTGTGTGAGGGAAACGATAAGACAAAATAAAACAAATTGACAATGGCTATCCAGAAATTTGATAATGCAAAGATGAACCCAGGAGAAACTCTCATTGAATTTGATGAACGGTTTAGTGCTATTATTATTGAACTAACCTCACTAGGAAAAGAATACTCTAATCGTGAAATCTCTTTGAATGTAATGAGAGGCCTTCCTAGATAGTGGGATGTGAAGACAATAGCGATGCTAGAATCCAAAGACTTGAACAATTTTGAGCTCCACGATCTCTTTGTTGATCTCAAAGCATACGAGTTGGAGCTTGGTATACGAACCGAAGAAGAACCATCAAGTTCTCAATCAAAGGCTCTGGCAGCTACTGCAATGACTCTTCCGGTCAAAGAGTCCACAAGTAAGAAATCGGCTGAGCAACTGAGCAATGAAGCCATGTCCCTATTTGTAAAGAAATTTAGTAAATTTATGCGTAAAAATAAATCTCAAATTACTAAACCTTATTTCAAAAAGTCCTCTGAGAAGGCAATCCTTCTTTGAGCCCTTCGCTCCTTTAAGAGCATCAGGAGATAGACACCTTCATCAGTGTAGATGTATGTGGTATCAGCGATGCGGAGACGCCGCTGATACTTACTCAGTGTTGCCACCCGTTTGGGGGTGGCAACAAGTCCTTCCTCAAGGGAGGATTGGAGTTCCTAGATTTTCATCCAGGTTGACAGCATCTTCTCAAAGACGCTGTCCTCCATAGCAGACTTCCTCGCCGCCACAATTGATTGCATGTACTCCTACGGCAAGTCTGGTGACCGAGAAATGCTTCCGTTATCCATTTGCTATTGCTGTTATCTTCAATTGAGTTTCTTATTAACTAGTTTGTTCGTATTTGTAGACCCAAACCATACGAAGTGTTGCAGTCATTATTACTGACAGAAGGATATGAAGAGATCTCTGCACGCCATATATGGTTCATCTTCCGAGGATAAGTTTATTTAATGCATATATTTAGGGAGAAATATCGATTTAGTCAATAAAGTAATAGGTTAAAGAAAATATGTTTTCAAACCATTGCAGTTGAAAAATGAAAAGCCCATGCTTATTGAATGACTCAAACCGCTCATCTCCTAATCATATTAAATCAACCGGTTCAATTTTTGTAAGGGAACGTCTTTCCACGTCATTACGTAAAAATCACTCAACCTTGTGACTTCCTAATAGACGTGACGGTTATCTTCTTAAAATTTTAATCATATCATTATACCGCCGTTTTAAAATTTTTTTTTCAAAATTTAAAAAAAACCCTGCACTGGCGGTCCTACACGTGGACTGATCGGTGACTCTTCGAACCAGATATACACAACCATTGCATAATTATTTAAAAAATATAAAATTTTCTTATATGAATCATCTGAGTATCTCTGTGTATCAAAGATCTTTCATGCAGATTTTATCATCGTTTTCATCACCGCAAAAATGGCAGCTTCCATTGCTTATAACACTATCGATGTCAACTTCGCCTCTGTGTTCGCCATGCCCAACAAACAAATGAAAGCCTTGTTCCGAAAACTTGAATAATCTGGTCTTTGTTTTTTTTGGGATGCAGCGAGAAGTACTCCGAGACTCTATTAAAGGAATTCTTCGACAATGCTTATATGGAAAACAAAGAAATTATTTGTGCTGTTCAGGGAAAGAATCTTCATATCACACAGAAGATGTTCGCTGAATTGTTTAAACTACCAGCTGCGGGAATCACAAGCTTCTCCACTCTTCCAGAAGGAAACATTGAGCTTTGGAGAAATTATTTTCTATTTCCGAGTCTCCGATATCTTCTCCCACATGCCAAAAAAGAGATCTGAAGATTGAGTTCAGACTGTTAGCGGATATAGTGGCGAAGGGGTTCTTGCCAAGGCTGGTGCCTATGACAAGATAAATTTTCAAAAATTTCTCGTCATGGCCACCATCGCATCAAATTTGAAGTTCAACTGGTCTGACGTTCTGTTCAAAACATTAATTGCGATGATAAAGAAAGAAAACCAGTCTCAGGGCTTTGCAGTTCAAATCTGTCATCTGCTGACTCAGGAAGGAGTTCAACTGCTGGGATGGCTGAAGTTGGAAAGACCAAGATATTCAACTGGCCAACGGTTGAAAAGTTTATCAAGAAGAACCGTCCAACTGACGAAGAAATTGTATCCATCAAAAAAGAGACTGGAGTTGAATTTGTGAAGCAAAAGAAGACTGATTTAACTCTCAAAGTCACAAAGAGAAAGCTGGTTCTGAAATCCAGCTCTGATGAGGAATCGACAGATGATGTACTTGTTTCTCAAGTTTTTTTTTTAAAAAAACTATCAGAAAAGCCTAAAATGGCCAAAATCAAGATGATCAAGCATTTATCTGCACCATTGGTTCCTCTCCCGATCCCTGAAATCGCAAGAACAAAACTCGAAGGGATGCAAATTACAGAACCAGAAATTACATCATCATTTTCAGGTATTCCTATCCTTCACCCAACAGATAAGGGAAAGAAAACTTTGATCGAGGAGCCACCAAAGACCCACTCAGTTCATACTGCTATTGTTCTTCCCAGCGAACGAGTCAATGAGATCGTTCAGAAGAAGATGAAAATGTTTGATCAATGGGTTCAATTTCAAACGGCCACAACATTGTATTCACTCATCCAAACCGGCAAAATCAAAGCTGCTGCCAAACTTGAGCAGTCCGTATTAGAGTGGACAGAAACATCAAAAATCCAAACCGCTCTGGTTCGTAGAGATTTCTTAGAAATCTATATGAAAGAAAGTGCTCTACGAGCACTGATTCAATTAAGGCGAAGCAACTTTGATCCTACCTGTCCAACCACCAAAGATGACTCGAAAGTCATCTCTCAGCTTGAAATGGACGCCCTATCACTTTAGATGATTGCTGCTCAGAAGCGGCAGGAACTTAAACTTCCTGCGGTTGAAGAAATAGATAAGCTTGACTCAGAACTGAATTTTGATAAAGAGCTGGGTTTTGAGACTTTTAAAGTTCAAACCATAACTCAGTTTCAACCATCTTCATCATCTGCTTTGATTACCAATTCTCCACACTTAGAAGTACCGACTGAAACCATTTTGACCAGTGCTAAGGATAACATCCAACCACCAGATGATACACTTATGCAAAGGGATGTTCCCATCATTGAGCAACTCTACCATCAAGATGAATCGGACCTCATGCCAGAGATTCATAATGAAGATGCATTTTCTCCACCAACCGGCCCCATTATGTCTCCTGTCTCCGCACAAATCGGTCACTCCGAAGTCCAACAGATTTCTGTCGAAGAAAGTGTGACATTTTGTCTGATCAAGACACGACTCGCAAAGAAGAATCTTCTTCTCCCAAATCTACCTCTGCTGATAATCCTGTTCAAGGCCCTTCTCAAGCAAAGTTAGTGTCATCCCTCAAGCTCCACAGAAAGATGAGGTGACTATTGCTTCTATGCCCCAAAATTCTCTTACATTTGAAGCTCTTTCTAACACCCAGCAGCACAAGAAGCCACAGAAAAAGCAATCCCTGTCACAACGGATGAAATTGACAGAGTCATTGCAAATATAGCTGCTGAACTCGACGATTCTCCTCCCACAAAGTCGGCTGGAAAAGCTTCTTCCTCTCAGCTGATCTCATTCAAAGCCAGACTAATCTCTTCACCCGATCTAGTTGCATCGGAAGAAGAAGAATTATTAGAAGAAAACTGCCAAAGGGAGATTTTAGACAGACTTACAACCATGGAGCAATCGATTCTTGCTCTTAACCGCAAGCATTTTAATCTGAAAGAAGATTTTCAATCAATGAAGTCTAATATCTTAAAGGAAATTTTCAACCATGCATACAAGTGTTACACTCCGGCAAGACAGGCACAACTCTTCACACCTCAACATGTGCACTGAGCTTTCAGGACAAATATCTCGTCTTAAAGCAACGTTGATCAACGTATGGATGCCCAAGGAGTACTACTTACTGAAATCATGCACTTCCTTGTCCATGGTGATGTCGAAAAGGGGGAAAGAGAATGCCAAAAGAAAGTTTTAAAAGCAGAAGAATCGGTTAGGAAGAGGGTTGCAAAGCGTGCCAAAGCAGAACATGCTAAATAAATCCAAGGACAAAAGAAAGGTTAACGCATTGTATTTGTTTAAAATGTCTTTGCTATTTTTTTACTGGAGTTTGTAATTTCATCTACTCAATGAAATACAACTTTTTATCTTTACCTGATGAAATTACTTAGCTGGTGCAATTATCTATAAACTTGTGTATAGTTCTGCAGCTGGGTTTTGTCATCACAAAAAGAGAGAAATCGTTAAGAAATTATTATTAGCCAAAAGTTTTGGTGATCGACAAAATAAAAATAACACTTGACTATTTCAGGAAACAGCTGCAAAGTTTTATGTATAACAGGTAACGGTTTAACCTCTTACAGAGTTCAGATCGCCTATCAGCTCAATCGTTTAAAGCAGAAGAAGTTCAATCTTCTCAACCGGCTGTTCGAAGAACCTTATGTCGAAGTCATTAAAGAAGCCATTTATTGCTCACTTATGAAATACATTCTCTAACCGGTTCAGAACACTCAAATAGGTTTGCACCACTACAAGTTAACCATGTTATGCACAAGTCTCAAAATTGACCTGCATTTAAGTCACTATCCCAGAAGAGAAAGATTACTTATGTCCTACAAGTTCTGATGGTAAAAACAGTTGCTATAAAAGGAAACCCAGCAGTAACTCTTTAAGGAACGGGATTCAAAGATGTGCTAGCAAAGAGAACATTAAATGTCTAGTTGAAGAACATTTAATGTAGTTGTAGCTGATAGAGAGACATAATTCCAAGGTTTCAGGTTAACGTTGCTCATCTTTTTCTGACCGTTGGAATGACAGCTTATATAAGTGAAGCTGGTAGTATGCAAGACGCAGACACGATAACAACAAGAGACATAACCATCAAGCTTTCAAAAGCGTGAATCTTTTAAGTCTTCATACTTTATGTATCTGAGCGCCATCAAAGATCACACTTCTCTATCGCTCAAGCACGCATTCAACAGAAAGATATCCGATCTCTCAAGGATCATATTTGTGCTACCAAAACAAGATTGCTTATTTGCATCAATAACCTTATGGCTATCTGATTTATAGAAGTGTCTGATGAACCGAGGGTTCTTAATTTTCAGAATTGTAAAATGATCACCAAGAGTTCCAAAACAGGCAGTGTGATAAGTCCTGACTAGAGTGGGCTGTTGCAAAGAGTTTTTGTAAAGCCAAAGTCTTTTACTGGAATCCTTCCTACAGAGGAAGAAGGAGTGACGTAGGAGTTTTATCTCTAAACATCCATAAAAATCTCGTGTTCTTATTTTTCACAAGTCTTTACATTTCGTACTATATTCTATTGTTTAGTGTGTTAACCGGTTGAAAATATCATTAGAAATATTGAACCGTCTTCCGCACCTTTTACGCGATTCATATTTCTAACCGTTTGAGAGGAAAACTTTCAACCGCCTAAAAACGGTTGAAACCAAATTTTAAAAGAAAATATTTTTAAAGAGTTTATTCAACCCCCCCTCCCCCCTTTAAACTTTTTCTCGATCCCAACAAGTAGTATCAGAGTGGGGATTTCTCAAACATCGATATCTACGACCTATATATGGCATCTTTCAACAAGATTCCTATGTTTTCTAAGGAAGATTATGATGATTGGAAGATTCGCATGCAGGCACATTTAGTAGCACAGGACGATGACATGTGGTATGTCATCACTGACGGGCCTATGAAGATTTTGAAAGGTAATACAGCTGCGATTACAACTGAATGTGCTCCCAAATGGTGGAAAAGCGTCGATCCGAATGGACAGCTGAGGATAAGAAGAAAGCAAATCTTGATAATGTCGCAAAAGACATTCTTTACAAAAATCTGGATAAAAACATGTTTGCCAAGATCAAAACCTGCTCCACAGCAAAGGAGATATGGGAAAAACTCACACAACTGTGTGAGGGAAACGATAAGACAAAAGAAAACAAATTGACAGTGGCTATCTAGAAATTTGATAATGCAAAGATGAACCCAGGAGAAACTCTCACTGAATTTGATGAACGGTTTAGTACTATTATTATTGAACTAACCTCACTAGGAAAAGAATACTCTAACCGTGAAATTTCTTTGAAGGTAATGAGAGCCCTTCCCAGATAATGGGATGTGAAGACAATAGCCATGCAAGAATCCAAAGACTTGAACAAATTGGAGCTCCACGATCTCTTTGTTGATCTTAAAGCATACGAGTTCGAGCTTGGTATACGAACCGAAGAAGAACCATCAACTTCTCAATCAAAGGCTCTGGCAGCTACTGCAGTGACTCTTCCAGTCGAAGAGTCCACAAGTAAGAAATCGGCTGAGCAACTGACCAATGAAGCCATGTCCCTATTTGTAAAGAAATTTACTAAATTTATGCGTAAAAATAAATCTCAAATTACTAAACTCTTTATTAAAGAGTTTAATCATCTCTCCTCCTTTAAACTCTTTCTTGATCTCAACAGGAAGGGAAGGGTTTTTCTTTTATTTCAGATTCATTTTACTGAAAGTTGCAAAGAGGTTCTCCTACAAAAGATGTTAATGAATAAAGAGAATGGAATACAAATAGTATATGAAGACAACAATGTCATAATAGATAATGTAGAACCCGAAAAATCAGATTACGTATAAGCCATGCATAAATTCTATTATTTAAATTAAAAATGAATTTTCAAGAAAATATGAAGTGTTTTATTTATTTTAAAAGAAGATGTTTCTATTATTGCTCACTTATGAAATACATTCTCTAACCGGAGTNACCATGCAAGAGTTTATAATAAATTAAATTGTTAATTTACTAAAATATATAATGGGGGTGTTTAAAACCTTAAACATTTAAAAGACTAGATTTAAACAACATTGTACATGCAATATTAGTAACAATCTAGTCAACTCATAGACCATTTCAAAAGTTTGGTAACTCCCCATTCAAGACACTTCTAAATGGACATCAAGGTGAATTCATTCCCTCATTTTAATTTTTTAATTAGTAATAAAATTCAAATACAATAATACACCTTAATTCTTCCTCAATTCAATGTGCTAGCAAATAAAAGAGAACATGCTACAAAAGTGAGAAAAGAATCGGCAACAAGAGAAGGAGGAAACAATTCAAAACCCTTCAACTTATTCACTAGTAACCCCCAAACTAAATGCATATTATGGCACCTTTAACACCTCATATAACACTCTTCTTCATTTCCTAACAAGCCTACACCCTCCCCCTCGAAAAACATCAGAAACCAGCAGCTTAGGAACGTGATAACAGTAGCTGAAACAAGAAGAAAAACTCATCTCCGCTCCGCCGCTCGTATTCGTCGTATTGATTTGTTTTTGTCAAAATAAATTCCAGGCATGTATATGTTGTTTCCTTGCTCTTCAATCAAGTCCTATAGATATTTTTAAACCATTATATAACCATGATTCAAGCTAAAACACGAAATTGACAGCAAGTTGCCAAGCAAAATCTGTACAGATTTTTCCTAAACTTTTTTTGTTTTCAACTTCACGGGTTTGCTAAGGTTTGTTGATTTCAGGATGTTGCTCGGTTCCAGGCTTCCATGGCTGCTACTAGGAATGTTTTAGAGTGTGTTAGGGTGTTATTGGTCCATTGGTTGACATCCATACACGCACAAACAAAGATATGACAGCAACATTTTTATGAGCATAGAATTTTGGGTTCACAGTTTCTGTCATTGGATTGTTTAAAGGGGTGCTTGAATCTTGGCTGTCCTAGGGACTGTAGCCATGGTTAGAGCCCTTCCTTATCATGTCTAGGACGTGACCGAATCATCTTTTCAAAGCTTGTTTCATAGATCCCTCAGATTTTTACAGAAACATGACAAGTGCTCTTCGATTTTCAAAATCTGATTTTTGGTGTGAGTAACTTTCGGTTTTTGGAGATGTTGGATGAATTGTGGTTGGCTCCTAGCCCGTAGCCATGGTTTATACAACACTCCATCATGTCTAGATCGAGCCATGGTCGCTCAAATTGCCATTGGATCGATACAAGACAACAAAACAATGCAATACATCACACTATTCAGAAAGTGGCTCTCTCGGTTTTGAGCTGTGAGTGTCCTAGGTGTTTGCTTGGTTTGTGGTTGGATTTTAGCCCTTAGCCATGGTCCAAGACATGACTTAGGATGTTGGTAAGAGTCTCTGGTTGGTGGTTCAAGCCCCAATGGCCATTAGTTTCATAAATTGATAAAAACAAGCACAATAGTTGCTGCTGCTATTTCTGGTTTTTGACAGCAACTTGAGCTTCGGTTTTGGAGGTGGTTTGAGTTTTGGGTTGGCTTTTAGCCTATGGCCTTGGACTGGACACTACCTTAATGAGTTAGGAAAGTCGTGTTTTTGGCCGTTCGTGATTTGGTCGAGTTTAGAGGTCGTACGAGAATTTACGGCGAAAGGTGCCAAAATGACTCTCGAAAGAGTGTTTTATGTTTTTGGCTTCCTTTCACCTATTTTCGTGTTTTACAGTTATTATGCATATTTTTCAATATTTTTGGGGTATTTTTAATCATGGTTAAACGTCGGTTTAATGTTGGTTCGGGTTGGTACGAAGCCATGGATAAAAATCAAGTTATTGGACCGAATCGTCTCGTTTTTGGTTCTATTGTTAAAATTTTGTCAAGTTAAGATTTATTGCATATTAGTAGTAAGTCGCAGCAAGCCTGAGAACGATCCAACTCATCCGGTAAAAATAAGGTTATAATTATATTACGTGCATAAAAATATAAAATGTTTATTTTTGAGATATATGCTATATGTCTTGTGGCCACCTTATGCTTATGGGTTTGGAAGTCGGTAGGCGCAACCGAGGACCTCTCCACCCGGTGACTTACGACCGGTTTATGATTATGTATGGGTACGGACATCCAGTTCAAGGGCTGTGATTGATCTCTACCACCCGGTATACTGTGGTTTAGTCTGATCAGGCGCTCACGTTATGTTATGCGCCACTTGCTTAGAAACATTATCTCTACCAGAAAGTTATGATATGATATGACAGAGCTCTATTGAGCAAAGCTTTTACGTATGATTTTCCGATATGCACGTAGTTATAATTATTCATGACACGATTTTCACCATGTTCTTTACGATACCCTATTTTTACGTTGCATGCGATTTTATGATATATTTATTTGTTATTCACGATATATACATGTTGAGTCTTTAGACTCACTAGACTTGATTGTTGTAGGTATTGATGAGGTCGAGACTGCGGGCGGAGACCAGTGAGTTATCTTGGGCAGAAGTAGTAAACCCGAGGACCTCATGTTTTAGTTTATGCACCTTTTATCGTTCAAACTCGATTTTTATATGTTGGGTTATTTTTAAATTGTTGATTGAAATACAATGTTGACTTCCGCTGTTATTTTAAAAGTTTAAATTATTTACATGTTTATTTTATAAATGAGGCAAGTTATTTATTTATTTAGAAAATTTTAATAATTCCGCAAAAATTATGAATACGAAATACGGGCCTTTACAGTTTGTATCAGAGCCTATGATCTTGTAAAGGGCTGTACTACTAATGCTCTCGAGAAGCTCATGAAGTCACGTCTTCGGTCTGTAAATTTACATTTACGCATTTTATTTAAAGCATGAATTATTTTAACAGCATGTTTTCATGAAATGTTTTTACGTTCAGATTTTTAATTATTTCAGTATTTATTTAAATTTAAGATAAATTATGGAAGTATGCATGTTAGTTACGTATGGGCTATATCTGGAACAGTATGCCTCCTAGACGCCAAGTTGAACGCCCGAGAGGTGGTGGTGAGCACCGTCATGAGGACGGTGAGGGTCAGAGGCAAGAGAGGCATGGACCTCCACCCCCTCCACCAGACATGAACGCCCAGATGTTAGCTGGGATGACTCAGTTCTTCGCACAGTTTGCGGGGAATAATGCTGTGGTAGCCAGACAGACGGGGCTTGAAGCTGTCTGTGAGCGGTTCATGAAGATGAGGCCGAAGGAATTCTCCGGGAAGACAGATCCTTTGGTTGCAGAGGGCTTGATTAAATCCCTTGAGGTTATTTTCGAGTTCATGGGGCTCGAAGATGGAGATAGGGTTCGTTGTGCAACTTATCTGTTTGGAGGAGACGCTCGCCTGTGGTGGGAAGGAGCATCTATGGCTTTGGATTTGACTACTTTGAGCTGGACGCGCTTTACCGAGGTATGCTACTCTAAATATTTTACTGACGAGGTGCGTTCCAGGTTGACCAGGGAGTTTATGACCCTGAGGCAAGGAGACACGACTGTTACGGAGTTTATCCGTAAATTTGAGAGGGGTTGTCACTTTGTACCCCTAATTGCAAATGACGCTGGTGCAAAATTGAGGCATTTTATGGATGGTCTGCGGCCGATCTTGCGCCGTGATGTTAGGGTGGCTGGCCCTACTACCTATGATGTTGCTGTTTCCAGGGCTCTAGCGACAGAGCAAGACCAGAATGATATTGAGCGCGATCGCCAGGGTAAACGACCATTTCAGGCATCACACCGTCCTCCCCAGCAGCAGCATCAGAATAAGAGACCTTTCCACGGTCCACCCAGGAACAGAGGGCAGCAGCAGCAGCAACAGGGACGGGCAGTCCCGAGGAAAGTGGAATATCCAGTCTGTGCCAAGTGCTCACGTCGTCATGCTGGGACTTGTATGTATGGTTCGGGAAAGTGTTACAAATGTGGTAGTACTGACCACATATTGAAGAATTGTCCTCAGAAGAATCTGCCTACCCAAGGCAGAGTTTTTGCTCTCCATGCTGCGGAGACTAACCCAGAGACGATGCTCATGACAGGTATCCTAAATCTTTAAGTTGTATTTGAAGTTTAATGTTTTGGGTTAAGATTTTGAACTTAGAATTTATGATAGGATTGCATGTTCTAATCA